>NW_024425452.1:18215240-18340517 GCF_017311325.1 Ursus maritimus | reverse complement strand
TAAATTTTTATATATGTTTAACTTTGATAGCCCTGAAGATAATAGGGAATTAACAAGACTTAATAGTACCTGAACAAGCATTTTTTGATATATTTGAACAAATTAAGGAAACTAACCTTCTTACACATGGACGGACACACACACACACACACACACACCTCACTGTTGGTCAGTACATTATCATTTAAGTATCTTCCCTAACAATGTAGAACCCAAAATATTATATGTAAGGAGTAGCTGAATCATTATTTGTGATGTTAAAATATCACATGTTCTCTTTGGTCACATCGGTTGCATACTAGGTACAGAGTAAGAATTTAATAAACACTGACTTTTACCTAGTTACACAGGGCTTGAGAAGAATGTATAGCCCAATGGTATACAACTAATTTCCCCTCAAAGTTCATGTAGGTCGACTTGTTTTTTTAAAATCTCAAAATGAGATTATGCTGTTTAACATTTTATTTTTAACATTTTATCATTTATTATTATTTTATTATTGTTTCAAACTGTGTAACATATTTCTTAAAGTCAACTCGTAATAATTTTTTTAATAATAATTTTTTATTATGTTAGTCACTATACAGTATATCCTTAGTTTTTGATGTAGTGTTTCATGATTCATCATTTGCGTATAATGCCCAGTGCACCATGCAATATGTGCCCTCCTTAATACCCATCACCACCCTATCCCACTCCCCCATCCCAACTCGTAATAATTTTGTAAAGGAATGGAATCTTTTGCAATGGCCAAATATTGTAAAATTAAAATATGTAGCATAATATTTATTTTTAGACTACATGTGGGAAGTTATAGATACATCAATTTAAATATAGCTAGATGTGGGGCACCCAGGTGGCTCAGTTGGTTAAGCATCCAACTTGATTCATGATCTCAGAGTTGTGAGATGGAGCCCCACATCAGGCTCCATTCTGGGCATGGAGCCTGCTTAAGATTCTTTCTCTGCCTCTCCCTCTGTCCCTGCCCCCCTACTCTTCCTCAAAAAAAAAAAAGAAAAAATATATATACACAAATATATGGCTAGATGCACAGGAGTTAGGAAACACTATGCAACTGTGTTTCTTTAACTTATATGTGGGTAACCAATTGCTTGTAGATATGATAAGTCTCTTTCTGGGAAAGAATAGCTGTCATATAACTAATATACATGCAGGCACATGCTGTTAAGAGGGTGAATAGGCCACTGCAGCCTGCCTGTGGAATTCCCGGGGAGTCCTAATGAAATGTACCTGTTAGAGATATGATCTGCCCCCTTTTAAACTATAACTGAGTTGGCTCAATTAGTAGTAATCTGACAAAGACCGCCCCCCCCCCCGTCAGCCTCTAGAAGCTTAGAATGAACGGTTACCTTCCATAATCTTTAAAGTTCCCTTCCTTGGACATTAATATCACCCTCTAGATCGTATTCACTGATCTTCATGTTGCTCTATTGGTGATATCTAAGGAAACTTGCCAATAATACTCATTTTCTGCTAGCAGAAAAACCTGCCTTTCTCAGGCATGTTCCCCAGAATACTGGTAAAGAAACCAGAAGTGTGTGTGTGTGTGTGTGTGTGTGCGCGTGTGCGCGTGTGTGCACATACACATGTATGATGCATGTATGTGTATATAATACTTATACATCTATATATTTTAATTCTAGCCTTTATTAGGTATATACCTTGCACCGTCACTTCTCTAAGTTTCAGACTCCTTTTCTCCAAAGCAATATAAAAATTATTAGTTAAATTCTAAGTCCAATACAAATATAAGGTGTTAATTTCATAGTGAAAAACTGAAGAAAACCTTTTTTTTTTTTTTTTTTTTCCTCCTATAGTACTACTTTTTCTGCGCTGGTGAAGCAAAATTGAGAAGCATTAACACTATTATTAAAGTAGATGATGGACAGAAGTATACACTGCTCCTCAGGTAATATATGCCTGTTTTTTTTACACTTAATATCATAAGTAACAAAGACTTTTCCTCTGGAAATTGCTTTTGTCTTTTAAAGTCGAGGTTATTGTGATTAGTATTCACATGCGTTTGTATGCAAATTAATGTTTAGCAAGCCATTCTGTCTTTTCTCTATGTCCTAAAATAGTACTGAGGAAAGATGTTATAGGGGTTATATTATCAATGAAGTTATATAAGCAGCTTTACAAAGAAACCATGAAAGCTCCATATTATTTTCAAATTTGAGAAATCATAAAAAAACAAAGTGGTATTTCTTTTAATAAGCAATAGTCACTGTGAAAAATTTGGAACATTTAGAAAAACGTTAAGAGGAAAATGAAAATGATTTGTTGTACCACGGTAAAGATAGACTAATGAACATATATGTTACTATATTCCTAAAAGCTGTGATTGAAGGTGACTCTATCCCCAAACCTTCACCAACATCAGGTATCATTTTGCCAGTCTGGATGAGTGAAAATGACATTTTCCGTCTTTGATTTATGGTAAGGCTTAATTTTTAATATAGAATTAATGCCTTTATATTATGTGTTTTGCCTCCCTACACTATTTTTTTAATTAGATGGTGCTTTAAAAAACACATACCGCAATTCTAATCTATTATGTAGACTAAAATAATTTATTTGGTTGTGACAATAGATTATTATTTAGTGATAATAATTATCTATTTAAAACCAGTAAAGAGGAAAGCAAAGGACAAAACAGAGACTGGGGAAGAAGTTATTTGAAAGGTTTTAAGGATATTCTACCCTCCTTTAGTCAGAACTTCCCAAATTCTGTTCTCTAGAAGAATTTCATATTTTTATGGAAAACTGACCTAAAAACAGTCTACTATCAACTAAATTGAGGAAAGGCTACATCCCACATACCTACCTCCTTCGACTGCTCAAAATTCCCGGGAGCTTTTTAAGACCTCTAAGATGCTATTTAATAAAGTCTCATTTTCTTTGCTTAACTCATGAGCACAGAATCCTTTAATATTTTTTTCTCTAGCATTTTAACATCTTGACTAACTAACACTGGGGCCAGTGCACTTTGGGCAATGCCATCTTAGCCAAGGTAACAATTTTCCTGGGGAGAGACTACCATCATCTGGAAGGGAAGCAGGTGTATAAGCGTTAGGACAGCAGTAAAAATAAATTATGCAATGCAAGACATATTTTGCCCCATCAAAGAAAGACAGATAAGAAGTGATATAAGAAACAGAAGGGTACACCAGAAAAACCTTTCCTGGCCTGTGATATGTTGAAAAAGGGTTAAAAAAATCATTGAGAATACAGTAATCATACTTAAAGTTTATTAAACACCAATTATGTGTCAGGTAGTAATTTTATTACATATATGAATTTATTGTTAAGGACAATTCTAATTATTATTTACATCTCCCAGATGCAAAACTGAAACATAGATTAAATACAGAAAAGGATATAGTTTAAAAAATGGCACAATTTTAAGGCTGCTCTTATTCCAAACCTATGAGTAAGTTTTAAGGCATAGACCCTATGACCCATGCTATAGAAACATAATATAATTTGATCTCTTAACCCTAAAAGAACTTCTATATATTCAAGATAAAATAAAGATAAGAATTATAAATGACCTGTCCAATAAAAGACTATCAGCAGTAAGAACATTATTAATTAGCACATGTTAAATAACTACCATGTGCCAGATGCTTTATAAACAGGTAACTATGTAATCATAGTAAGATTCATAAATCCTGTTATATTGATTTGGTCAGGCTGCCATAACAAGAACCCCAGATTGGGTTGCTTAAACAACAGAAATTTATTTTCTCACAACTCTGGAGCCTAGAAGTGTGAGGTCAAGGTATCAGCAGGGTTAGTTCTTTTGAGACCTCTTTCCTTCACTCGTAGATGGTTGTCTTCTCTCTGTGTCTTCACGTCATATTCTTTTGTGTATATCTGTGTCTTAATTTCCTCTTCTTATAAGGATATCAGTCATGTTGGATTACAGCCCAACCTAATGATCTCATTTTAACTTACTTCTGGTTTAGAGACCTGTCTTCAAATATTAGTCACATTCTAAAGGTCTGGGGGTTAGGACTTCAACATATGAAGTTTGCAGGAGTCATAATTCAGTCCATAACACTCATTTTGCACATTTGAAAGCTAAGGCTTAAGAAGGTAGGCATCTGCCTCAAGATCACATTGTTAGTCAGTAGGAAATGTTAAAAAAATTCAAGTAAATTTGGAGATCCAATTGGTTTCATAAAATGATTCTTGAATAGGGTAGCATCCCATTTAGCAAGTAGAGGGGTTTTCCACTGAGCTAAACCAAAGAAAGGGTTTTCAAGGCAGTGAGAGGGCATTAAAAAAAGGGGAATTTATTAGCAGGGAATACATTGTTTAAGCAAGGTTACTCTCCAAAGGAGAATAGAAAGGGTCTATCAGTAAATTTCCTAGTATTGACCAGGAAATTCCATGTTGACTGGTCAAAGGTTACACTCCTAAGGGGTTAAACTGCAGTTAGGTTAGGTATTAACTCTTTTTTTTTTAATTAATTAATTAATTTTTTTAATGTAAAGTTCGATGATTCATTAGTTGCGTATAACACCCAGTGCACCATGCAATACGTGCCCTCCTTACTACCCATCACCAGCCTATCCCATTCTCCCACCCCCTCCCCTCTGAAGCCCTCAGTTTGTTTCTCAGAGTCCATAGTCTCTCATGCTTCATTCCCCCTTGTGATTACCCCCCCCCCTTTATTTATCCCTTCCTTCTCCTACCGATCTTCCTAGTTCTTGCTCTGTTGACTCGGCCTAAATGACTTTGAGCCTGTGGTTCTCTTTTTAACAGAGGGCAAGTTTAGAACACAATCTGCCTCCTGACCTGATCATTTTTTTCTATTATAACACGTCCAGTCTGTGTTTTAATAGTGACAACATACTATTTAAAATCTTCTTTAAAGAAAACATTAAACATAAAACATTTAAAAATCTCAAGAATACCTGTTTTTCACTAGCCTCATCACAGGTTACTCTAAGGATCTTCAACATCTAAAAAATCACTTTTTTTATATGACTTTTTTTTTGCAATTTACATACAATTTGTTGCTTTTACTTTTTATCAAAAAATAGTTGATTGTAACTGGTCTAAATTCTCTAAATTCAGAAATATTTCTTCATAAGTTTTTTATTTTTCAATTATTATTTTCCCATTATTTGAAGTAATGGGAAATTTATACAAATTTGCTTTCGACTATGATTAACATCTATAAAGAACAAGAGTGGGGCTCTATTAATTTTATTTTTTATACCTTTAAAATATACTTTTAGAGGTAAAAAGGAAAAACACGTCTTCAATTTTAAGTTTCACTTAATTCAAGAATGCTATCACCTTAATTTCTTTGACCATTAACATACTCTTTACTTTAAAGAGTATGCACACATTTCACTCCCATCTCTAAGGTCTTTTATCTCATTTCTGGTGAATGACATTACCCTTAAAAGTGAATATAGGAAAAGTATCTTTCCTCACATGCTCTTATGGAACTGTAGGAAAAAGAATAGCAAGGTTGTACTAAGCCCATGATGAAGTGCTCTCGGAAAGAGTGAAACAAATATCCTCCATGAGAAAGTAACTAAACTTATTATTTTTGAGAACAAGGAAAGACAGATGTTCTGCAGAGCAGCATGTCCCTTTTAAAAAAGAAACGTGTGATTGCTTAACTTAACAAAAGCAGGAAGGGAAATATGGAATGCTTAAATCAGGTGAAATATACAGTGGTGTAATAAAGATACTAAAAAGCACATATACTAGAAACTATTTTAGTGAGAAATTAGCTACAGCTGTTCCCCATCTTTTAATGAAAGAAAGGATAGTGAAAATGGGACCAGGTAGTGATGTTAGGCTGTTGAACAACAGTGTGTAGTATATCAAGAGGAAAAACAAACACAGGTATACATTGGTTACTCGACTCTTGAATACCACAGGTGTATTTAAGCATAGGGTGCTGAGAGAACCTACAGTAGTGGTGCATATATTCTCAGGCAAACCCAGATCTGAGAGTGTGATGTTATATTTTATCCATGTCTGTTGGTATATTTCATAATTATGTGTTTTATATTAATTATGTTGTATACCATGTGTTACTTATGTATTGTAAACATCATTGCATATATTACAGGATCATATCATTATATATCATGATATAGTTATATGTTAATACATTATAGATTGTAATAATAGAACTTGTGTTTTATATATGTATATTACGGGATTTTTTAACCTATTTAAAATCCTACTTAATATCTGCCTTCGTTTTGGAGAGGGGTAGGATTTGGAATTCAAAGATGGAAATAAATTAGGCTCTTCTGACCTCCTCAAGTGTGGGCCTTCAAAGTTGTTGTTGTTTTTTTTAACATGCCTACCAGTTAAAAATACATCCCTGCCTTTAAAAAACAACGACGACAAAATTCTTCATTTCCTGTCTTAGTCTTACACTCTTAGTGTACATCCTGATTTGTAAGTAAATTGCATAAACTCTACCAGTTCTCCTGGAGCTGTCTGATGGAGAAGTTGTTGGTTTGACACTTTGATTTGGGGTAGGGAGCTCCTATACTGAGAGTCGTACAGATACAAATAAAACAGAACAAATGAAAACATCTTCAGTTACTCTTGAATCATTTACCAGCTATTGCTTATGTTTAGTCATGTGGACACACAATAAATTACAGTGAGTTTTGAAAAAGAGCATAGTGGATTTAAGAATAGTGAATGAGACTTAAGACTGACATGTACCAATGAAACCCACACATTAACAAATATTTTTCCAACTGGATACATACTATCCAGTTGTATCCAGTTGAAAATCCTCTACCATACTAGCATTGTTTCTCTTAGATGATGATAGGAGGATGCTCCTTGAGTAACTTGTAGTATCAAAGGAGGAAAAGAAAATGTATATTTGAGACCACTTAGGTAGGAANGAGTGAGGATTAAATCGTTCTGCAAATGCAAAGGCAGTCAGACTAAGCTAAGCTACAGTACACAATAGACTCTAAGTTTCTGCACCTCTCCAGATCCACTCTGTAGTTTCTTCCTCTCTTCTCTGGTCCTTCAGAATTGACCTGTGTAAATTACATTATGCATTCTGTAATGGTTTGAATGGTGTTCCTACAGAATTTATGTTTTGATGTCTTAACTTCCATTATCTCAGAATGTGACCTTATTTGGAGATAGGTCTTCATTACCTTTAAAGGGGTAATGAAGTTAAACTGAGGTTATTAGATTGGGGTATAATCCAAAATGACCAGTATCCTCATGAAAAGAGGAAATTAGGACACATAGAGAGACACACACAGAGAGGGAAGACAAAGTAAAAACAAAGAAGGCTGCTCTCTACAAGCCAAGGAGACAAACCTGAAACAGAGCCTTACCTCACAGCTCTCAGAAGAAACCATCCCTGCTGACACCTTGATCTTGGACTTCAAAACTGCAAAATTGTTAAACAATACATTTCATTTATTTTAGCCACCTGGTTTGTGTACCTTTGTTAAGGCAGTTCCAGCCATCTAAAGCTCCCTTGTCCTCCAGCTTCCTGTAGGTTTCAGCCAATGGGGAACACTGGCAGATGATTTGAGAAGCAAGTAATTGATGTCAGGTTATATATTCCCTTGGCCTTGTGTGGTGTCCCAGGGGCTGGTTCATTCTCTCTCTGAAGGTCTCAGCTCCTGGTAGATGACCTTCTCTTCTAAGTTCTCATAACTCTTTTCTTCCTGGTAACCTTTAGATATAGAAGCAGTATCAGAGTAACTATATTGTGGTCCTGGGACACGGTACTATCCCATGTGGCTTTCCTCCCCCTTGACCACATCTTTGTAGAATTAATTTATTCAACCTTGTTCAAGTTACATTAGTTTCAGTGTGATGTGTGTTTTTGGCTGAAAACATGAGTCTCCTCCAGTTAACATGGCAGAAAATGGGTGGATGGTTTAATGGAAACAGATCTAGAAGTAGCATATCTCACTTCTCTTGGCTTTCTATTAGCTAGAACTCACTCATGTGAACACACCTAATGGCAAAGTGAACTGCAGAAGGTTTTCTAACTTTGCATCTAGGAAGAAATTAACTAAAACAATGTAGAATAGACAAGATGAAAACTATTTCTACAAGAGGAAGTAAGATAACTGTTTACATTTGGAGATAGACAAAAAATAATCAGTAAACAAAGTCTGTAACACTTAATAGTTTAATTTTAACCATGGTATTTATTTCTTTTATCTTGTCTCCAAGTGTGTCACTGGACTGCTTATAAGAAAATAAAAATATATATACTATTTATTCAGTAATTACAACTTGCTTGAAAATGCATAAAGTATCAAATTACATGTTGTAAATAATTACTTCATTTCACTCTGTTTCTATGACTGAAATTATCCCAATAGGTAACTTTCTTACCTGAAGTGTGTATACAGTGCCTATGAATAATAAATAATTTCATCTTTACGCTATAAACCTTGAGCTTTTTAATCTCTTTGACTGGTAGAAAATATAAAAATTCAGCAGATTGTGCATTCAAAACATAGAACAGTCTGAAAGAAATAACATATATGTGTATGTGTGCATGTGTGTGTATAAACAGATATCATTCATATATTTGTATACATACACATATATATGAACCAGGACAATTAGAACATTGTTACCACAGTAAGCATCAAAGTTTTGCACTTCTTTTGAAGACATTAATGATAAAGCCAAGGACTTGACATGTGTCAACCAGAGCAGAATTGCTTTGGTACAGAGTTCTGGAAAATCAGTGAGGTGGAAAAGAAATAAACCATTTAACCACTTTCTAAAAAGTAAACATTTTTTTCTCTAATGAAATGTGTACATTATTTCATTAATCATTTCATTAACCACTGTCAGTAGTGTCAAGAAAAACATGCCAATGGAATAATGATTTTACTTCAGCTTGAACAAAATAAGAATGAACAATTGATTTTGGTTCTAAAACTATATTTATAGACCCAGAAAAATGTCTCTCTAACATAAACCTACTTTTCTTTTTCCTAATGGCATATGTTCATTCAATGCAAAATATAGTGAGTAAGAATGAAATTTTATCATTTAACTTTGGAAATGAGAATTTTAAAGTGTAATCTATAAAGGCCAGTTAATCCAATTAGGAATTAAGCATTTTTAAAGTTAGAGGTTTTAACTCAATTTATACAAATACTCCAATAAATTTAGTACCAATTACCTTTTAGAAACTATTTAAAAACACAAGTTAAAATAATTATAGTCTTCAAAGTAGGACATTTCCCATCATTATACTTGAACATCTGAAAACGCATTACCTATTACAAAATTACTGACATTAATCTCAGAAAAATGTTACTGCTATTATTCATACTGTTAGTCAAAGCAGAAGAACACAGAGCTAGTTTCAGTTGTACTTAATATGCATTAAACATCAGAGTTTTGTTTGTTTTTTCCTTTAATAAGGCATTAGTCATGACTCTGTGGAAGCTAAAGCTGAAACTATGCAGCTGATGCTCAGCCTGAGGGTCAGCTGAACCGTCAGAGTTTGGGGGATATTTTAGGTGGGGTCAACAGTAGGAAGTGCAGAAATTACTATAAGCAGCATATAGCGCTACATGCATGTGCGTTTATGGGGCAGTTATTACATCTAGGTATTTTACCACACATCCAGTATATAAAAATTCAGAGTATACAAAAACAGAAGCCTGAGTCATTCTATTTTAGAAAAAATAGTTTCAAAATAATTGTCTGAATACTTTTTTTAAACAAGATAACATTATAAGCTAGAAATAGACAAGATCATAGAGTTGGCTTCTTTCTTCCAAACGCATGCTCTTAGGAGGTAAGAAGTAATGGCTGGAATCATGACAAATCATGGCAACTTCTGAGGCATCCAAATGCATGTCCTACAGAGGCCCAACTACCTATGGAAACAAAGGCTAGCATAAATGCAGATTTTAACAGGTTGATTACCCATGTTCTTTAATTTGACCTGAAATCTGCCTTGTTTTAGCTGACAATTTGTGCTTTCCCCTGATAAGAGAGAGACTCTGACATAAATGCCTTTGAGTTAAAAATTCTGAGTACTTGAATCTTTCTATGGCTTAATACATAGCTTGACTCACATCCTATCTCTCTGGCTTCTTTATTTTCTTCTTAACTTTGCCAGAAGGTGAACTCTGTCTCCTATACTAATCTAAACATACTGAAAACAAGCTAAAAGTAGATAATTCTTAATTTTAGTATTATATGTGAGAAACAGAGACTAAAGAAAAGTCTTGCCAAAATAGATAAACCAAGGTTACACCAGTCATGATTCTGCAAAACCTTTCTGTTAAACATTTAAATGTAAATGTAAAAATAAACACAGATTAGTGTTATTTTATTAAGAAAAACTTGCAATATTGAAGACAGTAGTCGAATGATAAATTTTAATTCTTATGAGCTTGAAGTATTATGATTCATTTTAGTCTATTTTGAAATGCTAAATATATGATACTCTAAATCTTTACATTTCTCCTTCCTTCCTCCCTCCCTCCCTCCCTCCCTCCCTCCCTCCCTCCCTCCCTCCTCTGTCCCTCCCTTCCTCCCTCCTTTTCTTTCGTTGTAGACCACCACAGTGTAATTAACTTATCCAGTCAAAATGTCAGAAAAGTCACATGTTAGGAATCAGTTGTGTGGTGGGAGGTGAACTCACTTTTGAGAAACATATTTAAAATATCATTATTAATGTTTCTGAACATTAACACTAAATTCAACTCTCAAAAATATTTTTAGATTCCTTTCATAATTTGAAAATGATTTATTAAGAATTATTTCTAAAGTTGTTTCTATTAATGGAAAGTGATTTTGTAGAAAGGGATTCCAAAGCATAACTAATCCATTGCTTTAATGTAGATTCTCATTGTATGTTCATTGGAATGAATTCAGAATCAAAAACCAAGTCTATATATTTGCTTTTTCAAGTTGTTTATTATTAGTTTTAAAATTTTTAACATTTTTCTGTTGACATCAAACTTTCTCAAAAAGGATATCCAAATATCTTTTCTAGTTTGGTCTTTTTTATAACCAGAAAATATTAAAGATAGCAAGCTTCAAGTTAAATCAATATAACAATAGCAAAGTTAAGTTTCAAAGCATTCTAACTGAAAAGTGTGGCATACCTCCAAAAGGGTCTTCACAGTTCATTTACTAGAATCCAGGTGGCATGATGTGGCATGTGTATCATTTAGATTGTACACATGAAGTCTCTCTCCAAGTTAGCATTCTCTGAAGTTGTCAGTTATCTGCAGCCTTGGCTTACTCTCTGTATGACCTTGAAGTTTGCTTTAATTGTTAAAGCCTCATTGATCACCACATGTCATTAGAAATGAATACATTAAGGCTGCATCCATAGATTGAATAGTAGAAAAGTTCTAGAAACCATTGAAATGTTAATTCCTTGATAATCCTGTTCCATGTGTTTATTCTTATGGGAACAAATCATTAATGATTAATTATTATGCTTCTGTGAAGAAATACTATGCTAATTCATTTTCCCAAATTTAAGCTAAAAAGTTTTGGTTTTTTTTTAGAAAAAGATTAAACTTTTGCAAGATTTTAATAAAATATTTGAAACAGCACAATGGTAAAGTATGAAATGATTTTTTATATAACTGAACAAATTAGAACATATTAGTGATAGCAGTTCTCTAATTGTCAAAAACAAAGTAACTAAATCCTAGAAAGGCCAGAGTTAAGCATAGCTGGAGACTCCATATAACTGTGGATAGCCATTGCATGCTTATAGGGGAAGTAGGGAAAATTTATGAGAGTGTGCCCCAAGTCAGAAGGAAAGAGTTCAAGAGGAATAGTGTATCCCTCTTACTACCTGGAGGACTTGACCCACTTCTGTCCAGAGGCAAATTCTCCATTTGTACCCTTCTCTCCTACCTTTCTTTCTTAGATGATTCATCTTTTCACTCTGCTGGACCATTCCCCCCAAAATAAAAGCAGGCTTTAGGATACCCTTGCTGCAACACAACACCATTCTGGATCTTGTATTACTTTTATTATGCTCTTCTTCAGAGCCAAGCATCTCAAAAGTTTGCTATACGTGGGATTTCAGTTTTGTGACCTGCCGTTTACTCTTCAATCCAATCCAGTCTGGCTTCCATGGTTCCACAACCAACACAGCTTTTATTATATCACCTGAAATTAGGGGATTTTATCATGCAACTGATAGTCTTATTTCATTACTCCAAGACAACATGTATAAAGAGGTACAAAGGCCAAAAAGACTTTTCTGTCTTCATTACACTAATTATTATTTCAGTGAAAGTGCTCTTCTTGAAATCTTTTTCCCTTTCTGCTTTGAAAAGAGTAAATTTTTGGTATTCCTCCTATATCAATACCCAATTATTCTTTTTCATCTTAGAACTGTCACAGCTTAGACCTTTGTTAAGATTTCACATGCACAGGGCCACCTGGGTGGCTCAGTCATTAGGCGTCTGCCTTTGGCTCAGGTCATGATCCCACGTTCTGGGATCCAGCCCCACATGGGGCTCCCTGCTCAGCCGGAAGCCTGCTTCTCCCTCTCCCACTCCCCCTGCTGGTGTTCCCTCTCTCGCTGTGTCTCTCTCTGTCCAATAAATAAATAAAATCTTAAAAAAAAAAAAGAAAAGAAAAGAAAAAAAGATTTCACACACACATGTCCAAACCCCTATTATCTTCTCTTTTAAGCCTAACCCATATATTAAACTTAACATGTCTAAAATAAAATTTTTACTCCTCTACCACTACCAACCCACCTATCTGGGCTCCTCTCCCACACACCTCTCCCCATGGTTTCTCCTATCTCAGCTATTAATTGTCATCTACCTACGTACAGAGAGTAATCATTGATCACTCCCACTTCTTTTTTCTTTACCTTCAAGTCATATCAGAAAATCCTTTCCAAAATTTCATCTTCCATCTGCCATTTCTCTCTGTCTCCTCTGAAACTATCCTGGTTCAAGTCTCCATCGTTTTTTATCTGGTCTGTTGCAGTTCTCCATTGCTTGCTTCTAAATATTCCTCATACTTTGGTCAGGGTGATTTAAAGCATATTGCGTCAAGTCACCTCTCTGTTAAAGGTTCCTCAGTGGCTTACCTTTACTCTCAGAGTAAAATACAGACTCCTTGCCACTGCCAGCAAGCACTGGGTTTGCACATTTGGACTCTTGCCTATTTTCCTCTACCTTACAATCACCTGCCTTCCTTTCCTGTTGATGTTACATTCTCTTTGATGCCTTATCACTCCTGGAACTCTCTAAAAAGCTTTTCTGTGTTGTGGCCTTTAAGCTTACTATTCCTTCCAGCTGGAATAGTGTATCTTCCTCCTTAGTGTTTTCCTTTTCCCCTGTCCTCATGTTGTCTCTCCCGTAAGTCCTTCTCATTACTCAAGTTACAGATTAATAGTCATCTCTGTAAGTAAACCTTCTAAACTATCTAAACCTTCTAAACACTTTCTACTCAAGTGTTATCTGCCATAGAATCTATTTTTATTATATTGTTGTTTTACACATTCATTTTCTGTATCCCTAACTAGACTGTAAGCTTCATGAGTTTAGGGACTTGTCTGTCTTATTCCCTATTTAATATCATCTCCCTGGCACCCAGCACAGTAAGTGGACCATACATAGTCAATTAATGCTTAACTATTAAATAGGGAATGAAAGACAGGAATGAAATTTGATTTCAGATCTCAAAGGTTGCCATTCATTGAAGAGCAGAGGAAATTACCAAAGAAAGGAAGGAAATTGTAGAATGAGCCTTATCTGTTGTCTTAGGAAGAAGCAGGGTTTACAGTGAGATAAAGTTGTAGTCTTCTGGAGCTGCCTCAGAAATCAGAAGTCCTAATTGGGTAGGATCCCCAAGCTTTCTAGTCACCTAGATCCACTCCTCAATTTTTTCTCTAGAGTTAATGTGACTTTGCTTGCATGTTTACACGAGTCTGGATAACTGTCTGATACATTATAGGCGTATATGGCACATAAATAATATATACATTAAATAGTAGAATGTCAATACTTATATCATCAATATTTTAAATACTGCTTTTCTGCAAATATCCTAAAACATTTCCTGTTTTTAAGCTTTGTAACAAATGCCTTTGAAGTTTACTGGATGTGTTTGTATCTGTGTGTATATTTGATTTAGGTTAGAATTACCACAAATATGGAAACAGACTTGATTTAGCTGAGTTATTATTACTGTGGTTATTTCTTATTTTTTTTTTTATTTTTTAGATTTACTTATTTTTATTTTAGAGGGTGGGGGCAGACGGAAAGAGAGAGAATCTCAAGCAGACTCCCCAATGAGCAGGAAACCTTACAGAAGGTTCCATCTCAGGACTCTGAGATCATGAGCTGAAACCAAAAGTCAGATGCTTAACCAACTGAGCCACCCGGGCACCCACTGTGGTTATTTTATTTTTATTTTTTAAGATTTTATTTCTTTATTTGAGAGAGAGCGAGAGAGAGCACAAGCACTAGGAGGGGGAGGGCCAGAGGGAGAAGCAGACTCTCCACTGAACAGGGAGTCTGACATGGGGCTCAATCCCAGGACCCTTAGATCCTGACCTGAGCCAAAGGCAGAGGATGCTTAACCAACTGCACCACCCAGGGACCCCTGAGGTTATTATAATTAGATGAAATCATTAACTTGTCTTAACTTTGAGTCAAACTTTATTGTAATATTTTATATTGACGTGTGTGTTAATTATTGAAGAATTCTCTCACTAAAATAGGAACTTAATTTTATTCAAATGGTAGAAAAATTTTAGAATAGCATTTAAATAGAGTATAGAATAGAAGGCCAAGTACTAAAATAAACATTTTCTTCCATAGAATTTTAGCACTTAAAATAATCGAAAGTAATTATGTCTGTGTAAGTATATTTGAAAGTGACTTAAGTAACCCAACCCATTCAGAACTACACAAGCTTGTCATTAATGATCTCACTGGTGGCTTTAGAGAACTTGATTTCTTAGCATATCTATTAAAGACAATCAATCCCTTTGTTGGGATTATCATATCACCCCAAAAGGCATGCCAATTCTGTTATGTTAGGAAATACTACCTCCCACATTTCTGTCAGTTCTTAAGACTAATTAGAAATACTGTTTTATACACACACACACACACACACACACACCATAAACCATAAACTTACAGTTAAAATGTTTAGCTGTCTGAATTTGGAATGGACATTGATTTTACAACTAAGAAATGAAATCGCTTAATGTTCTGGATTTGATGGCTTCAAATTGATATGTATAGCATGTGCCGGCCTACTTGAAAGTGGTTATACAATTGGATCAGCTTCCTTTCTAGTCGGCCTTCATATCAATAATGATTAATTCATGCATAGAAAATATTCTAAAATTAAAAGCTGAGCACTTGAGAATGGGAACTTTGCTTATTAATTTTTATATTCTCAGGACCTAACAAAGTGCTATGCAGAACAATCAATAAATGTTTGTTGAATGATTGATTGATGAATGAATGAAGTATTTCCAAAATAGGCATTTGACATTGTCAGAACCAGATTATCAAAAAAAGAGAAGAAAGTGCTTTATATGCCTGTAGTTTTAGTTGCAAAATATTACATTTTGTAAGACAATTATAAAATGTTATCTGTTCTATCCAAATATAAAATGAACTGTTTATTATGCACATCACTATTCTGGAGGAAAAATCTACAAATGAAAGTAATGGGTCCTCTCAGATCTACTTGTGAGATGACAGGAATATTAAACCAAGTAGTAACACAAGGTGAATGTAGATATTATGTTCATAATAATTAACCTCTTGCTCCTTCAATGTAAGAACAATTAAGAAAAAAATTATTAATAAGTTTCCATTACACTAATGTGATGATAATAATCATGCGAGAAGTAGTCCCTGAAACAGAAACTTTTTTAGATAAAAAGCGAAGTGGAAATCAAAGGTGACACTAAGAAAATATTTTGCCCTCAATCAATTGAGCCTTCAGAGCAGAAAGTGCAGTATTTCCTCCATAAGGCTTTCCAGCCTTTCCAGAAAACAAGGTACTGTGAGGCCATAAGAGACAAAGGAGATCAGTAGTTTCTTCCTCATCAAGTGAAGAACAGCAATATGATCCATCTACCACCACCCCTATTGCTTGCTACCAAACAAATAATAGATGTTTATCTGTGCATTGAGAGGGTGAGGTCCTTGGCTTGTCCAAACCCCTGTCAGTACTGCACATATGTCCCCTGCTATATTTGTCTAACTGAATGAAACTATTTGAGTGACCATTCCCAAAACAAAGTGATTTTAGGTAATATGAAGTCTTCCTTTCAAGGGGCACCACCATTTAATCTCTCGATTGGAAAATTCTGTATCTATACCTACATTTCTAAATCTCAGCACTTTGACATTTTGGGCTGGATAATCCTTTGTCATGAGATGCTGTCCTGTGCATCGTAGAATGTTGGACAGCATTTCTGGCTTCTCTCCATCCCCTCAATTGTGAGGACCAAAATGTCTCTAGAAATTGTCGAATGTTTCCAGGGGGCAGGAGAAGCAAAATCACACATCCCCACTGAGAACTATTTATCTACAACCCCGCCCCCACCCCTCCACACACCCTCACTAAACTCTAATCAGTTTCCAAACTATCATTACAAAGAATGAGTAATTTTTTTCATTTTTATTTTTTTATCCTAGTTTTAAAGAAGAAAAGAGCCAAATGGCAGCTGTGTGTTTTGAAAATTTTTGAAGGGTAAATAGCACGTTGATTATGTTCAGGATTTAGAAAGTGGATTCTCATTAAATGCTTCATGAATCAAAAATAAATTTTTACTTGTGAGCATGACCTGAATAGAAGAATGATCTTAGCTAAAAAAACAAACAAAACAAAAAACCAAACAACAACAACAACAACAAAAACATAGGTAAAATAAGGTAAAAATAATACCTACCTATTTCTGCCTGAGGATTAGCCAGGATGTGACTTTTAAGAACTGGGATGGAAGCAGCAGAAAAGGGCTGCTCTGGTTAATCTTGCATTTTTCCTGTTCAAGTAACACCCTGGGACCCCCACATTACTTCTCCAGTTATTTCTGGAGCAGGGAAATTGGTTGGTATGGGTCTGAACCACTGTCCATGGATCATTTTTAACAACATTGCATGCCTCACCTTTCCTTAGGGGCTGTATAATCAAGTCACAAAATAAAATCTAACTTGGGACCACAAGTTGGAGAAAATGATAGTGGAATGTGAATTTGGTGAAATTTTCTTCTTTTTCCATAATAATGCTACCACCACCACCAGGCATCTTTTCCAAATGTGGCATATGCAGATCTCAGCCAACAACACATGTATGTGAGACCTGTAATTTTATTTTCTACAACCTCATTTCCATTTCTGTTCTTCATTCTGATGAGATAACAGAAAATCAGTTCCAATCAATGAGGGTTTCTCCCTCCATCCCTGTGACTTCTTCACAGTGCCGAGGCACAGGTGTTGCAGGTGATCAGATACTCGGATGTCATCAGATCACACAGATTTCACGTGAGATAAACCTGTTTGCCTGGTTATGCTCATTAGATCAAACACAGAGCAGAATCCAAGACTTTTTTAGATTCAGAGGCTTAAAAAAACTCCATGCTTTCTGTCCTGTACGAAAGAGATAGCATAGGATGGTTACTAGAAAATAAGAGATTATGATTTCCAAACAGTTACCCTCAGGCTTCTTAAAGCACACACCTTCATATGTACTCATTGTGTACTCAGTTATGAAGAACCAGACTAGATATAACTCAATAGAGATCATTTTATAAATAGAATCTTATATGGGCAACTGAGGTATGAAATAATTTAAGGTGGAGCTTCTCTATTTGAGACTTGGATTGGGAGCAATGGGAAGGGGTATGTAGGGGGCTATTTTGCCTGTCCTGTGGTTACCCCATCTTCCCTGGAACTGTTCTTAAGTTACTATCCCAGAACCCAAATAATCATAGGAAAACATTTTGAAAAACACTACTCTATAATAAAGGCTTAAATTGGAATACTATTATTAGCAAAGTGATTACATGTCAATATGCATTTTTTGCTAGCATTGAAAAGTAGAATTATTTTTCATCTTCCTCAAATAATAGTTAAGATGCAACTAAATCCTAAAAAAGCCATTTTTAATGAACTCCACCATATTTTAATTGTGCGAAAATCGTCATTAGTCAATGCAATTTAATTCAATGGCAACAAAAATTATCTGAGCCTACTTTAATAAGACATGGATATTTTCACTTTTCTTGGCATTAAAGAAGTATAGCTTGCCAATTGGAACAGGTTTATAGAAACAAGTAACTTAGAAGCAAATCCTAATACTACCACTGATTGTGAGACTCTGTGTTTGTTTCTGAGCAACTGGTCAAGTTTGAGAATAGTAGTACCCACTGCAGAGGATTGTTGTGCACGTCATAAAATGTATTGAATCTGCCCTGCATGCAGGAAGTGCTAAGCTAATGTTTGCAATTATTTTTACATTGACCATTTTAAATACATGTATACAAATGTTCATAGTAATGGGTTGCATTCTAATTGTGATACCACAGTGTCCAGGAACATGAAGTACTAGGCTGTGTAGTTAGCATTATGTTATTATTATTGTGGCCACATACAGTGTGGTCAAGCGTGAATTCTTGAGTTGGACAGCCAGAGTTCTACTACTGTCATCATCACTGTGCAGTTTGGGGTAAGTCATAGAACTTCTAAGCTTTTATTTGGTGTATTGAATATTAAAAAAGCTAAAACAGGTAAAACACTTTAGTAATCACTAAATGTTCATTATAATAAATAAATAACATATGATAGCGATGATGATGATGTTATCATCAATATTTTTTCTTACCTGCCATTATCTTTTACTTAGTAGCAGCTATTTTGGGCTAGGAAGATTTGGAAAATACACTCATGCATCTGGATAGGATTTAGAAGACATTACTAAGGTGTATCATTAATGTCTCAAAAAGGTCAACATAAACAGGCAGAAAAAAAGTAGATCTCAAACTCCTTAGCAGTTAGCTCTGATAATTGTTGAATGTTAAATGCTATAAAAAGGTGCTGAATGAATGAATGAATGAAGTGATGGATATGTGAATAAATGAATTAATTAATATAAGGAAAAACAGGCATAATAGCTTAGGGAGAGAACATGCTGAAATGCATCCTCATGCACCAAAATATGAAATAATTTGAATAAGCCTAGAAGTTGAGTGCTTTACTCTTGCTCTTGTTAATTTGGCACAAGTTTGGTTGTCATAGATCAGAGTCAGAGAATGAAGATTTGATAGCACCAGGATGAGACTACTTTAAGAATCAGAATTTTATATCTGAGTTTAGGTTCTTATTCCTTTTGATTATAAATGTAGAAAAAAGGATTTGACTTTGAAAGTACTTGCTATGGATGATCATACAAGCAAAAACACAAATTCTAGGAACTGAGCCAAGCTCTGATTTCTTCTGTCCCTGGAGTGTTTTATTTAAAGAAACCATTGATTTCTGCCACTATGCTGAAGAAACTCATGTGCGAAGGTGGCCAAAAAATCTGCCTCTATTTCAGTTTTCCAGGATCCTTTCCAAGGGGAGATCAACTTCTTTTGGGTTAGCACATGAGCAGCTTTGCTGAAAGTAGCCTTTTATGCTGTAAGCTCAATTTTTTACTAACACATTGAAAATGAAAGAAAAACTCTCTGTGATCGTTTCTATGAATCCTAGAAACTTTAGCTTGCATTATTTTAATATTTAGGAAAAAGAAAATACTACTATAATCAAATGAAGTTTTTCCAAAGGAACTGTCAACAGCTCATTATTTGCCTGAGGCTTACTTGAGGGTATTTCCATATGAGATACTAAAGTACAATTAAAAATATCTAGCTTTCTGCCTTGTGATTTGAAGAAACCTGCAATATCACTAGCAATTTTTATTAATGGATAAACATGCTTTCAAAATGGACCAATAAAAAAAAATCTTACACTTTGCAGTTTAAAATAATGGAGTATATGAACTCCTCCCAGTAAACTGGAGCATTTTCCTTTAATGCATGTGGACAGACATTGTATTCTCAGAATTGGTCTCAGACTCATACATAAAACAATGTGACACATGCAGAACGTGCCTGATGTCCTTGACAAGAATAATCCTGTATTAGGCAAGAGAGAAAGTAAACTGTGATGATGGTTAGTCTTAATAAACATGGCCAGTGATGCCCTAACTTTGAGAAGTTACATAGATGCATTTTGAATACGAAGCTTATTATTTTTAGGTGCATATGAAAAGCAGAATTGGAAGTACAGGGAAGCAATGTGACCTCATAGAAATTGTGCTTTCTGTATTAGGAGATACATGGTCTATGTTCTTGTTTGAAATAAATTTAACTACAATTTTATTGGCAAACACGTTATTGGTCTTAAGTGGCTCCAGCCACCACCAAGGATATCATCATAGATGCCACAGTATAATAGTTATTGACCATCAATAACCTGAATCCTTTCTTCTTCACCATTATGGTTCCTCTTGTCATGTATCTGTAGACTATTCTTATTTTTTTGTGTCCATCCTATTCCATTTATTGCATTTTTGCATTTGATTATTATACATCAAAGTAATCAGAAACTTCATTAGAAAATTAAATAGGAAGAAAAAGATATTCCTCCCCTCTTCAAGTGCAACTTTATTTCAGAGGACATTACTTTAAAATCTTTAGAAGTTTCTTCTGTATTTCTACCTTCTGTATTTATTTCCAAAAGTATCATTTACATCCAGTTATGCATGAGGATATACCTGTGTGTCAGCCCTGCCTGTCCAGCCTGCTCCTCCCAAAGTATGTGTTTTTTGAAAAGCAACAAGCAAATAGTAAAAATACTACAATGAGTGGCACATGCTGATTTTTTACAAATACTACACTTCAGTTATCTCTCCTCTTTTTTACACCCTTCCCATCTTCTTCTCAGTAAATAATTTCCCTGTTTTTAATTTGCAGTTTTCAATATACCTGTCTTTTTTTTTTTTTTTCTTTTTTAAATGCTTCATCAGAGCTACCATATGATTTAGTGATGAGACTTCACTTTGCCATTCTCCTTTGTTTGGTCAAATGATTTATGGATCTCTCATTTCCTCTTTCTTGTTTTATCCCATTTTGCTGAAACATCTTATATGTTAGCTTTTTGAAATCGAAGGATGCAGGAAAAGTGAGAGTTTTGCCACATCTGTATAAATCTTTATTCCACCCTCAGACTTACTTTTATGTTTAGAATTCTATACACAAAATACAAATGATTTTCCCTCAGAATTTTGAAGGCATTACTCCAGTGATTTCTAGCATTCTGTGCTGCTGTTGAAAATCTAGTACCCTTCAAATATTTACTTCTTTATATGTGATATCTTTTTATTTCTCTTTTAGGGCGTTGTATTTTTAGTCTTCTGAAATTTCACAAAGTTGTACTTAATGTTTTTCTTTTGTCCTTCACTGTGTTGGACACTGCATGGACCCTTCACTTTGTAGCAGGGTACTGGTTCTATTAATCTCATATTTTCTCTTTTTTCCATTTCTATCTTTTATCATAATTTCTGAGGTAATTTTTGTGCTTTATATTTCTTCACTTATTTGAAATCTTAGATATGGGTTTTTATTTTCCATTTTCAATACCTCTTATTTTTCATTTCAGAGCTCTGATTATTTTTCCTTTTTCATAACATACCTTCATTTGGGGGAAGCTTTTAGGATCTTTTCTTTACCACTAGTCTTCTGAAACTTCACAAAGATGGTGTTTTTCTTTTTATCGTTCACTCTGCTGGACACTCCATGGACCCTTTGTGGCATGACACTTCAGTACTGGTCTCTAGTCTCTTACATTCTTTCACCAATTTCCATCTTTTTATCTTTTGTCCTAACTTTGGGATATTTTCTTTACTTGTATTTTAACACTTCAGGATCTCTTTCTTATTTTTCATCTAAATGCTCTGATTTTTTTTCCCCTGATACTGTTGTTTTATGAAGAGAACAACCTTCTGTTTTCTCCTTGAGGATATTACTTAATTACAAGTTTTGAAAGTTTCTCCTGTCTCTGATGTATCAGTCAGGGTCCCAGTAGGAGACAGATGTGTTTAAACTCAAAGAGTTTAGCTGAAAAGGGTTTAATGGAAAGACTATTTTTAGGTGTTTGGGCAGGTATAAGGGAGCCAGGAAGATTATGATGATGGCTGAGGAGCTATTACTACACATAGGCCTAAGAAGGAGGGAGAGGTGTTACCAGAACCTGGGAGAGCTTGGAGCTGTGAGGCTGAGAAACAGAGCCACTGCCAAGGCCATGGTGCCATACAAAGGATAAATATCTCTTCTTTTTGATGAGGGAGAGTGGGAAAGCTGGGCTGCACAGGGTGGAGAAGGAACTGAGTGTTCTCTTGCCTTCAACTAAACTTCAACCAGCAACCCATGATTTTAGTCCTGTCATTACTTACAGCCTGTTGATCCTTACAGTATCCTATCCCTTTTAGGAGTTCTGTGGAATAAACTAGCTCGTTTATATTAGTATCCTTCTCCACAGGAACTTTAGGTTGAAGTATTATAAACTGCTAAATTAGCTAACAATCCTCCATTTACTTTATGTCTTCAAAAACTTTTATAACTTTCCTATCCACTGATCTAACCTCTCCATTTTCTGTGTCTTTGTGAGTTTATGCTTTGTTTTTATTCATTGTAAGAAAAAATGGAGTCTTGGTGAGGAGAGACAATAGAAGGTGATCACATAAGGTTGGTCTTTCATTTTTAACCAGAACTAGTAATAAATACTTACTTTTGCAATACTGTCCAGCTGTGATGTAGGGACTATGCTAATTCTAACAGGAGAAGACAACACATGCTTAATAGCTGAAACGTTTGAGATTCTTCAAGCAAGCAAGAAAAAACCAAAATGAGGTTCTTACTAGACATCAACTTCTACCATTTTTGAACATCAGTGTCACCATCCTCAGCCCTGTCAGCTTCTCTGATGTCTTCTCTTCTTTCCATTTATTCACCCTACCACACATCGCCCACAGCACCCAGCATTCATTCAACACAGTTAGATAGGCACAGTATTAGATAAATGAATGTTGACAAACACCTTTCGGTGTTCCCCAAGCCTAAGTTTGAGTCCTCATTCTTTATAAAGTTTTTAAGGAAAATTGCTTTATTGTTTTTTAATTTTTAAAATATAAATTTTATTTCTTTTTTTTAGTTTCAGGTGTAGAATTTAGTGACTCATCACTTACATGCAACATTTGGTGCTCATCACAAGTGCCCTCCTTCATGCCCATCACCTATTAACTGTAATATGCTATTTAAGCATTTTCTTTAAAAATTCATTTTTAGGGGCACCTGGGTGGCTCAGTCGGTTGAACGTCTGCCTTCAGCCCAGGTACTGATCCTGTAATCCTGGGATTGAGCCCTGCACAGAGCCTGTTTCTCTCTTTCCCTCTGCTGTTCCCCTTGCTTGTGCTCTCCCACTTTCTGTCTCTGTCAAATAAAATCTTCAAAAAAAATTCTTTTTTATTCTAGATCTGTTTTATTGCCAAATAATGATATCTTATGTGCTCTTAGGAAAATTTACTGAAATAATCTTGCTTGCAAAATATAAAAATAAGTATAAAATATTCTGTGGATATTAGAAAATCAGATATGCTCCATATAAATGGGAAAATTTTGGCCTTTATCTTTTAATTGCATTTTATTAATCATATTTTTCAAATCTATTTCTTTTTTCAATTTGTCATTTTAAAATATAGTAATGTGCTAATAAATTCCTTTAATTCCTAGCAGATTTTATTTTACATGTTCATTATTTTATTTATATATATATATATACTGCTTTGTGACTTTTATAAGTCATTGCATTTTGTGTTTTGAATTTTTATTGCTATTGCAGGCTAGCTAGTCCCAGACCTGATTTTCCGGTTTACATTCGTCTGCTCTAACTTTGCCTGTTCACTTCTGAGTCATTGGGTCTCACGTATGTCACATTAATCTATTTGGAGAAACTTTAACCTTATTTCAATAATTTGTGTTCTTATTGCTGTAATTTTCTACTTTATGGATTTATAACATTTGCCTTCTCTACTATGCTATTTAGTAATTACTTTCTCACTGACTTTGTAGATAAACCACCTCTTTTTAATTTTGTGAATAGTTATATTAATGTTTTTATAAAAATTTAAATCTATCATTATAGCTGTTATACTTAAGAACAGAACTGTGGCTTTTCAACTTCCCATTGGACAAGATTCAGTGGTTAGCATTAGAGGCCCTCCACTAGCTTTTCCGTCATTTTCTAAATATTAGGTTGAAAAACATTTATTGACTTTACAGATAGATTTTCTCCTTAAAATAAAACAACTTTTATTCAATTTTAGCTACATTTAATACAGTTATTTAGACATTTTTGTGTATTTTTCTAACTTCAAATTTCATTAGTAGTCTTTTCCAACCGTAATTTTCTTATTTTGAATTTCTGTCGGCTGAATCATATTTTACCCTTTCTGAACATTCTCAAAAGATAGCTTTATAGACAAAGTTCTATGTATGTAAAGATTTTCATCATAATTTTTATTTTACTAGCTGTATTATGTCATCTTCCTTCAATTTGCCTTTTATCAAACTACTTCCTTTCATTGACTACTTGGTCACATTTATAGATGTATTTAAAATTCTGTTAAGAACATTTTTACAGTTATTTTCTTCTATTTAAAAAAAATTCTTTTTGTATCTTCAAATACTAGGTATCCCTAATTTATATCCTCAATTTAAATTAGGAACTATAAACTTTCTTTATGGATACCAGAAACATTTTTGGTTTTTTTGTCCTCTCCTTGGCAGATGGAGGTTTATGCTTGACCAGTTTTGGTTTGTAATCAGAGAGAAGTTGCAGTCTATTTTGGCAGAGGGGAGACAGTGGGTATGGAGGCAGCACAGCACTTGATCTTGCTTTAACTTAGTTTCTTTTGTGGGGGTGATTGGGTAGAGAAGACTCCAAACCCAGAACAAAGGAGAAAAGTTAAATAAGAAGAAGCAGAAATAGTAGCCTTGTACAACATGGTGAGAGCTGCTGTCATTGGTCCTCAGTGCTGAATATTTACTTTCTGTGCTAGAGATCTGAATCAACTCAACAAGAGAAGGGTTTTCACTGGGACAAAGTATATGGTTGGTATGCCTACTAGCAACAAGAATATCCCTCAGCATTATGAGCAGCCAAGTTCTCACCTTGACTGGCATGTGTTTCAAGAGACAAAGCTAACGTAAGCTCCTGTGAGACTAATGCCGAATCCTCACAGGTTGAAATGTTGATCCTTACAGGTGAAAGAGAATTTCAATTGGACAATTTTGATTTAAAAGCTCTCTAATACTGAGAGGTCAGAAAAATTAGGAGAAACCAGAAAAGGACAGAGATAATGAGCTACTAGTGAAGTGGAAACCAAAACAAGAGAAAAATGTGTCCAGAGAGTGAAGAAAATGTTTCAAGGAGGAAGGATGCCATCTAAGGCATATGCTGCAGCTGTTGAGTAAGATGGGGGATGAGAAATGACCATTGGATTGTCAGTGTGGAGGGAGAATAAATAAGCTTGACAAAAGCAATTTCATACAACCCTGATGGGGTTGGTAAAGACAGAATGGGCAGAAAACTATTAGAAACAGTTAATATAAACAGTTCTTAGGGAACTTTGTGATAGAGGAAAGTCTCAAACTAAAGAAATGTGTGGAGGAGAAGAATGGTCAAGGAAGATATTTTCTCTTTTTTAAGATCAAAGTTACTAAAGCATGTTTGTATGCAGCCAAGAGTAATATACTACAGAGAAAAACAACTGATGAAGTGGGAAAAAGAGGAAACAATAGCAAGCATAGCAAGCATGTTGAAAAAGTAAAACGCAGCTCTGCGTTTTGGAGTGCTATTGGGGACCCAGTGGCTCTCACTCTATTGCTGATAATATTCCCACGTATTTGTTAGGATGATTTTGTGCTTTGATTCTGGATGGTTAAATTTAAATCTTTCCATTTTATTAACATTTCTACCTGTTTAATTCTGGTTGGGTGGACCTTGACCACCAATCCCATTGTCAAGCTGCTTTTTTTTTTTCCCCTATTTGTACATCGTGGTCTTTTAAATAGAAATTTGAAGGGAAAGGAGGTGTGACATAAGTATTTATGTTTATACTTATTGCCTGTGTTCTCCCAAAGTTAAACTTTATCAAATGTCTTATTTGATAATACCTTTATTGTGCTATCATTTTTTTCTCTAAGATGCTCTTTTAGTAATATTTAAAAATAAATTTCAGTTACTTCTGTTTATCCCATTCAATGCATTAATATGTAGACTTACTGTTCTTTAGCTTTTAAAGACTTCAAACAGTCAATATTTTTCTTTTTTTTTTAAGATTTCATTTATTTATGAGAGAGAGAGGACAAGTGGCGGGAGAGGCAGAGGGAGAGGGAAAAGGAGACTCCCCACTGAGCAGGGGAGCCCAGGACCCTGAGATCATGACCTGAAAAAGGCAGATGTTTAACTGAGCCACCCTGGCATCCCCAGTATTTTTCTTAAAGCTGATTAATCTTTATGCTGGCATACGATCAAGATTTAAAAAAATTACTACCCAACTGAAAATTTTGAGTTTCTAAAAATCCGATGTTTTTTCACTTAACATAAAAGTTATAGATTTTGTCTGAGGAAATTAAGTGTCCCTGAATAGTGACAGAAAGCTTATTACCATAGTGTAGTGGGGAGTACACAGACAAGGAAGAAAGAACAATATAGCCACATCAGAGTTAGCGAGTGGGTAACATTTTGGTTTATCCCATGTGCTGGTGAAATTCAGCATGTTTTATTTGACACATCATTCTGAAAGGCAAAGAATTTTCCATGTTTTGTAGAAATAATACGAACATCCCGTCCCACACACACACAAAAGGCTTTGGACTTTTTAAGTTTAAATATTATATGACTATAAAAGACAGAACACGGCTTAAAACCACATGATAAACAAATTTGTTTTCATTTAAATCTGACTAAAATTGTCCTACAATGGCAGTGATTATTAGCCTTCTCTTCCCCTCAGAGACCACTGCAGTTCTTGTTTCAGTTGAAGTAAAAGGCTCATTGGACATAGAAATTCCAATAGTGACAAGTTAGCAATGAGACTTATTTCCAATTAATAAAACCTTGAAACTAGATATAGTACAAATCACATTCAATCTTTGACATATTTTTGAGAATTCACTCTTATTCCATGGTAAGGAAACACAATGAATCAGATCAGATACACACACACACACACACACACACACACACACACTTGAGTTTCTATCAGCCATAAAAGAATGCTCCCAAACATAGAATATAACTTTTTAGAGTCAAAGAGAAAATGTTAGGGCCCCAGAATGTTACGTCAGTTGACAGACTCATGGGTCTATGATGCATGACAGACACGGACAATGGGCCACATTAAGTTATACCCTGAACCTTCATTTATTGGAGTTAACGTACTCTTAAGAGTTTGAGTGCCCGAGTTTGGGAAATTGTGATTGCTCAATAGTGATTCATTTGTGGCTCCCTCTACTGATAGAATCACTCTACACAGACTGTGCTGGATTTTCTAAATACCAAGCTATTTAAAATGAAATCTTAGCCCCAAACAAATGGACTTGCTTTTCCCCCTTTTGTTTCCAAATAAATGCTCACTAAGAGCAGTTGCATGGTACTGTTCTTTTTAAAAAAAAATTCAGGTGCATCAAAATGTGCATAAATGTACTTAAGACCCTACAAACCCAGCAACATATAATTATGATAACTATGGACACTTACAAGCTACCCGCAACGAGGACTGAGTATCTCCTACCTTTATGAAGACCTCATTTTATTTTCTTCCTGTAACCAGCCAGCACAGTCAGAAGTAATGACAGGAGTATTTTTTCAGATCTCCATTTTCAAAATATGTTGTTTATGAAGTTTGTTCAGCCAAAGCCCAGTAACTAGTGATATAGTCTATTTGTGACCACCTCCTTGCAGGATCCTATTATTTGCCCAACTCTCACCATCTTCCTCCTGGTAGAGTTGGTTCTGTGTTTTACTAGATTAAACTTCCAGGTCATTTCTGAAAGGAGAAAGGAAAATTCTCTGTACCTCAGAGATAGCACAGAATTTCTTGTCTTATAAATTCTATTTACTGTCACAGAGAAATGAATATATGCTGCATGGGGCTTTCTGCAAGGGACTAACTCAGGATTAGAACACCCTGGGGTGCCTGGGTGGCTCAGTCCGTTAATCATCTGACTTTGGCTCAGGTCATGATCTCAGGGTCCTTGGATCGAACCCCGCATCAGGTTCCATGCTCAGCAGGGAGTCTGCTTGTCCTTCTCTGTATGTCCCTCCCCCCGCTCATGCTCTCTCTCTCAAATAAATAAAATCTCTAAAACAAAATTATAGAAGAGCACCCTGTCTTGGAATTTACATGATCCCTTCACCCAAGCTTGGGCTCATGTCTTGGAATCATTACACCCTCAGACATACTAACGATCACCCCTCCTTTAAGCTTTCAGCTTAGTACAAAAGTTATAGAAACGTATTTACTAGGGTAACTGGGTGGCTCAGTGAATTAAGCATCCATCTCTTGATTTCTGCGCAGGTCATGATCTCAGGATTGTGAGATCAAGCCCCATGTTAGGCTCCACACTGAGTGTGGAGCCTGCTTAAGATTCTCTCTTTCCCTCTCCCTCTGCCCCTCCTTGGTCCTCTTTCTCTCTCCCCTCTGAAAAGAAAGGAAAGGGGAAAGGAGGGGAAAGGAAAGGAGAGGAGAGGAGAGGGGAGGGGAGAGGGAGGGAGGGAGGGAGGAAGGAAGGAAGGAAGGAAGGAAGGAAGGAAGGAATGCATTTACTGCTATACCCAGGTATAAAACCCAGGTTACTTCGTTTGTAGAAAAGGGAGACTAACCCACATAGTTGTGACTTTCTGCAGTTCCTTTCTTTTACAAAGCAGTTCAAATCACACTTACGTTTTATATCTTTAGATCCTACAGGTCTTGAACTATAAAGCATTGTTTCAAACACAATAATGAGAAAATGTTTTTATTAACTATTTATTCTCCATTTGCTCTTCCATAAAATTTTTCTTAATCTGAAGGATTAGGATAGAAATCATATTCCAAAGATAATTTCTTTTAAAACTCTGTTACGTATTACTTTTTAAAAAATTGTATGATGAGTGTGTACATATGTATTTATATGCTTATACCATACAGTGATATTTAAAGTTGCTTTTATCTAATTTTTAAAAACAGTATATAAAAAAACAATTTGAAAACAACTTACATTATGTATCTGGCTTAACATCTCAGGTGAGGAATTAGAACCCATATTTCTCTTTCAGTACCAGGTATGTCAGGATATTTCAGCATCTCCATTTTGCTATTTTAAATATTATCTTGTATGATAAATGATGAAACCTTTCTCTAAGAGTCAATTCCAATTTAAAGAACCCTTTAAGAATGAACCAGAGTTTGTGAATTTGGCTATATGCAGCCAGTATAACTGAAAGCTAAAATTTTATGGTTCATATCATCAGTTTTCATTTCAATTTTATTGTCTATCTTCAAGTTATCTGAAAGAATGGTCATAAGTATGATTTCTGAGTCGAAGTTGCTGCAATTTGAGACCCCGTAAATATAGATGTCATTGTGATGATGGATTTAATGCTATACTGGGTTTGCCTAAACAAGTCTTCCCATAGCAGCTTTTGTCTGACTCCAAGTGATGGATGATGAAACCCAGTTGCTCATGAAACTTTATTGTTCTGTGTGTGTATGTGTGTGTGTCCGTGCGTGTATGTGTGTTTTTGACAGAAGTAAACATTCAACAGCCATTTTCAAATATATTATCCTTTGATTTCCATGAATTTCCTGTAACTCTACATAACTAGTCTCTTGGGCACATGTACACCTTGCAGAGGTTCATCAGCTTAACATCTGTATGATGGCTTGCCTCTTTATTTTTCCCCTTGGTGTATCAGAAGAAGTCAAAGAAAGCAGCATGGTTTTAGAATCAAGGATCAAGAAATCCCAGCTTTGGAGCCATTAGCAGTGGTTTTGGACAAGTTGTTTGGTCTGGTCAAGCTTCTGAATCCTGATTATCTCAGATGTTAAGTGGGGATAATAATAATGTTTACAATGTAAACTAGATAATATACAGAACACTCAATATATCTAATATGGGTAAGTAAAGAAAGGATGACTAAGTTTCACCTAGAATATATGGTGGCAATAAATGTCTGGATGAACTAGATCTCTGCATTTCAACAGACTTCCATTGAATAGTGTTTTTTCCATAGTTCCTTAACATTGTTTTTCTTAGCTTAGTGTCATTTAAATAGCTTTTTGCTTTGCCTCAATAGTTTTCTAACTGTTGATGATAATATCTTTTCTATTACATTACTTAGCCCATTGTTTTATCAATACTCTACCAATATTAACCTTAGATCATACAGTCTGTTATTTGGTAAATGTATTTTTTTTATTCACAACTATGTATAGTTTAAATCTATCTTTAGCCTAGAAAAACAAAAATTCTTTTGTATATATGATATATAAATATGACTGTGGGCTTATCCATTTTGTGATCAGAGTTAACAATTAAATTAGAGCAACTAGAATACTGATTACTTCAAAGACAGGAGTATAAAACTGCATACAGAGCATAAAAAGGGAGGGGGGTGGTAAAGCAAGAGACTTACAGGTTAAAAACACTTCCAGAGAAAAGGGTGAGCTTAAGATTATCTAACCTGGAATGAAAGAGAGAAACAAACTTCCAATTTAACAACAATCTGAACAAATAAAACATTATGGATTAGCTGTGTCACCACAAAATACCTATGTTGAAGTCCTAACCCTAAGTACCTTAGAATGTGATTGTATTTGGAGATATGGTCTTTATAGAAGTGCTTATGGTTCAGTGCAATTATATGGGTGGGCCCTAATCAAATATGACTGATGTCCTTACTTGTAGAGGAAGAGACACCAGAAATGTACGCACACACAGAAAAGGCCATGTGAGGATACAGGGAAAAAGCAACCAAGGCAAATGGAAGAGTGGGCTCTCAGGGCAAACCAAACATACTAACACCTTGATCTTGGATTCCCAGCCCTTGATCTGTAGAAAAATAAGTTTTTGTTGTTTGTTTAAGCCTCTATTTTGTTATGGTGGACCCAGGAGACTAAAACGCCAAACAAAACCAATCAACCAAACAAAAAAACTAGAATTTACAGAGTGTCTGACTTTTTCTGATCGCTCAAGTTTTCTATTCGACAATCAAGAGATGTGTGGATTGATACACATCTTTACCACTAAACTTACCAATACATTACATTTATGAAGTAAAAAAAAAAAATTAAGTAGCCTTGCCCATTTCTCTAATCCCATTTTCCTGCCAACATTCCCACACAGGATTGTGCTCCAGAACCCCCAGGTTTTCTTTCAGTTTACCCAAGTCCCTCCTTCTGCCCTCTGGGGCTTTTGTATATGATGTTCCCTCTGCCTAGCACATTCTTACCTCATTCTGCTGGTCTTCTGATAGACAGCTACTTATTTTTCAGAGTCCATCTCAAATCTTACTTTCTTGAGAATGTGTTCCCTGTCATCTCAGTTTAAATCAGCCCCCAACTCCTTTAAGCATTTTGATGCTTACTGTATGTTATCCTCTCTCTTGAGATTTGAATTACAAAAGATGGCACTAATGGTGTTTTGTCAATCTTGTATCCTTGCATAGACTGTCTTGCTTGACACATAATAATATTGAAAAATACCTGCATGACAAATTAAGAGTAAATGTCTCCTAGATAATAAGAGATGAAGCTGACAGTCAGAAGGAATTCTTCCTGACTCCAAAGTCCATGCTTTTCCTCTTTCTTCTTAAAAATGTATGTATACATATTTTGTATACATATATATTACATTTATATGATTGTTTATATATTAAACAGTTTAGGAAAGGACCAGGAAACAGAAGTAACATAGGTATTTCTAAAATGAAATTCAAGTGAGCAAACAACTTTTATGGTATCAGGTACCTACAGTGCCTCATTTTCTCTCCCCCCCCAATAAAAGATGTGCAATACAGCAGAATGATCTGGAATCCCCAGTGACATTTCTTAAGGCAAATAGGCTTTATGCGTAATTGTGGAACTGCAACTAAATTAAACTGAAAATGCCCACCAATATGTTGAGCTCTGTGGAACTTAATTCTGTAACTAATCTGACTAGGGACTTACTCTCTAAATTCTCATAATGAAATCATTAGCACTCTTTGAAAGTGTGATGTGCTGACCAACCCCATCACAGAATGTTAGGTATACACTTGCAGTGTAATCCATACACGAGCTCCCAATGTCTCTGAACCTCCAAGGGCAGATTTTTAGATTTAGGAATGAAAGGAGGTCCTCTGAGGATGGTTTCATCACCACATCACTTTATACGTTTCCATGTGCTTTTTGATCCTCCCCTTATTTCTCTGAATAAATGGATATCCTCTATCACTTCCACTTCTGATATCTTCTTGAACTGTTTTGAAGGCAGTCACAATACACCCAAAGGTTCTCTGAGGGATTGCCCATGGTAGAAATTAAGGTACCATTATATAAACTGTCTTTAAAACTAATCAGTTGTATTTCAGAATTGTTCTGCTGGTTTACTTTATCCTTTTAATACTTCTGAAAAGTAAAATTTTAAAGACATATTTTATGAGTATTCAGAAATTAAGAATATTATATTTAAAATATTTATATAATTTTTCCAAATATAACATCTAAATGTGTGCTAAATTAACCTAATTTATGAGGTCTTATTAGTGTTCTTTTTCTAAAGTAGATATTTCATCTCAAGGAATTATGACTAAAGTGGCTAATTGCTCATAATGATAAAGATAATAATTAGATATATTGTTCCTGATTAAATTTAAACAGTGATCTTAGTATCTAATAATCTAATGTCAATTATATTAGTATTGAGTATTGTTTTACAGATCCTGAAATATTTAATTAGAACCATTATAGTTAATATAGGATATTAACCATATCACTGATATTTAATCTCAATCACAAAAGCAAAAATATATTTAAAAATCCATTTATTCAGGGGCATCTGGGTGGCTCATTTGGTTAAGCATCTGCCTTCGGCTCAGGTCATGATACCAGGGTCCTGGGATCCAGTCCCGGATCAGGCTTCTTGCTTAGTGGGAGTCTTCTTCTCCCTCTCCCTCTCCCTCTTCCCCTGCCCCTCCTTGTGTTCTCTCTCTCACTCACTCTCTCAAATAAATAAATAAAATATTTAAAAATATGTATATATATGTATACATATTTTTAAATCCATTTATCTAGTGCAAAGATCTGAAATTTTAGCAGAAAGTGGTCTTTCAGAAGAATCATGGCTCAGGTCATGATCTCAGGGTCGTGAGATCGACCCTGAGTGGGGCTCCATGTACTGGAGTCTGCTTGAGATTTTCTCTCTCTCTCTCCCTTCACCCATCCCCCTGCTCACACTCTCGCTCTCTCTAAAATAAATAATAAATTCTTTAAAAATATTTTGTCAAGCTTCCAAAAGAAAAATCAACTAGCATAATACTTAGTGTAGACCTAGCCAGAAAACAACTCAATTGCATGATATCGTCAGTAGTAAATTTGGAGCTTTTAGCTATTCTTTGCTCAGCTGCCCATAATTGTTAGAAAATCTGACTGTGGCTCAATGAATGCCAACAGTTACTTTGCCAGTAGAAAGCCCCATGGGCAGAGGGATAATCCTATCCTAACATGGAGACCAGGGCCAGTGTGTGGTCACAGTGGAAGTGGCATCTAAGAACCTGGCAGCTTGTGGGCTTCCTGACCATGACAAAGCTGCTGCCATAGAATCACACTTGTTAAGGGAATAGTTGATGTATTTCTAGGAACACAATTGATGCTATAAACTAAAATGCAAAGCCAATGCCTTAGTTTTATTAAAAATCAAAGATGGACAAATCATAACTCTGCCAATTGGGAGGTCATTTTTTTCACTGGAGAGACTAAGCAGTCATATAACAAGAGAAAACACTACATAATTGAATGCAAAAATGAATGGCACACTGTTGGTGGTATTAGATGGTGAAGAGATCATTAAGACTGCAAATATTAGTAACACTTTAGGTAATAAGTGAAGCTTAAGTAAGCTCTTAATTATGAGCAGCGTTTAAATGGATAGAAGAGAACGTTGGCAGGTGGAAGGAACAATGCTGTCTAAATATAACAGAAAATTCCTGTTGTGGAGCTGTCAGAGATAGATAAATAAGAGCCTAAATTGGAGGGGTGGGTGCTTGAATTCCAGATGAAAATTTTTAGACTTAATTTTTTTGGCAGTGATTTACCATCCAAAGCTTTAAATTGAGGAGTTTAATTAATTTTTTCAAAGATGTGATCAGGAGTGGAAGCTGGGAGCAATTCCATGTACCCTGCGGAAACTACCTGAATAAATATTATAAGAACCAAATCCACCTTCATCAACAGAAATATCCCCTATTTATTTAATCCCTTTTAAAATCAATTTTTAGAGGGAATTAATAAATTTCTTATAAGCTAAGTGCATATAAAATACCCCTAGATATCAGGGGTAATTTGATCGGATAAATAATTGTGTAATGACATCAAATATACAAATTGATGTCTGTCTTTTATTTCTGTTTGTGAGACTAGACAGCTTAGGGGTTTAAATCCTCCTTATAGTTATTTTGAATTTCTAGTAATTTATTTTATGGCTGATTAAGTAAATTAATGATGTTTTCAATGTGAGTATGATAAGCAGTTAAGGAGAATGCACACATGTTCAGGTTCTATGGTAAGGTTTAATCACTGCCAATTAAAAATGCTTTCTTAAATATAAGATAGAAATCAGTAATTTCTAAACCATGACTTTTATAATGCTCAAGAATAATCAGAAAGTTAGTGTCCAACATAATGAAATTTTACTATTTGCTGCCTTTTTGATTGTTTATTTATAAGATTGGCCTATTCCATGTATTCCCTCTAGTCTTTGCTAAGACATGTGAAAGCTTAGAAATTGTTGCTGTACGATAATAGGCATGCAAATAATAAAACAGTAGGTCACCCACATCTCTATTGTGTTCAGCATAGTTATTTGACCTTTCCTGGCATCTACCCTGAATACTTAAACATAATGAATAGAATATATGGCACACTAAACTTTTCTTTCAAGGTCTAATTAGTGGAGAGTTGTTAATGATTACTATTATGTGACTACAAATGACAGATATGAGCAATCACTACAAGTTTGGGAGAAGAACAGTTAAAGGTAGTTCAAACACCAGGAGTCTTGAATAGAGTTCTCTATATATTTATAATTATGCAAAAAAAATTATTCTACTCATTTGACCTTTAAAGCACCCTGTGTGCTGATTTTAGAGAAAGCATTAAAAAGCCTTGATGGAAAAATTTCACACTGTATGGTGTGCTAGGCAAACTGTATCATCAGCAAATGCTAAACAATAATGCTGTAAGACTGTTTTCTTACGTTTAGTCAATTCCTGTTAGATTCAATCGGACACAATCAGAATAGCATTGCCTCCACTCTAATGAGTCTAAGGGGAAAGATATGACTGCTGTTAAAAAGTGTGTCTCTTGAATAAAATAACAATCCTGCTAGATGAAATATTAGAATTGCATTTTCGGCAAAGAAAACATGATGGTCTACATTGTTATAATGGAGGTGTACTTACTTTCATCTTTCTTCAGCTTAGCTGCCAGCTCTCTGGAATATGTGTATGAGAAAAGATAATATGCCATCCTTGTATTCATTTACAGTGGGTAATTTATTTCAGAAATGATAATAGCTTTGAAAAAAAGAATAACCCAATGCAGAATTTTAAGTATGAAAGAAAAATTCCCATACTTATCCAAAGGTGAAGGCCTACAGAATTAGTACATAGATAATAGTGTTCTTGATGGTGAAGCAGTTTACCCTCTGTGACAGTGACTAGAAATTATATAACAATAATAAAAAGCCATAATAAATTTTAGAGAAAAGCCTCAAATGTGATATTATAAATAATCTCCTACTATGATATATGAATCTTTCTCTAATACTTTGAGTTATTCTGTTTATTTATTCAGATCAGAGGTCATGGCAAGTCTATAGCTGAAAGTTGATAATCAAAGCCAATTGCCTGATCCATTACTATTCATGGAATACCTTTTTAAGGAACTAAATTCCATGTGGCTTACACTAATTAAGAGAGACATGTCTTGAGATTTTAACAAAATCTATTATCAGGTCCAGATCCAATTAAAGAATCAAATTCCATACTCAGTTAACATTAATACTGCTTCACTGATGTGATTATATGATAATATAAAAGATCTTCCTAAACATCAGGTCAAATAATTATCTCTGGACTCTCAGCACTGTAGGTACCAAAATCTGTATTAGTCAGGACATTACCAGGAAAAGACCCAGCAGAAGATATATATTAAGAGATTTATTTTAAGGAATTGGCTTGTGTGATGGTGGGGTCTGACTGGATAAGTACAAAGTCTGAGGGGCAGGCCTGCAGACTGGAAATCTCTGGGTGGGACCTAATGCTGCAAACCACAGGTGGAATTTCTTCTTCAAGGAACCTTCAGTTTTGCTCTTTAAAGCCTTCCAATTTATTGGATGAAGTCTACTCACATTGTGGAGGATAGTCTCCTTTACTTAAAGTCAGCTGCTTGTAGATGTTAACTGTATCTACAAAATACCTTCCCAGCAATACCTAGATTAGTGTTTGAATGACGGGAGACTATAGTCTATAGCGACGTTGCCACATAAAACTAACCATCACAGACAGTAAATTGAGAACAATTTTTGAAGAAAATGAATATATAAATATTGAGAAAGCTTGGGGCGCCTGGGTGGCTCAGTCGTTAAGTGTCTGCCTTCGGCTCAGGGCATGATCCCGGAGTCCTGGGATCGAGTCCCACATCAGGCTCCTCTGCTGGGAGCCTGCTTCTTCCTCTTCCACTCCCCCTGCTTGTGTTCCCGCTCTCGCTGGCTGCCTCTCTCTCTGTCAAATAAATAAATAAAATCTTTAAAATAAATAAATAAATAAATAAATAAATAAATAAATAAATAAATATTGAGAAAGCTTATATACTGCATGTTAACTTCTAGTAATTTTACTAAGTAAATTGTTGTATGTATTAAGATGTATGAAATAGCCATATATTGTAGTTTTACAAAAAAGGATGAAAAAACCGAAAAAGATGCCCAAATACCCAATGGTTGGACATTTTAGAAATAAAGTACAAACATACAAACAATTGCCGTACATTTATTAAAATTAATAGTGTGGAATAATACTAACACACATAGATGTTTTAGTATATTATCAAATTAACAAAAAAGGTATACTCTGAGTTTGTATATTACATTCTCAACTTTGGGGAACATTTTATCATGATATGAAAGTTTTAAATTGCAATACAATAATAATAGTTCCTTCTGGTAAAGATTGCAGGTTATTGTGCTTTTCCTTTTTTATATTTTCAGCATTTTATAAAATATTTTCTAATAAACATAATTAGAATAAAGTACATGCTATCTTCAAAAGAAAAATGCTGTCATTCATTAAGCACCTATTTTATTTCACACAGTGTCTTGTAAAACTGATCATTATTCAACACATACTATAGTGTTTGCCACATACAAGGCCCTGTTGTAGGTTTGAGGATACAGGAGTAACATAACAAATGCCTCTCTTTCCACATGCTGTTGACATTGTAGTGAATGAACTGTAATCTCAGTAGAGAATAACATGTTCCACATGCTCAAAGTAGAGAAGCTTGAAGATCTGGTATTGAACTGAGCTCTCATTCTCTGCTATAGGCAGACAAAGCCTTTAAAACTCTACTTTATTCATTTCCCTTCCAGCTTTCACCATTTCTCAAAATCTCACATCTGTGATATCTATTATTCTTCCCTCTTCCTACAGTAATCATCTTAATCACACACGGGCCAATTTCCAAATATATCTACTCTGCATTTGTGTGTAGTCTGTACTGCAAAACTTAGAACCATTGTGTATTAATATGTACTGTATGTCACATTTTCTCATTTTTATTTTCTAGTCAGATCCATAAGAATAAAACCACAGTTGAATATGGACTAAGTGCAGATATTTAAATGAAGAAAAAAAGAGAAAATGTTTTCATTAGAATAAAATATTCTAATTTATAATGTAAATACATAAATACATATGTATACATATTTTAGATACAAAATTTAATGGAATAAATTTCAAACATCTTAGTGGCTTTAATTCAGTGATTCATGAATTACACAGTGTTCAATCTAGCAGATAGAAAGGAGCTCTGAAGAGCTATGCAAGGCAAGGGATTTTATAGGCAAAAGGGAATAGAGACAGGAAATTATACCAGGCAAAAATAAAAAAAAGTTTATTTACCTTTTTTATAGGGGATGGCAGAGAATTATCAGGCAGATTACCTAATTAATGTTAATCAGGTATTTCCTAATTGGTTGGTTTAAAGTTCCATTTCTGGGTGTCCTGAAACTGTAATTAAGTCTTGGTTTGGTGACGTGGGGGCTTAGCATAAATGAACCCATTTTGGGTCTGTTGTCTTCAAAAATTAGATGTCAGATAAATTATAATGAGTTTATGTTGCTTCTGTAGTCAGGAAAAAAAACAATAGAGAGTATGTATATATCTATATCTATATATTTAAGTTACCTTTTCAGTTGTTATAACCAAAGGCCAAATAAATATGTTTGATAGTTTAATGGGTTTCATTTGCTTAATGAAATATGGGAAAAGAGTTCATTAACAGAGAATTAGTGAATAATTATTATTGCTATTTTGGTATCACAAAGCAGTACAAATTGTTTTTCCAAACATTAAAATTTAAAGATTGATTGGAGTAAAAGTACTTGTGCTTTTTATTTTTATCATTTAATGAATAACTTCCTAGAAGCTGTATCCTCCCTAAGATATTTTTAAGAGCTTAATTGTAAGAAGTAATTAACCCAGAAAGCTTCTAGTTTGCTTCTAAATACAGAATCCAAGAATATCAAATGGGTTCTAAAAATGTTCAACACATTTTTTCTCCCAAGTTCTTAATATACAGAACAGCATTATCTTTTCAAAAACTTTCCAAACTTTCTTTATCAAAGCATTAATATTGTCTCCGTGGCTATACCTGGTCTTAGCTTTATTAAATTTGTATCATGATATAGATAGAAGGAGGACGCAAAAAAATCTCCACCTACTTTTCTAAGAAAAATACGCACATTCATCATACACATGATTTATTTCATTGTTCCTGTCCTTTACTCACTACAAAAGTGCCTTAATGTGTGTATATTTGTGTGTGTGTATGTATTCAAATATCTAGAACAGACTTTCTGGGGTCATGAAAACTTTACTGAAACGACCGTATGCTGGGCTATGCAGCCTAAGTGAATAAATTTCAAGAATTAGAAGCAAACAGAGAATATTCTTTGAATAAGCTTGATTGAGCTTTTATAATATTTTATAATACAAAAATAACCAGAAATCCCTGTACAGTTCTGAGTAATTCTTGGACCAACAACAACAAAAAAAATTGCAAAAGAAATTAGAAAATAGTTTGAATAGATGATGAGAAGGAACTTTTTGTATATACTAAATTTATTCTTAGAAAGAGGTTTATACTCTTGAGATCATGTATTAAACACCCTAGAAGCAGGAGAGTAATAAATTAAGCCTAAAGAAAGTGAAAAGAAGAAAATCATAAAAATAAGAACGGAAGTTAATGGAGTAGAAAACAAACCTAGAATGACAACTATCAGCAGTGCCGAAAGTGTGTTCTTTGAAATGTACTACTCCCTACCAAGATTGATCTGAAAAACAAATAAAATGAGAAAAGGCACAAATGGCCAATATCACAAGAAAGACAGATATCAGTAGAGTCCCAACATCAATTATATTTTATTGGCAATAATATTTGGCATAAATATATTTATGCAACTATTTTTGATAAATAAAATATTTTATGCCAATAATTTTGAAAATTCTGATTAAATGAAAATGTTTCAGGAAAAAAGCACAATTTAATAAAATGGACATAATACACATTATGATAATGCATTGATGAAATACATTGCATCCATACTTAATACCTTCCTCAAAGAAAACTCCAAGCCCAAGTGACTGTACTAGTGAATTCTACCACATATTGAAAGGTACATATAATGTCAATATTACATAAACTTTCTGAAATAAGAACAGCATAATCTTGATACCGAAATTTTATGAGAACAGTACAAGCCAGGAAGTTTGAGGGCACTCTGTTTAACATATATATCCTTAAAAATATAGAATAGTGAATCCTGTGTTACATAAAATCAACATATGTTACAACCAAGTAGACTTGTTTCAGGAATGCATTCAAACATTCAAAAAACAGTGAACATACATAATTCATCACAATAAAGAGAAAAAAGGGAAAAAATGATATTTGATAATCTCATTCAAAAAGCTGAACAAAGTAAGAGGATTTATACTACAACTATCTGGATTTAAGAAAAAGTATCGATATTTCAGGCAATGTGATGTTGGTGCAGGGGTAGAAATAATGGACCAATAAAACAGAGTGCCTAGAAACACACACAGACACAAGCACACACACGTGCGCGTGCACACTCCTACAGGCAAAGGTATATTGTACACGAGATAGCCATATTTAAACCTGATTCGTTACAATATTTTTCACTCACACAGAAAATTTAACAATGTAAAAAACTGAAGTAGAATGTTGCACTTAAAGGTCATTTTAGTCATGATGAGAATGATCTATTTATTATCAGGATTTATTTATTTCATTAAGTGATTGCCATGATTTGTTTTGTCTGTCAAAATTTAACTTTGTATTTATGTACTTAAAACATTAAAGGTTTCTAATTTAGAACAGATTAATCTGCTTCTGGCTTTGTTGGTTTTATGGTGAGATAATCTATTTACTTAAATCTTTCTTCTTTTGTTAATAGCTTAATTAATTGGTCAGACAAAATGTTTATACAACACATGCTAAAACGATAATTTTTTTTTCCTAAATGGTTGCAGGCAAGAATTTGATCCATGTAAAGCTGAACTGACTATTCTAGGGAGGACTATAAAAGCAAGTGAATCTGTCAATCACGTATCTGGAAAACCCTTGCCAGAATCGGGATCTGTCTTTATTGGTGGATTTCCATATCTTCATGGTGCAAACCAGGTATTCCTGTCAATATTTTAAAATATATTGTGGGGGTACCTAGGTCGCTCAGTTGCTTAAGTTTCTGACTCTTGATGTCAGCTCAGGTCTTGACCTCAGGGTCGTGAGTTCAAGCTGTGCATTGGGCTCCACACTGGAGCCCAATATATATATAATGTCATTTTATGAAAAAGAAAAATTGGAGAACTTTAGAAAATTTTCCTGGTTAGTGGAGCATGGTTTCAAAAAGAAATTTTAAGCAATTCTACTAACATGTGACTTCATCTATCCTACCAAAGTATACTAAAAGTTTACTGTTCTCATTACACAGAATCGCTCTGTTGTCAGGCTGGTTTTCCATCTTATCGCTATACGTGTGCATTATATTTTGTGATCATATGGGCTTTTGTTCACTCCTATGCTAGTGATTTCACTGGATTTATGAGTGGGTTGACTTAAGAACACACCACAAATCTGATCTGAGAAATGGAACTGAAAGACCATTCCCAGTCTACACTTCATATGGGGTTACTGAAATGTAAAAACGTTCTCTACAGAGCTTTGTGCATATGCCAACGCAGTCTCTAAATTTCCATTTAGATAATTAGCTTATTGTCTTCATTATTAACCTATATTTTTGGATAAGAGCTTACATGCTGGCTTAAATTATTGATTATTGGCTCCATTTTATGTTATTACAGAGAATTACTTTAAAAATTTAAGGCTGCTTGTTAATTGTACCAATGGCTTATTACATTTATGAATCTTTTCTCTTACTATATTTACCATTGTACTTTACATATTTGAACATACTGTTTTTATTATTGGAAATCTAAAATGCTCTTATTTCAAAGCCCCACAATTAATATAAATTGGGTGTAAATCTCACAATATTATAAACGTTATGGCTATTTTACATAGGCTAAAAAATTTCAAAGCAGATATACATAAAGAACAAAAGTCACTTGCACAGTTGATGTGACATATATGCTTTTAATGAAATAAAGGGAATTCTGTCTGTAAGCATGCAGACATTATTTTAAATTCAGCTTTACTCCATTAAACTTTTATGACTTTTTCTACAGTAATGTGCTTCACTGAATTTTTCCTAAGTAAACAAGCCTGTAAGCTCTATAGGAGTAGAAAATGTCTGTTTTGTTTACCTTTTTATATCTCAAGGCAAGGATGATAGTTTCTGTCACATGGTAGGTGCTCGATAAACATCTGGTAAATGTATGATCAATTAAAGAGTGGATGAAAGGATTCCAAAAACTTTATTAATTAATCATCAGTCATTTATATTTGGATTGGTTTCTTATTTCACAGTTTATATGTATTTACCAAGTAAAGGATGAGTTTTCATATAGAATTTAATTTTTATGGGCATACATTAATAAATGCAGGTTCTCAAAACTCAAGGAGCTAATACTCTGTTGAGGAGATACAGAAATGTCTCAATAAATTTAGGTATTTAGTCTAATAGAAATATGAAAATATACAGGGGAAGTGCAGAAGAATAGAAAAGGAAGCCTCTTAGTCTCCCTGGGAAAATAAGGGAATTTGTAGTTAGGCATAGATGTGAGGGATGACCGAATGTCTACAAGGTAAATAATATATAGACTATCATTCTGGGCAGATGAAACATCACACACACACAGGCTTAGGTAATGGAAGGACCTAGGAGAGGGGGAGTGGGAGTAGAAATAACTCATTATTGTGGAGGCGTGGAGTTTGGTGTGAATTGAGCAGGAGGAAAACTCGATGTTGGAAAAGTGAGCAGGAGCCTGAGCGTAATGGATCCTGTATAAAATGTGCAATATATATATCAATACTGGTGCCTATAGGAGCCATTAATGAAGTTTGAACAAGAAGTGATCTGATGTAGCTTTCTTTCTGATAGCAATTGAAGCATAGGATTAGAGGGGTTTAGACTATAGGTCAAGAATTGATTCAGTTAGGAATAATATGAAATGCAAATATAAATGTTAATATTAAAAGGAATAATTAAATAAGTGGTGTGACAATAAGGGTGAGAGGATGACTATGAAAGCTATTGAACTTGTAAATAATTATAGGTAAAAAATTGAAAAATTGGAATTTTGGTAACTGGTTTGGCTTATGTAAATAGAAAATTTATAGTGTCTTACTTCAGATGGGGATTAGATTATTTATGAAGATGGCAAGTTCATTTTGCATTTACATTAGTTATGGGCAGAGATAATTTTCAAATATTTGCCCTGGCTTGCCATGACCGCTAATTAATTCATCAGTCCATTGCATCAGTACGTTCCTGAGGCATATCATCTTGTCAGTGGGACATTGTGATATAGAGTAAGTTATTTGAAATATGAGCCTTGAGTTCTTAAGTGATCCTGACAGTATGGCTATGGAGTCTTCATACAGGTGATAGTGGGAGCCACAATCACTGATTGGATTGATTTTGTAGGATGAGACAAGAGAGAGTTAATGATTGGGGATCAGCAGTCAAGGGGCGGTCTAAAGAAGAAGGGCACCCAAAAGTGGTTAAAGAGTAGAGAAATTGGTGTTGGGACAAGGGGAAAGAATATTGTCACAAAAACCAAAGACAGAATTTCCAAACAGAGTATACATACGTTCAACACCAAAGCTACAGAACATCAACCAGCAGTTTCAGGAGAACAATAAGAATAGAAAAAAAAATGGTAACTTTTTGAGGAAGAATAAATGGAATGGCAAAAGCAACAGACACTTGATTACTTTTTCTAGAAGGCTGTTAATAAAAAGAGAAAGGTGGTTATGTAGGGTAGGACAGAGTGTTAAAGTAGAGTTGCAGAAATAGATAATAATAATTGACTATATTCTAAAGATTTTTTTCGCCCAAAACCTTTTTAGAAAGGACTGGCATTAATTATAAGGGATTATCTCAATAAAAACTTGGTACTCATTTTGGGATGTAGAAGAACTGGACATTTGTCACAATCAGATTTAGAGAATTTTCAGTGTGTAGACCAGTGAAGTTACCTGGAAATTAAAAGGACTGCCTACTAAGCAGGTTTCCCCTCCTCATTAAATATGCTGTATTTGAAACATTCTATCAGTCAGAAAGATTTTATGATTTTTTTTCTTTTCTTATACTGTTAACGATGTCACAGTAACTGTGTATGTGTGTGACATTCACTTATACTGCTATGTACTAAATGATTGATGCAAGCAAAATATAAAATGTATCTATATGGTAATACTTAAAGGGAAATCATATGATGAATCAGAAAACAGAAAGAAAAAGCAACTTTGTGAACCTGTTTCTGTGAAGTACAGCCCCTTTGAATGTCTAAGTATCATGCAGGTTCTAACTATCTAATTATTGTGTTCTGATTAAGAGCTGCTGTTTAAGCACAGTGGGTTGTCAGTACTCAGAAAATTAAAAACAACAGGTTTGCAGTATTAAACACTAAGAAAGAGAACTACAGTCGAGTCCTCAAGCCAATAAGTGCTAAGTTACAATTACTCTCTTACCTCTCAGTTTCCAGTAATGTCTTTTTGTACTGGCCAGAACCCTTCCACGTAATAAGAGCTCCTAATCCAATGTGTATATGCTGACAGGTTGTTTAATGCTTCCCTTAACAAAAACACACAGAGCTCAGTAGGGAGGAGAGAATGAAACAGTTAGGCACTTTCAATTTTGTGCCTGAAGTGTGGAAAAATTCTGTGTCCCCTGAGGACTGTAAATGATAACTTCCAGAGTCCGAGAGTAAATGCCCCCTCTCTGGTGGTAGGAAAACACTCTCCCTGGTAGTGCTTTAATTGTTTTGTACTTTTCTGTCCTTGCCTTCTTGCTTTTGAGTCTAAGTCGCTTAAGGACACCAAGCCTTAATTCTTTAACAAATGCAGGCCAAGTTACAATGGTAGCAACTATTCTCTTTGCTAAATATAAAAGGAAATGAGGTAATTATCCAGATATATATTATTGTTAATCCATTAGTGGATTTTTTCTTTCTACAAAAGTTGATAACATAAAATATGTTCTGTGAAGATGCTAGTTCTTCTTTTTCACATTCAAGTCAATCACTAATATTAAAAACAGAATTTACGATAGCATATATTCTTATATAGGATAGGAATTTTTGAGGAATCCATGACTAACTTAATTCATTTGGGCCACCATAACAAAAATACCAAAGAATGGGTGACTTAAACAACAAACATTTACTTTTCACAGTTAGGAAGGGTGGGAAGTCCAAAATCATGGTGCTGACAGATTGCAGTCTGGTGAGGGCTCCTTTTCTGGTTCGTAGACAGCTGTCTTCTGCTACATCCTCATATTGGCAGAAGGAATGAGAGAGCTCTCTGGGATCTCTTTTATAAGGGCACTAATCCCATTCATGAGGGATCCACCCTCATAACCTGATCACCTCCCAAAGGCTTCACCTCCTAATACCAGCATATTGGAGATTAGGATTTTAACATGAATTTTAGGGGGACACAAACTTTCAGTTCATAACAGTGAATTGATTCGAGAACCTGTTCATTTTAACTTTTAATTAAATTTTTAATTTCAACATAATAGAGGAATTCAATAATTATTAAAATTGTAAATGAATCCTTTGAGAAAACAAGAACACTTTGATAAAACAAGTATTATCTACTTTATATATGTTTAAAACATTGATTTATGTATTCAGTAATTAATCTGCTACAAATCTATTCACTTTAACAAAAAGCCTGTCAATCATCTGCCATAAAAATCTTTTAGCCAAAAAAGTTACTGTTAAATTAATAATCTAACACATAAAAGCAGAATTCTCCTTTGGAAGTTGTGATTGATTCCTGAGGAACAGAGGGAAAAAATCACCTCAGTTGGCTGTATTTCCCTTTCTGTTAGAATATTTTGGTAGCTTGTATTACTCATCATGGTTCATTATAAATTTAAAGAGGAAATGACACCTCAGTAATACATAAATAATTTATGTATTTTTTTATTTTTATGATAGACTTTTAGAGGATGCTTATCAACCTTTTTGAGCTCTTCCAAGATCCTTGTTATATGAATACAAGGTAATCAGAAATAAATGGAAACACACCATTGAAAATAATTTTCAAAAGATGCACATTCAACCCTGTTGGGTTATGTAAATGGTGAAAAACAAAACAAAAAAGCCATTAATCTCCACCTTTACCTTATTTTCTGTCCATTTGATGTTAAAAAGAAAATCACTCTACAATAAGCAAAAGTCTTTTAAATAAGCATTTACATAACCTGTATCTCTGATAAGCATAAGCAAAATAATAGAGACATCAGAGTTTCAATGCAACATTTCAAAATCCATATCTTCTTCTAGAGGTTATACGTTAAGTCATTCATTTATTCATTTGGCCAGTCTGTAGGACTAGCATTTAGGCTCTTAGTTATTTATTTTGCCATCAATGGCTTTTGGCTACAAATCAACAAAGTATCAGATGATGACCAGCCCAAAGAGAATTATTTCTCATTCCTTGCACATGTAAGAATCCCTTTTAATTTATTCCCATGCAAGGGCCTGCCTTTCTTAAGCAGTAATCTACTGTGGACTGAGCCTCACTCATTTGTACAGCAAAAACTGGCTCCTACTCAACATAGAGACAGATTCTCCTCCCACAGTTCCACCTTTCTCTACCAACTGCTCTTCCATTTTTTGCTCTGACCCATATCTTTATCACTTTTGTCTCTATTTCTTGATATCCTTGGAAAACTCTGCCAGGAGTTTGGGAGGGCCTATTGCTGAGTCTGTCCCTACTCCAGATCCTTTCTTAATCTGTATGTTTTCAACATTTTAAGGATCTCTCTTGAATTCCTCCATTTGTGTTTGCTTCTGGTTTTGAAAAGTTCCCCATATATTTAATCATAGTTCCTTTTATTTAAGAACACTGGCTTATATTTACCACTGTATCTACCTCACCCTAATCATTTCATCTCATTAGCAAATGTAGAAAAAAGTACACGCAGGTCTGCACATATAAATCTGTGAAGTAGTCAGAAGGAGATATCAAGCATGAGTCTAATCTGGCAGCTTAAGCAACAAAATGGGGGTCCCATTACTAAGATGAGGAAAACGAGGCAGAATGGATTTGGGGGGCAATGAGGAGATGATTAGATTAGACACTTCAAGTTTGGGGTATCTGTGAGGCTTGCAGAGGAGTTACCAAGGTAAAACTTGTATTCGTGACTCAGGGAATTCTTAGCATGTAGTATTTAAATACATGTGACCAGATGAGATAACCTCAGGGGAGAGTGAGAATTAGAAGAGAAGAACCAGACAAAGTCCTGGAGAAAACTGAGAAGGTAATTAAGCATCTGAACACAAAGTAGGCAGAGGAGTTAAGAGCACAACCAGGAAAATGTGCTGTTGTTATAGCAGGCAGTAGAAGGGCAGAAGAAGAAATATCAGGCTTCACGAAAGAGGAGCCGTTTAGCCCTGCTGAAGTTGGATCTACAAAGAATAAGGGCTGGAAATCATCTACTAGGTTTTCTGACATGGAGATCACTGATAAACTTGTAAGAGAACGGACTACCTCTTTTTAAGTTCATGATGGTGAGTGAGGGAATATCATCAGCATTCTGTTAAGAATCCGTTTTCCCTTGGCAAAGTGGGGAGAATCTAGCTGGACATTTGCTTCCTATTATAACAAGCACGGAAATTGCAACTGCAGGGGGACAGTTTAGTTTGTTTTTAATCTGCATTGTAAATCCTTCTAGTATCACCTGTAAAGTGGAAGATGTTCATGTCCTAAACAACAAAAATTTCTAGTTTAAGGATGTACACTAGTGAAATTCTTATACTTGAATACAAGGAGACATGCTGCCTCATTAATTGGAATCATTTAGTACTTGTCTTTCTGTGCCTGGCTTTCTTCACTTAGCATAATGTCCTCCGGTCCATCCATGTTGTCACTTATTATGGAATTTCCCTTTTAAATTTTTTTATTTATTTTTATTTATCTTTTTAAAAGATTTAATTTATTTGACAGAGAGATAAAAAAGCACAAGCACGGGGACCAGCAGAGGGAGAGGGAGAAGCAGGCTCCCTGCTGAAATAATGGAACTGAAAATTCTTCAGTGCACTTATCATGATTTTAAGTTCCATTATTTCTGTTTCATAGTTTTTTAAAATATATTATCTTTGTTAAAATTACCATTTTGTTCATTCACTGTTCTCTAGACATTGGTGAGAGTTAATTTTAAGTCTCTGTCAGGTAATTCATATAACTCTATTTCATTAAGGTCAGTTTCTGGAATTTTATCTTGTTCCTTTTTTTGGAACATCTTTGCTTGGTTCTTCATTTTTCTTGACTCTCTGTTTTGGTGTCTGCACGTTAGGAAAACCAGGTACCTCCATTCTTTACAGACTTACCTCATACAGGAGAAGTCTCCTACCAGTCAGCTTGGCCAGAGATTCTAGGGACCTCTACCAACTCTTTCCCTCCCCAGAGAAAAGCAGGAAACTATGGTTTTGTCTGCTTGACCTTTGTTGAGTCACTGGGAGAGCTATGGCATATACCAGCCCAAGCCACTATTTCCATTCTCCCCTGGGCAACTGGGCTTACCAGAGATTCAAGACTAATGACACAGATGCTAGTTCTTTAGGCAGCTCCAGAGAAGTTGAGGTGCTGGATGCCCATAACAACTCTTTCCTTCATCAGGGGAAAATTGAGAGCTAAGTTTTTTTTGTTTTTTTTTTCTTTTGTTGCTTTTGTTTGTTTTTTATCTGCTTACTGTGTACTAAGCAAGGGAAGGATTAATGGCATCTACCAGCCTAAGCTACCATCTCCATTCTCCCTATAGTTGTTAGACTGGTGGTCCCATCAAAGCTCCAAGACTGACAAGACGGAAGCCAGACCTCTGGGGAACCCCTTCAGAAATGTGGAGTATTGAACATGCAAATCAGTCTTTTCCTCCTCCGGCTGAAGCTAGGAGCTAGGTGTCTCTTCCTCATTGTATACACTATGCTGAAGGCAGCATCTCCCTGAGAGAGTATCCAGAATCTCCCTGCCAGCTTCAATGAGTCTGGTTTTACCTTTTCCTAGAGTAAAGGAGCCTTCAGTTAGTTTCTGATTTCTCAGAAAGGTAACTGATACATGAATTGTTGCTCAGTCAGTGTGTTTGTGGGAGAAAGCAGACTCTGGGGCTTCCTTCTTTGGCATCTTGCTGACATCACTCCTCTGATTTTATATTTTCCCTAAAATGTGTTAAGTAGTAATATTTTACTAAAATTGCTTTTAAATTAATATCGAAGGGTTCTGAAACTTTTTTTATTGAATAAATGTATGATATTCAGCTTTAAGAAATACTGGTATTGAACTTGGAAAGAGGCGAGGTGTTTGAATGAGGAGGAAACCAGGTAGGGCCATATGGCTTCCAAAGTCAATTCTACATGAGGTGACCATTCACTGGAATCCCAACCACAAATCAACATAATTTTATTCTATTAACAAGTTCATGTCTTAGGCACATATATATTCAGCACACGCCACATCTCTTTATACTCACGCCAAACTTTCTGTTTGTTCACAAAAAGCATGACAACTATAATGTAATGCTCTCTAACCTGTCCAGGAGCAACAACAAAAAATGTTGCAGATTGGCAAATACTCCAACATGGAGGAAAAAATATTTATCTTAGACATATCTGTACGCTCTTTCAGAAAACAACTTAGATTGGTGGAAAAAATACCAGACCAAATAAGGACACTTGATTTTCAGTCATGTCTACCAAAAAATAATGAGTTTTTACATTGTTGACCATTACTTGAAATGTCTGTGCCTCAAACTACCCATCTATAGATGATGAACTTGGATTACATTATTTTTAAAAGTCTATTTCAATTCAAAATTCTGTGGTTCTATGCTATATACTAACCATTATATATATTATATGTTATATGCATTACATATCATATACTTTGTATAATATATATATCATATACTATTATGTTATTGCTATTTAATATTATTAACATTTAATATTTATTATTTAATTATATTTTATATATTACTAAATAATGTATGCAATATACTACTTACTCAGTATGGATTACACAGATATTCTTTATATTAAGATATTATCACAATCACAAATTCTATTTCAGTGCCCTCACCTAAGATCATTTCACCTCACTTTCATATAATATCCCTGAGGACACCTCTTGAGAGACTCCCATCTGGCGTTCCTTCTGTTCCTGCCTAAATTTCCATTTATTTGTAAAAGGTCTAAAAGAGTTTTCATTTGAAAACTAACAAATCAGTAAACCCTCACAATAACATATCTCATGTTCATAGCTTAAACTCTGAAAAAAGAAAAAACAGATGACAGTAGAGATAAATGAATATATATTCACTTTTTTCCCCTGTGTTAATAGATTTATTAAAATTGGAGTGCTTCCATGTTCCCTTGCAAGTGGTTCAGGGGCAATGGTAAAGTAAAGCGAGAAGTAATCTAGTTTTTGTTAGTTAGGGAATTCTAGTAATACATATAATTTTAAAACCCTGTTTAATTTTGCAGCATAATCTATGTAACTTAACAGCAAGTGGAATAAAATCAATTTTTGGCTTATGTTCTTTGGGGATATTAATTTGGGAGATAGTTTTCAGTGAAATTTAAGAACTTAAGGCCAATTTAGCCAAAGGCTGGAGAACAGAGCCCTCAGGTGAATGATCTCACAAAAATCATAAGGTAAAATTTAAGGAGGCTGAGACTTGGGAAAATAAGTGAAGCATGAATTCGGAGAATTTACAACATAATCCATAAAGATGAAAATGAAGTACTTCATAAAGTCAATTGTAAAATGTTACATAATACAAAGTTATTAAAACTGTCTTTATCAGTGACTACACCGGCTCCTGCAAAGACAAAAAGTGCACAGCGTCTAGTTACATGGCATGATAAGAAAAAAAAACAGTTTTCTGATGATTAAGAACCAACTCTCTTAGTGCTAAGACTTTGTGAATATATTGTCTTTGAGGCATGTTCATTTTCTCCATGATATAAGATAGTGTTTTCTTAGAAATCAGTGACATTACTAAAAGCGTTAATTCAGAAGAGGTAGTAGAGCTCCAGGATTAAGAATTGGAGCTCTGGAGCTGAATCCTAGCTCCCTTGATTCATAGCCATGGACCTTATGCAAGCCACTTACCCTTTCTTGGCTTCTTTTTCTTCATTTGCGGAATGGAAATGCCACCATTTTAGGATCATAATAAGAAAGATTGAGATATTTCATAGTGTGCATTAAATAACTGTTATCTTTGCTATTATTTTATTTTGAGTTTCTTTTCAACATTAAAGTTTAATTCTGTCTTGTGCTAAATAAACACAAGAAATTCTTTTTGAAGTTATTTCTAGTCCCATGTGTTCCACTCTGGAAATAAAAGTTTTGAGATTGATTGTGAGGCACAAATGGATGTCTGTGTTATGAAATATTTAATTTCAGCCCATATGCTAAATAATTTAAGTACTTAGTATAAATGTAATTACCTTTTTGTTTTTCTTATGTTCACTGTATGTTTTATTTTTGCAGCAATTGCTTAACAAAAGTTATCAATGAAAACGCAGTTTCCTGTTATTTAAAACAGTGTAAATTATCGATCTTCCAGAATAAGAAAGGAGAAATTATTTTCTGCAGTTCCATGAAGTCTTGTTCTTCACTGTCACTCTTGTCACTGACTGTTCCTCAGACTCCAGTACCTTACCTGTTAGTCTTTATCACTGATATGAGGAATCATATCATCTATATAACTTAAAGGAACATTCATTTCATTTCTTCAGCAAGTAAGCAAGCATTCTGAAACATGGGGGGGGGTTGTTTGGTTTTTGGGGTTTTTTTGCTAGGATATACTCCGAGTTCATTATAAATATTAGTTTATTGGGTCCTTATAACAACCTTGTAGATAGACACTTATCTGTATTTTACAGCTGAGGAAATTGAAGCACTGTGAGATTAATCAACTTGCTCGGGGACACACAATTGGGGAGTGGTGGAGTCATGACTGTATTTGAACCCAGGCAGTGCAGCTCCAAAATCCACTATATTGTGTGATCTCACTTACTATGGTATTACAAAGGAGAAACCTAGTCTGATATTTCAAGGATGTGTAGAAGTAGGATCATTTTGGAAAATTGTTCTTCCCCAAAAAATCTGTATAAAGTATCTTTCCTTATAAAACTATTGTCTTTATCATAGTAGTTAATAGTTACTGAGCACTTTCTCTTTGTATAGTGCTCTATAGCTGTTCATACTTGCTATCTCATTTTATACTTTTGGTAGCTCTTTGAAGTAGATAATATTACTAATTCCATTTCATATATGAGGGAATTGAGGCATGCAGCAGTTGAATGGCCTGATTTTGGTTACACAGCTATTGAGTGGTAAGGACAAAATTTAAGCTCGTGCTTTTATTTTATTTTATTTTTATTTTATTTTTTTAATAAGTTTTATTTTGTAGCTCGTGCTTTTAAAACATGTAATGCTCCTTTATTACAAGTAACAATGTCAGACACCTTTTACCAGCCCACATTGTTCTTGGTTTGTTTTAATACCTGACTTCTAATGTAATACCTGACTTAAAATTCAAGAAACATTTTATATTATTAATGAATGAAAAATTCTGGCCTAATGTGTTTTTCTGGGTTCAACCAACTTCTGGGACCTCCTTTTGAGTCCGTTTATACCCTGAAAATCATCTTAATTCATTAGTATGTTTTAGATGAGGTAACAGCAAGGAGAAATAGAGAAAAAATGTATTCTTTTATTTATCCAGAAAAAGCCTATCTAATTATATGTGTCTATCCACCCATTTACTCATCTGTCCACCCATCTATCCACCCATCCATCTAGAGAGTATCTACTGTGTTAGGTATTGTGCTATGCTGGTTTATTCACTGTTGAGTAATCTGATAAAGTTCTGTTTTTGTGGATCTTATGCAGTAACGAAAATATTCACAAAACCTCTCTGTACCTTCATGGGGTCAGTGTTTTCTTGGCAACAGAAATGAGTCACTCATTTTGAGTAAGGGTTTGTATGGTTTATTACTAAAAAAACATAGGAAGGGACCATTCAGGAAAAATAAATGATTGCAGACGTACTTCAGAGATATTGCTGGTCCAGTTCCAGACTATCACAGTAAAGCAAATATCACAATAAAGTGAGTCAAATGAATTTTTTGTTCTTCAGTTCATATAAAAGTTATGTTTACTCTATACTATAGTCTATTAAGTGTGCAACAGCATTATGTTTAAAAGAACAGTGTATGTATCCTTACGCTAACCATGATCTGAGGTTGCAGCAAGTCATAGTCACTAATCACAGCTCACCCTGACAAATATAATAATAATGAAAAAGTTTGAAATATTGCAAGAATAACAGAGTGTGACACAGAGACATGAAGTGAGCAAATGCTATTAGAAAAATGGTGCTGATAGACTTGCTTGATTCAGGTTGCCATAAACCTTCAATTTATAAAAAAACAATCTCTGAAGTTCAATAAAGCGAAACACTATAAACTGAGGTATGCCTATACTTGCCTACTAATTAGATGCCCCCCGTAAGAAGAGATAAAATTGTTTTTGAATGATTTTAAAAGACTTGGAGATGAAAACTAGTGTGAAAAGTTTGAAATACTGAGTTGAACATGTTTACACAGGCTATTTTGTTTGTTTTGCTTTTTCTCTGAAAAACTGCTCATTCTTTATTATGCTGATGTTTATTTTAATCTTCAAGCAGAAGGATACAGCATGTAGCATTTCTGAAAATTATTTCACCACATTCTTTATTTTGAGGAATATCAGCTAATAGCATCATCAATTGATAGTGGCATTCTGAAGATGCTAAATTTTAAACTAGAAAACATATTTTTAAATCTTCATATAGCTTATTCCATATGGAAAGTGCAAAATCCATATGTGTATGAGCAGTCAACCTGCCCTTCTTATACCTGACAAAGGGCATTCATTCATCTATCACCCATTTCTGGAACATGAATTACATACCACTGTGCTAGAGACTAGGCAAATGAAATGCTAAAGCATCATCTTTGCTATGAATAATCACATCAGCAAAAACTATAGCAGCATATCTCTTACAAAAACCAAAAGAAACAATCTTCTCAGTGTTAAATTCATTGGCACCAGCTAAGATTCTCTTTGACAAGCATTATCTAAGCAAAACCAGTCACTATGGAACAGTCATGTTCAGCCTCCACCTAGGAAATCACTGAAGGGATATTTCAAATACTCTACATTTAACTCTTTCCAATGAAACTTTAAATTTATAATTTTAAGTTTCCTGATAGCCTCATTGAAGGAGTGAAAAAGAAGCAAGCAAAATTAATTCTAATAGTCCATTTTCTTTAGCCCAGTATGTCATTTCAAAATGTAATCCACATGAAAATATTATTAATTGGATACATTACATGCTTTTTCTTCATAATAAATCTTTGAAATCTTGTGTTTCTTATGTCTCAGTTCAGACTAGTCATATTTCAAGTGTTACAGCTGCATGTGGTATTGAACAGAGCAGCTCCACAACAAAACTACTCAGCGTTATGATGAGCTATTTCACATTGCATTTGTCTGGCCTTTGGATGTAGCACTCTTTGTTCATTCCTTCTTCAGCAAATGTTTATTGTGCTTTTACTCTTTGTCAAATGATGTGCATACACTAAGAACACAACATGTACAAAAGGCCCTGCTCTTTTAAGTTTGGAGAACTGAAGCAGAGATAACATTCTGATAAACTGTTCCAAAGCAGTGCATCTTGACGATTTGGAGATACAAAGGGACGGGAAGATGTAACCCATCTGGGGTTATAACAGGTGAATGGAATCTGAAAAGATGGCAGTGACAGCCTGGAAAAGAGAGAACTGATGAGTACATACTAACAGAAAAAAACAATGTGATTAAAGACAAGGGGGGAAAAAAGACAGGGTGTGAGTGAGAAAGTGCTAACAATTTAGCGTTCTCAAAATACACAATATGTTGGGAGGGAGTAAATGATGAGGCTGAACAGGAGGCAGGGGCTAGATCTTGGAAAGCCTTAGATGTCATTTTAAGTAGCTGGAATTCATCCAGCAGGATCAGACTTTAAGTTTTTAAGTTTTAAATAAATTACATTAGCAGATATATGGGAGTGTATTTGGGAGAAGAGCAGAGGATGATGGCTTAGGTAGGAGAGGGCCGAATAGTTTAAAGGAAAAAAGGGAGATGAGAGTTAAAGGGGAGGAAACAGATTTTATAAATATTTGGATTAAAATCAATAAGACATGTAACAGTTAGATTTAAGTTGAAGTAGTGTGTAAAGTCAAGGACAACAGCCAAGTTTCTATTCTGGGCTGATTAGGTAGCTGAGAAAACCAACCCTGAGGTAGAAAATATTTAAGGCAAGCAAGGCGAAGGGAAAGATGATAAATTCACTTTTGTACCTATGAATCTTAAATGCCTCAAGGAGTATCAGGTCGAGATTTCCACGAGACAATGGATGAAGCTCCAGAGTTACATCTGACTGGTTTTGTGCTATAATCAAAGCAATGAGAGGGAGTGAGATTACCCAAAGAGAGTACAGAATTCTAAAACCACCTTTGAGAAAACAAAGTGGCTCAAGTTCCTACATCTTTTTCTAGAAATCATTGGTATTCTTAGTATATCTCCACAGGGCTGACAGAGGAATGTTTCTCAGATGGCATACCATTGACTTGTTTCAGATTTTTCAGCCTCCTTTCTTACTGGTTTGTAAACACAGACTTTATCTGAGACCTCCATTTGCCCGAGGTTTCATATTCATCCACAGGATTGTGGTTCTGTGTAGTTGCATCAAGAACCCATTTGTCCTGTGCCTTTGTTGTATGTCTCTAACTCTGCCTGGAAGATCCCCTCTGATTGTCTGTACCCAGCGAGCTCCTCTTGTCCTGTCCTCTAGTTCCTCAAGGCAGCTTTCCCTGACAGTGAAGTCTGAGTTAATTTCCCTTAATAGAATTCCATAGCAACCTGTATTTATGTCTGTTCTAGCATTTCTCATCTTGTTTTTACTGCAGTCATGACTTTGTCTTCTGTCTTCTGCCTCTGTGGTACATACTTTTGGAAAGTATGTTATATACTTCTCTTGTTTATTTGCTTTTTAATCTTCACTGCTTATATCTGGCTCCACAGGGACTCACACATGTTTATTGAGTAGAAAGATACTGAAATTAATTTTATTTTTGGATTGTATTAATTTTAGTAGAATAGAATTAAATTTGCATGAGGGTTACTGTAAACATGAAAGAGCATACAGTTGTTGGCAGGGGGATAGCTTTATGCTGAAAATGCTTTGACCAGTTATAATTTCTGATATTGAGATCATATATTGTGGAGGCTTGTACAAAATTTATCGTTTTTTAAACTTTTAAATATATCTTAACCCTTATCTCTTCTCCTTTGTCTTCTCAAGAAATCTATTAATACAGGGGTGCTGGGTGGTGCAGTCGTTAAGCCTCTGCCTTTGGCTCAGGGCGTGATCCCAGCATTCTGGGATGGATCCCCAGATCAGGCTCCTCCGCTGGGAGCCTGCTTCTTCCTCTCCCACTCCCCCTGCTTGTGTTCCTTCTCTCACTGGCTGTCTCTCTCTCTCTGTCAATTAAATAAATAAAATCTTAAAAAAATAAATAAATTCATCTCATAAAAAAATAATAAAATAAATTAAAAAAAATAAAAAAAGAACTCTATTAATACAAAGTAGAAAAAGATATCTACAATAATCAGTCTTTTCCTTTGCCCCTTCCTACACTTACTGCATCGACCAGAATTTCCTGTTTTTATAAACTGACTAGAACCAATTTGGCTCTTGGACCATTGTCAGGGTTTTTTGTAAATATCTGTAGAATTTGGTTATTAGAGGTGGGTAGTATCTTTACATCCCCTTCCTCACAATCTCACCAGCAGGGGTATGTTACAAAATAAAGCCTAGATTAAATTCTGTTAAATCTGCCATGAAGCATAAAAAAATTGTACCACCATATCTTTTAGCCTGGGTAAATCTCATATGTCCTTGGCTCCTTAAGTCATGTTTTGAATAAAAGACTAATTTTAAAGCTAATGCATGACATTTTGATGGCAGCAACAGCAAACAGCTTCATGGTACAGTAAGGTGAAGAAAAACATGCTTCTTCTGTAAAGTGAAAAAGAAATGACAAATAAGGCTGCATACCTAAAGTCATTCTGTGTTGGCTCTGTTCTTATACTTAGTTATGAAATCTTTCTGAATGACTATAGTACTCATTTCTTTAATAAAGAAATATTAGATCTAACATTCTGTGTATTAATTAACAAAATATATTTTTTTGTATTTTGATAAGGACATATGAAGTGTTAAGTAACCAACTTTCAAGTGCTGATTACCAATTAAGATGTTTCATTTGCCTATTGCTTCATAATAAATTATTCCAAAAAATTTAGTCCTGAAAACACCAGATATCATTTATTTGCTCACGAGTTTGCAGTATTGAAGGGTCCAGTGAGGAGTGCTTATTTTTTGTTTCACTTGGGAACGTCTGGGTCTGGAATGTTCAAAATGACTTTCGTTCACATGTCTTATGTCCCAGTCGACATAATTGGAAAAATAGAATGCTGGCTGGGCCTCTCTCATTCCCTCCTTCCCCCCCCCCTCTTGTTTTTTTTTTCCTCTCTCTCTGCCTGTTGCCTCTCCATGTGGCTGGTATGGATTTTTTCACATACCCTGTGGCCATCTCAGGTTACTTAAACTACCTATGTGGTGATTGGGTTTTCTTCAGAGCACAGAAACAGAAGCTGCTAGGCCTTAAAATATCACCTCTGTTGCTTTCACAGTGACAGGTCAGCTGATAATCAAAGGTTGAGGAGAAACAGACTCCATTTCTTAGCAGAGAAATGGCAAGTTCATACCGAAAAAGCAAATGTAGAATGGAGATAAGATTGTAGACTTAGGAATGTGATCTGCCACAAATACTTAAACATATTAACCAAATACCCCTAAGGTGTATATCAAAAGTAATTCGTAACTATCCATACATTACGTAATTGATACTTACATATTTTCAGAGTACACTGCAGACAATATAATTCTTTGAAGTGTATTCTAGTAGTGCCTCTGTAGATTATATACTAGTTGTTCTGTTGTTTGTGTGGCACATGCCAAGTACAGGATGTCAAAAGCTGCAGGTTGTGACTTTCCTATGAGTGCCTACAAGCTGCACTCATATACTATCTGATCTCCTTCGTGGTGGCCTGAGTTGCCTGGACCTCTGTGGCACGCCTGAGCACGGTGGAGGAACTGGGGTATAGTGTGCCCTATAGTGATGTTCTAGGTGATACTTCTCTGTACTCCCCAAGGGCTCTCTCCATTCTCTGTTGTCATTACTTCACACTCCAGAGAGGTGTGTTGCCCACATATTACCATTTCTAATTACTTCTGTGGTCTAACGTTCACTTCCATTCTCCTTTTGTGCCTCCCCCTCCCCCACATTCCTGCTCTTATTTTTCATTTTCTTGCCAACATTAATTCTTCCTGTGTCCTTGCTAGCATTCCTTAGGTTACTAGAACTATTGCCAACTGAAAATAATTTTTTTCTTCTGTGTCTTTACTTTTTGTTTTGTTTTTATTTTTGTTTCCTTGATTGTTTTCATGGCTTCCTGATTTCACTATCATGTTTATCTTTACTTGAGGTTTTTCTGAATGGCCGACTTTATGCCTGGACATGTAAATAACTTAAATACAAACACTTGAAAGATACTTAAATAGTAAAAAGAACAAATAGTAATGAGAACAATAAAAATACCATTTAAAATAGTCATCTTTTATTGTCTCGTTTCTTTAATGTAAAATTATGTGTGTGTTAATAAAAGTTCCAAGAGCCACTTAATTTAGATTAATTAGAATGATTTTTCAAAATCAGATACATTTTGAAGGTAAAGAAACTTGGAGGCATGTCACTTCGGGAAAAATAGATTGATTTGCCATTGGTAGGGAAGAGAACACTTGTGTAGAACACCATGTTGGTATCCTTCTATGATTAAACAAGAATCATCTTTGCAAAAGTGATCAAATAATTTATTTTTATTTTCCATGTATGTCATATTTATAGTGTTCTTAAATTAGGAGTTTATAATAATTAGGAACTCGTACAAAATTTTAATTGAAAGGTAGCTGAGCAATCAGAGTTTAAATCCCTCCTCTATGTGAAAAAACAGAGAGAGTAAAATGACTGAACCAAGTTCAGACAACTACTAATGACAGCCAAGAGCAGAACCAAAGTCAACTGTGACCAAGAAAAATCATCTTGATGTTTAGGGAGGATTCCTGATTGATTTGCTTAGTCCCTAGATCTTTGTTGAGAAGATATGATTAGTGAAGAAAACAGGAAAAACTTGAAGACTAAATTTAAGTGGGTAAGAAAGAAGAGGGAGATGATTATAAAAGGAAAATCTGGAATCCTGAACAAAGAGAATAAGGGATGCATATGTGAGTCAGAGAAATGAAGAGAGAGGTTGGGGTAAGGAGCGAGAGAAGAGCTTTGGACTAGCTACTACAAATGTGGGCTTTATGAAGAGGGAAGGATGTTTAAAGATACTTTTTAGGAAATCTCACTGTACAACTACCCTTATCCCGCCTTCCTTTGGTGTTTTAGAAATTTTCAGTAATGACATACCTTACTTTTAATGTTTTAGTGTTATTGTGGAGTTATTTACATTTTTTTTGAATGTGTAGCTGTGATAGAATAAAATTAAAAAAGAAACAATAAAAGATGCTTAGTTTAATTTTAGATGTAGTTAGTCTAAGACATTATTAATAAACTGTGCTTCTGTTCCTACCTACCATTTGACAGAATGATTATAATTTTGTGTAGCTTTTCATGAAGTAATAGCCAGCGTGTATTGAACATTTGCTCTGAGCCAGACAGTCTGCTAAGAACTTTACAGAAGATAGTTTCCTCATCACAACCCAAAGAAGTAGGAACTATTATAATCTCCATTTGAAAACAAAGAAACTAAACTAGATTTGCTAAATAGTTTCTGTGAATCACAGCTAGTAGGTTACACCGGGAAGACAAGTCATCAGGACATGAAAACATTCACTAATGAAGTGACAACTTTCAAATCCCGACCATAGAAGCATCCCTCTCAGCCTCCCATCAGTGTGTGGCTAGACCTATTACATCAGCATCAAAGGGAAAGTCCACTGTCTCTTTGGCAATTGTCAAATGTTAAAACACAAGGAAAATTCAATGCAAATTGCTTATAAAAGAAAAAAACTGCATATCCAGCAAAAGATGGGAAATTTCTCAGTGAGTAAGTTGACATTGAAAACAACTTAACTACATGCAGAATCACAGGTGAATGAGAGTATGGCAGAGTTAGACAGTTAAACATTGGAGAAAAGAAAGTCCAGAAGGATGGTGACAGCAGGTACTTTAAAGGGGAATGGTTTGAATTTTGACAGATTAAATGAGGCTCCTGGGAAAACTGATGAAGTCTCAGAATAGTTTCACAATGATAACTGTATTTATGACACTGCTGTTAAAGTGAAAATGAAAGTAAAGGATGTTATTTCATATTATTATATAGTTTCATTAGAACAGTTATGCCCTCCCACTCCTTCTTCCCTCAAAACAACAAAAACTCAGGAATAGTGAATTTCTGGTTCATTCTTCATCTGTTCTAATAATCACCATATTTTCTATAATTTTTTAACATAAGATATTAAAAATCAAGAATTTGTTATATTCTGAGATAATATTACAAGGAAATACTTTTTATCTTTACTGTGAAATTTTGATACAATATATAAATATATTGCTTTGAAATAGTCTTCTCAGAGTACCATTTATACTCAGGTAATTAATTAGCAACCTCTACCTCCCAGCATAAAGAAGTCTTCCATAGGAATAGGAAAAATATTTTGACTGTCTTTTTTCATTCAAATAACTCTTATGAGTATGGAAAATAGAGTCTTATGGCTTATACATTATTTCATGAATTTCTACTCAAATTAATTTGGAATATGAACTAGGTCTACATTCTATATTCGTGTTTAGTGATTTTCAGTATAGATCTTGTTGGTAATGCAAACTGCATTTTTATATCTCCCCTGTTATCATTCGTGGTTATCATCTGAAGGCCAGCAGTTGATATTGCAGATATTGAAGTTGAAGCTTTCATATTAAATTACCAGTCAATAAAAGGCAGCACTGACTCTGACAACAAAGTGTTCATGGATTCCTCCATCTATTTGATATCACTGCTCTAAGTTGAGTGTTCAAACAGTCCCAAATAGAGGTAATAAAAAAATGATCCTGAAAAAACCTTACTAAATAACTTACAACTAACAGCTAGATAATATTCAACTTATTCCAGGTCTAAGAACGCAGAGCCATTTCTGAGAAAACACTTGGAGAAACATAACTGGCTATTTGTAAATGCTGTTTCCATGCATGAGTCCATCTTATGTCTAAAATTATAGTTGCCATTGAATTAAGAAGGGGAGGGATAAATAAAAAGCTCTGGCACTCAAACAGTTAAAGATACAAGCAGTTTTGAAGAAGAAAAAAATGCAGTTATTGAAGCAGTACTTCTCTGATTACATTTTCCTCAGACCCAAGAAAAGTTTTATTTATGTTAGATTTGTGGGAAGATGTTTTGAGAGGCCACTGCTTTTATTATAGAAGAATATTTAGTAAATTTAATTAAAATGATAAAAAGACTGAATATTGACTAAAATTTTTAATACTCTGTTAAAAATGATATTATATAATGCAGATTATATTATATCTAATTTATTTAAATTTAGCTACTTTGTGAATACTTCTTTTGGACCCATAAGGAGACTCCATCTTTCCCTTATTTATGTTGCTATGGCAGTGTCTACACATTCTCTTTGGTAGTCAGTTCTGTATCTGTGTCCTCCCCTATATGTTAAGGTCTTTGAAAAGATTCATACATTTTATTTGTATTTTTATCTTCAGGGTCTTGGACAAGGCCTAGCACATAGTAGGTACAAAGAACTTATTTTCCGAGTAAATCTTAAAATTGGTTTTCTTAAAAAAATGTACTTTTGTAGTTCTTAATGCAGTATTATGATAGTAGGAATATATTGTAGTTCTATATTCTTTAGTACATTTTCCAGGAAGGATCACTTTTTGGATGTATTGTATCCAAAACACTTAAAGCATATTTGTTTTTCCTGAGATTGATTTTCCCTTTCTGAATTATTCCTAGGTTTTCAAGATAAAACATTTCTGCAAAGGGCTAGATCAGCTAAGCCTCCTTCTTTTGTTTGTTGTACATCTGAGAGCCCACAAAGCATAGGAATAGGATAACATATGCATTGAAAATGAAGTCCTTAAAATCTTCCCTCCTTTAAGAAATAGTTACTTTCTTGGGCATTCACTAACCTGGCTCTAGTACTTTTCATACAGTAATAGGAATATTGGTTTACTATTTGGCATTCTGCAGGCCTATTACATACAGAAATAGAGTGGTGCCTTTATAACTATGCTGTATGTACTTTGTAGTAAAACAAGTAAAAGAAAGAGAAAATAATTTTCCATCCTAAGTTTCATCCTTAGCTGCCTGAAAGCTGGAACTACTGTCTCACAGTTGAATTTCCAAAAACTCTGACTTGACAAAAATATGTATTCATAACTAAAGAAAATACCACAATTACCACCAGGTCAGGAGTAGTTCCACCTTACTGTGCACCAAGAAATTCTGACCCAAGAGGCAGGTCAAGACAGCATGGCACCATGCAGGAGGAAGTGCTCACTAACTTTTCAGGCAGTATAGAACATCTCGAGTAATGGCTCATGTTCTCATCTCTAGTTTAGGGGTGTAGTTTGCTCTTTCCAATGCCCCAACGTGTTCAGCATGTATAAAAGAATATATGGTTAGAATTGTTATAGATTGGTCAAAATTATGGAACCATATAGTTGTGAAAGACAAATTGAATATTTATTTATTGTAAAGGTTTATTTCCTCATGTACAGTTTTAGAGTAATAATATCTACAATCATAAGATTCTATGGATTAAATACTGTAAGTATATGACTTTCATCACAGTGTTTGGAACATAACAAACACTCAAGTGACACTCGTTTCCTTTTCCTTCTTTGTCAACATTAATATCATTATCATCATCTTCATTGTTGTCATCATCATCAATACAAGGTCCTAAAAAAGTGAAAGAAACTAATAGAAGAATAAAGATATAGGAGAATATGTTTAGAGATCATATATATATTTGAAAAAAAGCTGTTATCCTAGTTGAGAGAAAGCACAGTAAAGTCAATCATATGATATAGCTGTGGTGTAACTGGGAAAATCTATTCTTATATTAGATTATAAGAGATATATAAGTTGGAATTAGAATGAGAATAAAAATTCTTGCGGAGACTAAGTAAATGTGCTTACATTATTAATGTTCTGGTTACCCCTTTATAAGATTGGTAAAGATCTTTTGGCCCATATTCAGAGAATGGTTCAAAATACTGGTAAGACTTGAAGTCATTTGAGAAAAGTTAGTGGAGCTACAGAAAGTTCAAAAAATGTTTTCAGATATTGGTAGAGTTGGTATATGGAAAAGAGATGAAACTTATTTTATGTGGTAATATGAGACAATGAGGATTGTTTTGAACTGAATGTGTCTCCTCGTAAATTTCATGTATTGAAGCTTTAACCCTCAGTGTGACTGTATTCGGAGATAGAGCCTTTCAGGAGGATAAAGGTTAAAAGAAGTCATAAGGATGGAACCCTAATCCAATAGGCTGGTGCCCTTATAAGAAGAACTCAGAGCTCTTTCATCCATTTGAGGACATAGTAATAAGGTCACCCTCTGCAGGCCAAGAAGAGAGCCCTTATCAGAAACTGAATTGACTAGCGATTTGATCTTGGACCTATTAGCTCTAAAGCTGTGAGAAAATAAATTTCTGTTATTCAAGCCAACCAGTATTTAACTTTGGTATTTTGTAATGGAAAGCCCAAAAGACTAAGATAAGGACTAATGGTGTGGTTATAGGAAGATCGATTTCAGTGCAAAGTAGAAATTCTCCTTAGAATCTAAGAACAAGTGAGGTATTTCAAGTGTTAGAAAATTTTGTGTAACTGGAGGAATTCAAGCATAGACCCACAAATAATTCTGCAGGGAGTTTACCAGAGTGATTCAAATATCAGAATAGTGTTCAGACTTAGTCTAATGGTTTCCCAACATGGATTAATAGACAAATGCCAGTTTTCGTCATTCCTGGGTAAAATAAGAATCTTTTATTTTTAATTAAGTTAACCTCTTAATGTTTTTGGAAATTTTAATTACCATATCTGGAGGTCCAGGAAGAACAAGGCTAGAGGATTATTATTTTATCTTACCCCCACCAATTTTGTGATTCTTCATCCTCTGCCCACTAATGTAGAATGACAATATATTGTATAAAAGAGAAAATGATAATTTTTTTAATTCTTTTTTTTTTAATTAAAGAATTAATTCTTTTTTTAATTAAAGAATTAATTCATAATTCTTTTTTCCTGGCAAAATCATAGGTGCTCTTTATCCTGAAAGACCCTAGACTCACTTGGCCATTGATTTCAGTAACCGTACTGCTAGTTAGGATTTGATTCTTTTCCTGATTTGACATATGCTGTTGTCTCCACTGTTAACCACTTTGCCTACTCTCAACTATGAATTTCTTCACTTTCCATTTCCTGGCATCAATTTAGTGGCTAACTTTGGATACTGTCTCAATTCAGCATGACCCCAGATTATTTTTATCTGCATGGATCTATACCAAATACCATATTACTTGGTTTGTGAAATAAACCTTGGAGAGTGAGAGCCCAGTTACAGTACTCCAGCTAAAGTATAACAGTTCCCTGTGTAGCTAACATAGAAATAATGGGAAAGCTCTTCATCTTGAGATCTGAGAATACGTAGTTTGGGAATGGTTATTGAATAATCCTGGACTAGAAGGACCTGCCTGGTGCTGCTCAAACTTCACTCGTGGGAAGGAATTGCATGCCTGATATTTATACCAGAGCACTTCCTCAGTGATTTATTGATATTACTCTTTTTTGATACAGTTTAATACCATGTTGTCCACTAAGCTTTACCACTTTGAAACAGATTGTACCTACAAGGTAGAGCATCATAAGTGATTGGCACCCTCTGGTGAAAGAGACATTGAGATGCTGACTAAACAGTCTCTATCCATTTGCAAGTATTAATGGACAAATGTCTGTTGAAGATACAGATGAGGGAGGGACCAACAATAGACACCACCTGGGGAAATCAAACAAATTCACCATTTCTAAAGAATTTATTGTAGGGGCGCCTGGGTGGCTCAGTCGTTAAGCGTCTGCCTTCAGCTCAGGGCGTGGTCCCGGCATTCTAGGATCGAGCCCCACATTAGGCTCCTCTGCTGGGAGCCTGTTTCTTCCTCTCCCACTCCGCCTGCTTGTGTTACCTCTCTCGCTGGCTGTCTCTCTCTCTCAAATAAACAAAATCTTAAGAAAAAAAAAAAAGAATTTATTGTAGACAGGATGTTCAGTAAGGAGATCAGCATCTTTAGCCAGTGTCCAATAAGTTGCTTCTCTTCTGGTCAGTAAAATGCCTGAGGATCCCATCAGACCTTCTGGAAATTTCTACCAATTCCTTCAGTCACAGCTTTATATACATGAAATTAAAACTGTAGAGAACACAGCTTCGCCAGAAAAACTTATGGAAAATATTCCTCCTTGACTAGGTTTGCCTCATCAGTCTTGGCATTACCCTATAACAAGGGTGAGCAAACCGCAGCCAAATCTGACCTGCCACCTATTTTGAAAGTCAAGTTTTATCAGAGCACAGCCACACCCACTTTATGTTCTTGTCTAGGGCTGCTTGCACATGACAGGGGCAGAGTCTCAATGACAGAGATCAAATGTCACTCAAGGTCTGAAGTATTTACTGTCTGTTTCCTTTTGGAAGAAGTTTGCTGACCTCACTACTATATAACAAGAATCAAAACAGTTAGCTCTGACCTACTTCATTTCCCTTCCCAACAAGCTTTCAAAGTTTGGTTCGAACACATCCCTTCATTCCCTACTATGAAATTAGAAAAAGGGCAAATTACTCAGATATGTCTGAGAGTTTAGGAACATTCTATACATTTCTGACAAAACCTTGAAGAGATATTTTGGAGAAGTTGCCTGATAACAAAGAAGAATTGGCGGTTTTTTGGACCCCTTTTAGATAAAAAATAGAAGTGTCCCTTGTTCCATATTACCTTAATTTATTTGGCAGTTAGAGTTATATTGTGACCTCTTTAAGCTAGAAGCAAAATTGGCCACCCATGCACAGGGTTTTTTTGTTTGTTTCTTTTTTTTTCTTTTTCTTTTTTTTTTTTAACTTTATTCAGTATATATCATATTCTCTGTGGGGAGAAAAAGTCATCAACAATTGGTATAATATTCTGAATTCTAATTATTTTCAACCTCATTTTTTAAATGTACTATTTTCAATATGTATTTCAATTATTTTGTTTTGATTCAAGTTATTTAATGTGATCACCCAAATATTAATTGGCCAAAGAGAACCATTGAATAAATGCAAATTGATTCTGCCCCCAGAAATAGATGTTGACTAATTCAAGTTTAATGAGCCTCAAAATAGCATTTTAAGTACATTTTTATTTTTTATAGACTTTAATCATATCTGTCTTTAGGGCTTGGATTTAGGAATGCTGAAGAACTATTCTGGGCTAATTAAGCTTGTTCACCTGACAGATTTTCCACAGCTCACCAGACACTGCTCAGGGCCACAGAAGCTGTAGTTACAATAGGAGAGGAAAAAAGGAGATTATGTTGGAACAGATTTTGACAATATGGAGACAATTCCATCCCCCAAAATCATTCTGCATAACAATGTCTCACATTACTTCAAACTGCATGTGTTTGGCAAACACTGGGTAATTGTGTCATCTCTACACCAGGACCTAAAGCCTGTGCAGAAACATCTCTTTCCCAATCAAGTGAAATTGTCCAGCAGATGAAGTTGTACAAAGGGCCAGCATTTAAAAGACTGGGGAAATGTAAAATTTAACGTGTATTATTTAAGCTTAGAATAAGAATATTCGTTTTGGTTGTTTTGAATTATGATTTAAATATTCAGAAATATTATTATTCTACATTTAATTAAATTCATTCTCCTAATTTACAAGCTGCTTCAGGGGAAGAGACTAAGTAATTTTGGAAGCTGTGCCAACTCTCATGGGACACCAGTATGCCATTTAATTTTCTAAAGAAATAAATTACTAGAGTAAATAGCATTCAGATGACAAGCCAGCAAGTGGGATGGAACACAACTCAAACAGTAATTCCAAGCTTCACATACAACTTTCTCTTTTTCTAACAGGTATTAAATAACATAAATGTAATAACATGCTGTAGTGTTGGACCTGGGACCAAGCTTCACTTCATTATTTATACTTCAGTTACTGCTTTTGCAAAAAGGGAAAACTGAGAGGCATGTGGTCAGAAGTCAATGAGACAATGCACTTGAAGTGTTTTGCAGAGCCCCTGGCACCTTAAAGGTTCCTGATCTGATATTTTTCAGATCCCCTAAGCTAGGAATTACGTCACATCTCAGAGAACCCCAGAGGCAGTGTCCTGGAGTGTGAACCTCTCCTTTTGCTCCTGTCACTTGTTAATTGTAAGGCTGTTATTTGTTAACTCTCCCAGGGCAGAGCTCTGCCTGACTCATCTTTGTATCCCCTTAATATCTTCTGTGTTGTGCACAGTAGCCACTGAGTAAATATTTGAATTAAAGTTTGAATTGATTAATGTATGCTCGGAACAATAAGTTAGACTCTCCCAGGAAATAAACTGCTCAGGAAAGTGATTTACACTTATTTAGAAGCTTTAGCAACTCTGTTTGGGTGCTTGGATTTGGATCAAATAATCTGACCTTCAGTCTCAACCCAACAGCTAATACTGAAGCAATACTTGCACAGAGCAAAGTCGGAATACAAACACCCAAGATTACGTCATATATAGTATAAATTAGCAAAAAAAAAAAGAAGAAGAAGAAGAAAATGTTTGTATCATGCACTGTGTGAAACTACCCTAATTTTTTTTATGTTATCTTAATTCTCAAAAGAACCCTGTACAGTAGATAATTTTATTATCACTATTTAACTAATGAGGAAACAGAAATAGAGAAGCACAGAGCTAAGCAGCAGGGTCCAAGTTTAAACTTGGACCGTTAACTCCAAACTCTTTGCTCTTGATTAATTCATATACAGAACTGCCTCTGTGTTTCCCCATGTGTGAGATAATTTAGGAGCAGTGTGTGGACAAGTTTTTATTTTATTTGCTTTCATTCTAAATGTATTTTGGTGTGGTTTGATATAGCCTACAAACAAACTTGCGATTTCATGAGGTTTTTTGCTCAGAACAAAATAAGAGTGGGTAGCAGGGTTGGTCCTGAGTTGTTTTAAAGAAACATATGAAGCAAGTAGTAATATAGGAGCTTTGAAGCTATAGCTACCATCATAAGGCAGCTTGTGAATGACTGAAGGCTAAGAAACCATATTAAGAAATATCCTGGAAAATTGCTACCTACATTTTAACTCATTAGAATGTATTTCTTTCTTCTTTGATACATAAATAAAATATAAAAGGATTTGATGATTATGTATCTCCATAATTACAATTAAGCATTGAATTATACAGATAGTATTCTTTATATAATTATATTAAATATATTTGTATATATGCATATTTTAGTGGAATTTAATGATAGAAGTGACACTGCACATATGTAATGACACTACACATATTTCTCAGAAAGTTTCAAATTTGTCTGCATGGAATGTGGAGGTAATTTATTTACTGGGAGATTGGAGACTATCAATTTTATTTCTCAAATTAAGGAGAAAATGTAGAATGCTACAAAAAGAGGGGAAGCAATGTAGGTGGAACGTGAAGTTGAAAAAAATCACTATTTTTCCAAATGCTTAGATTATGCATCATAGATAAATAAAGCTGAAAGAAAACACCTAGTTTAAGGCTCTCTTTTGACTTACAAGGAAACAAACTGAAGTTAAGGTTCTGTCTTCACTTTCACTCATCCACCTATAGAATCAATGTATAGCATATAAGATTAGAGTATATATGCCCTATAGCCTTTGGCTCAGGTCATGATCCCAGGGTCCTGGGATTGAGCCCTGCATGGGGATCCCTGCTTGGCAGGAAGCCTGCATCGCCCTCTCACACTCCCCTTGCTTGTGTTCCCTCTCTCGCTGTCTCTCTCTGTCAAATAAATAAATAAAATCTTTAAGATAAAACAAAAGAATATATATGCCCTATATATTAGAATATATATAATCTAAAGTTAAAACTTTAAAGTTAGTAATAAGAAATGGCAAATAGTAGTGATGGTTCTTGTGCTAATAGGCCTTCTTTGGCTTTGCTGAATTAATCACTGTGGAACTTTTTTAAAGATTTAAATTTTTTTAAAGATTTTATTTATTTACTTATTCAAGAGAGAGAAAGAGCGGGGGAGGGGGGCAGAGGGAGAGGGACAAGCAGATTCCATTCTGAGCGCAGAGCCCCATGCAGAGTTCCAACCCATTACCCCCAAGATCATGACCAGAGCCGAAATTAAAAGTTGGACGCTTAACCAACTGAGCCACCCACATGTCCCGGAACTTATTTTTAAATAAGTATCTCTGTTTGCATAAAACTGTGATTTAATTTCTATTTTCCAGAAAGAGTATGTGATTATTGGTATTTGACATACACTGAAGCTGCTTGCTTCCATCCCTGCCAGAGTTTTCTCAAGTAAATCAGGACATTGTAGTCGTATATCTAATACTCTGTATATTGGACTAACTTGTTTTCAGACATATCAAGCAGACTTCATATTATAAACTGAACTCTATTAGTTTGGTTGTTTTTGGTAAGCATTTCCTGCTTTTAAGCTGTTTTGAATGACTGTTTTGTGCCACCAATAAAAACAGTGTTCAGGCAAGTCTGTGCCTGTTTCATTACTGCTGCTAATCTCTGGTGGCTCAAAGTGCCAGTTGCTTTTTCTCTGTATTTACAAATTCACTTCTAATAAACTAGATTGTCTGCACCTGTGGGACTCTGTCAGCCCCAGCACAGATGTTACCCCTGTCCCATCAGGCTGGAAAAGCTAGATTGCAGGCAACAGCAAAACCACTTGGCAAGGACAACTTCCCAGCTGGCTTTCTTGGGCACCCCCAGTCTTTCTTAGCCCTTTCTTCCTGGTAGTATTGTCCCCCAGGCCCAATATCCCTGTACTTTTACTAGCTTCTTCTGATCAATTTGTGTTCTCAGGAAAGAATCTGATCAAAGCAATTATAGCAAGTTGTTAAATGTTTGATAATTTAATATACTTCCTCTCCTGGGGATATTTACACTTCAGTGAGCTAAAAGCCTTCAACCAGAAGAATAAATCTCAGAGGATGAGATTTCTGGCATCAGCAAGCCAAGAGAGAAAAGTTTTTGTTTTTGAGATTTTCTGCATGCCCTTGAAATCACATCAGATCTGTGTCAGCCATGTGATAAGAAGATCCCTCAAATTGATCATATTGCCTCTTCTTCACAGGATTTTCAAATGATACTCTAGAAGATACATAGGTAATCATGGAGAAAGGTCATTTAAAAAGCCAAAATATTTGATAAGGCATAGACGTCACGTGGTTGGCATGGGACTCATATGAAGTATAAAGTTCAAGTCCGGGAGCATTTGGACTCAAAAGCTCATAAGCTTTCCCATTTCCAGCTGAGTTTTATAGACTATTGCTCAGACATACTGGTGCATACCATTACTATAGTATAATATAACATCTATTCTAAGATTATGTGCCAGGAATTATTCAGTGAAGAGGGCAGACCAAGTTCCTATCTTCATGAAGTACCTGGCCATATTACATTATAAATATTTGTTTGCATATTTATCTTTGGCCTACACTGGAAGCCACTTTAGGACAGAGATATGTCTTGTTCAGCCATCTGTCTACAGCCCATAGCACAGTTCCTAGTGAATTTAATGCTAAATAAATAGTTGGAGAATAAATTCTAGAGAAGTTTCTCCATAGGACCTGAGTAAAAACCATCAGAGCACTGTGTAATTTGTGGAAATTAACAACTTTGGAGGGAGTTGGGTAAGGAGAGAAGGTTGGAGGAAAGAAAATTATAAAATAAATAATAAAATTCTACTTTCTTAAAGAACAAAAAAAAATTGTTCTTGAAATACTTATGATCCATTCCTTTTTCTTCTCTCCAAATAAAGGAACAGGGTCTTAAAAATGAGCAAACAAATGCATTAGTCTATTTGAGCTGCTATAACAAAATCCCACAAACTAGGCAGCTTATAAACAGAAATTTATTTCTCACAATTCTGGAGACTGGAAGTTTGAGATCAGGGTGCTAGTGTGGTCAGATGAAAGCCTTCTTCTGGGCCAGACTTCTATTCATATTTTCACATAGCAGTAGTGGCTAGAGAACTCTGTGGGTTTTTTGTTTTTTGTTTTTTGTGTTTTTTTATACGAGCACTACTCCCATTCATGCGGGCGTGGTCCTCCCAAAGGAGGGGTAGCAACTCCCAAAGGTCCTACCTCCTGATACCATCACATTTGGCATAAGAATTTCAACATATGAATTTTGGAGGGACACAAACATTCAGACCATAGCATTCTACTCTGCCCCCTCCCCAAATTCATGTCCTTCTTGCATGCAAAATATATTCATTCCACCTCAATAGCCCTAAAAATCTTCACTCATTTCAGCATCAACCAAAGGTCTAAGTCCAAAGTCTCATCTAAATATCATACAAATCAGATATGGGTGAGACAATTCATCCTGAGGCAAATTGCTCTCCAGCTGTGAACCTGTGAAATCTAATATAAAATGTTCTTCCAAAATGCAATGGTGGGACAGACATAGGATAGATATTTTCCATTCCAAAAGGGAGAAATAGAAAAGGAAAAGAAGAGTAACAGATTCAGAGCAAGTTCAAAACCTTAAGACCTACTGGAGCATCTCTGCCTTCATGACTGCTGAGCACAGCCCATGTGACAGCTTTCAAGGGTTGGAGTTGCCTGACTAATTTTTCTAGGCAGGTGCTTTACCAGTCTGCAGTTGCAGGTTGATGGCTTCAGGAGGCTCCATCGTTTGAAATCTAGGTGAGGGTAGCATATTCCATGCTTTGCTGGGCAGTGGTCCATGCCCAATACTTTGTGCAGCACTACCCCTATGGCTCTGGTCAGGGGTCATCTAGTCTGGTGAAACCCAGGGGTAGCCTCCCTTTTGAACCTGAGGAGGCAGCCTTGATAATCTCTGAATTCGGGGTCCTTCTCTCCTTGTCTTAAGAATATCACATGTGCTAAGTCCATAATCGCTCCGTGTCCCATCCTGTAAAATCTAAGAAGTCCCAACACTTTTCTTCATTTCTTTCAGTCTCCTTCCCCTTCAGTTCAAATTGGCTCTTTCTCTGATGGAGTGGCTAAATACATTTTGGTTCATACTCATACTAATCTTACCTTGGTCACACACCATTAGTGTTCTTTTCAGAACACTTTCTTACTTTTTATATGTGGGTAGGCTGAGAATCTTTCAAATTGCTAAGTTCTTATCTTCTGATTAACAATTCCATCTTTAAGTAATTTCTTTCTTCTCTCATTTTGCTATTGGCATTCAAGAGAAGCCAAGCTGCCAACCTTCAACACTTTGCTTAGAAATGATTTCACCTTTGCTATGAGCTATGTTGATTAGCTTGACTGTAGTAATCATTTCTCTGTGTATATGTAGTGAAATCATCATGTTGCACATGCTAAATATATATAATTTTTATTAGTTAAGATTATAAAGAGAAAAAGAAAAAACTTCAGCCAAATACTCAATTTCATCACTCCCAAGTCCTATGTTCCATGAAACACTAGGACACAAACACAATTCAGCCAAATTCTTTGCTGCCTTGTAACAAAAATGGCCTTTCCTCCATCATTCAATAACATGCTCCTCATTTCCATCTGAGACTTTATTAGAATGGTCTTGAACATCCATATTTTTACTGATATACCATTCACCACCACTTAGATATTCTCTAACAGGACTAAAACGCTCTCTACAGCCTTCTTTTTCTGAATCCTCACCAGACCTGCTTTTTAATACTTCATTCATGGCAGTGTGTATGCTTTTGCTAGCATAAACCTCAAAACTCTTCTGGCCTCTATCCTTTACCCAGTTCAAAGCCACTTCCACAGTTTTAGGTGTTTGTTACAGCAGCACCTTCACTTCTGGGCACCGATTTTCCATCCCAGCTGCTAAAGCAAAAGAAGACAGAGTGAGTAACTTATAAGAGTAATAAATACATTTTTCACAGTTCTGGAAACTGGAAATCTGAGATCAGGGTACCAGCCTGATCAGGTGAGGGTTCTCTTCTGGGACACAGACTTCTTATTGTATCCTCACATGGCTAAAGGAGCTGGAGATTTCGATAGGATCTCTCTTTTTAAGGGCACTAATCCTCTTCATGAGGGCCTCACTGTAATGACCTCAACACTTTCCAAAGGCTCCGTCTCTTAATACCATCATTAGGCATTAGGATTTCAACATATGAATTTTGGAGGGACACATACAATCACACCATAACAAGTATGTTTGTGTTGATTTTGTTTTACCATCTTACTTAAAGTAATTAAATCATGCATCCAATCACTCAGTCAACATATTAAGGACTTTCTATGTGCAAACACTGAGAAAGATACAAGATAAGAAGAAAAGACAAGCATTCATTTTAATTCACAACACTGGTGACTCAGAAAATGGTTGCATGGAGTAGTGGGGAGAGAAGCAACGCTGGAAAACAATAAAGATAGGAGAACACACTCTCTCAAAATTGGTTTTTAAGTGCATGCATGATAATGATACTAGCTAACATGTATTGAACACTTAAGGTCCAAGTATTGTTTTAAAATATTTTACGTGTATTAACTTTTAAAATCCCACAATAACCATAGGATATAGGTATTACTATTTTTATTCTCATTTTATAGGTAAAGAAACCAATATACTTAATATTAAATTTGTTTATGATAATGCAGAAAGTAGAGGAGATAGAATTAACACCTATGCTGGAAACTACCATGATGGTTACTAAAGAGGCAAGAGGGACTGGGGAAGAATAGTACTTTAGGGTAGACAATATTGAAGCATATTTACATGCAAATTGGGATGGTCCAATAGAAAGGGATAGGAATGAAAATATATTTTTCTACTAAAAACATTTGATATCATTTTTCAGAAGGAAAAATCAGAGCTTTTTCTCCTCTAGAAATCCTTAATCATCAGATAAATTATTTATGGATTTGCTGACTGCAGAGTCCATTGAAACAAATAACTTTTTAAAAATTTTTATATATTTATATACTTTGAATTAAATAGAATTTTCTGCCTCAGGTATCCTTAAAAGGGCTAACAATAGAGACAGGTGATAAATGTATGTTATCTGTTAACTGTCTGTAGGTGGTTACAGTGATGGATATAGATATACTACAGATAAAGATAAAAGATAGGTAAATGTGTGATAAAAAAGAAAAAGAAAATCTAGAATCTATGAATTCTACTTTGTTCAGTCTGACCTCTGTTAGAATATTTTTTTCTATTTTTGCCACAAGTAAATGTACAGAATAACTGAAAACAAAACTTACATAAACTAAAATTTAAAAACAAAATATTCACTTAGTTCTGTTTTTGTTGTTGTTGGTGGTGGTTTGTTGGTTGGTTGGTTATCTTAAAATCCTTGTGGATTTTCATATAACTTGATTAATCTTCATTCAACTCAGTTTGTTACTATGTGGAAAACTTTGAATTACTGGGTTTCAGCGCACTGGATTATCCCATATACAGACAAACAGTGTTTGAGGATGTAGTCTGTTCTCAGAATAAATGTGAGTGCTTTCAACTTATCCTTCTCTCCTCCATTCTGTCACTTCAGAGAATGACAAAAAACTTGAGAGACAAACAGTGTAAGCAGTATGTGATATACCAGAGCAGAGTGGGGGTAAGATCAGCCTATTGTGCCCAGATTCATATGCCTGATTCTTAGGCTCTTGAAGTCTGGAGAAAGCTATCAAAATTATTTGCAACAGCTGGACAGTGGGTAACAGGGCATTTCTATAAATTCTGGAATGTAGAGGCATGCTTGTAATTGTTTCATGAATTTTAAAGTTGGAATTTGATGGAATAAATTTCTCTTAAGCAAGAACTTGCCATAAGCTTACTGTAGTTCTTAGAGCATTTACATTGTTTTCAGACTGTAAAATCTATAAAATACTTCTTTTTCTGAAATGTATTCAACCTATATGCTGACATTAGAGATGGGGATCTAACATAATACCATGACCTGAAGAATATTATGTAGGACAAAGTGTTATCATTATTAGACTCCATATGGAGACAGTTCTGCAAAATTGCCAAATTGATTTCTTTTCTGACAAGCTTGATTGAGAGTCTAAAGTCACAGGAACACTAGAAGGTAGTTGGTTACTGGTGTCAACACAGTGGAATCTCCCTTATTTTCAAATACATTTTGTATTTAGTGAGCTATGACTAGCAAAACAACAGCAAAACTGCAACATTTGACTTAAACTTGAATTTTTATTGCTGACTTCTTCAAGTAACCATTGCAAATGGTAGAAAAACTACATACTTTACTTTTGTAATTCAAGGCAGAGACAGTATCTGCCTTTTCCAATATTCTACTTTAACAGTACATAAAGCTTTCTTTTTTCAGGAATCCTTCAACTGTCAAATAGGGCATCAGTGAGTCGCAAATTTAATTTAAGGTTTTTTGAAGAATTTCCTCACCTTTTGATTTTAAAATTGAAAAAAAACTTGAAAGACTTAAATAACACTTATTTTCATTAAAAAATCAGAAGAAAACCTTGAATTTGAAGGAAAAGATTTACTTTATTTCTAACATGATTCTAATTATTTATTTTATAGAATCATTAACTCTTATCTAATGTTGAACAATATTATAGATCAAATTTCTGTTTAAGTTGGCATTTTCCTAATTATTCAGACTGGAAGAAAATGATAACTTATTTCCCATATCTTAAATTATGGTTGAGCTTTCATGAGGTTATTACTTTTAATAAATAGTTTTCCATTGTAAAGTTAAGGGGGAATTGACAAAATTGGTACCTAACTAAGTTTCAACTTGTACTGGTGCCAAATTTATGGTCATAAGAAAATATATTGCAGGGCGCCTGGGTAGCGCAGTCGTTAAGCGTCTGCTTTTGGCTCAGGGCGTGATCCCGGCGTTCTGGGATCGAGTCCCACGTCAGACTCCTCCGCTGGGAGCCTGCTTCTTCCTCTCCCACTTCTCTGCTGTGTTCCCTCTCTCGCTGGCTCTCTGTCACATAAATAAATAAAATCTTAAAAAAAAAAAAAGAAAATATATTGCAAGATTGGGAAGTCTAGATCAAGGTTCTGGCACTTTGATGTCTGGTGAGGACCCACTTCCTGGTCCATAGATGGACATCATCTTTTGTCTTTACCTAGTGGAAGGGTTGAGGGATATTTCTAGGGCCTCTTTTATAAGGTCATTAATACTATTTATGAGATCACCACCCTCATGACCTAATCACTTCCCAGGGGCCCCACCTCCAAATACCTCCACATTGGGGATTTGGTTTCAACATATGAATGGTGTTTTGGAAGCTTATCTCAGACATCAGAACATTTTTTTTAAGATGACTTTTTTTTTTTAAGATTTTATTTATTTATTTGAGAGAGAGAGAGAGATGAGCAGGGAGGATGGGCAGAGGGAGAGGGAGAAGCAGGCTCCCCACTGAGCAGGGAACCAGGCATGGGACTCTATCCCAATTCCAGGACCCTGGGATCATAACCTGAGCCTAAGACAGACACGAAACTAACTGAGCCATTTGTAAATATTTCTGTCTGTATTTCTGTAAGCTAAATAATCTCCAAAAATATAATTGCATTATCACCTTTAAAAAGTAATAATTTTTTACTATCATATATTATTAGTTTTCACATTTTCCTGTTTTATAACCTTCTTTAAAAAACAGTTTGTTTAAATCAAACTAAATAAATTAAACCAAATAGCATCCATATAATGTGATTGGTCAATATGCCTCTCCAATATCATTTTATGTATAAAATATTCCTGTCAATTTTATTTTTTGAGCAAAATTTCGTTGAAGAAACTAAATTATTTGTACTGTAGAGTTTCCATGGTTTCTTACATAATTTCTTATATAATTATACTTGCAATCAAAATTGGCAACTGTAGTATATGGTTTTTAGTTCATCTTGCTCCAAACATGCGCAACACTGTCATCATATACATTTGATATATCCTGCAACTGACACACATCTAATAGAATAATTTTGTGTCACTACTACTAACTTACATTACAGTTTAATACTTTTGGTTCTTTCTGTCCTTAAGATTCCACTGAAGATATATCTTCAAAGTACCGTGTTTTAAAGTCATCAAAGTAGTTATTTTATGTGTTCTTATACCACCAAATAGAGACACAGTTAGAGGATCATTTATTTCATTTTACTCCTGAGTTTTAAGAATTGCTATTTAAATCTTTATTTTATTTTATAATTATAAAATACATTTACATGGTTTCAAATTCAAAGCCGTATCTGAAGATATATTTAAGAAATCTAGTTTCCATTGCTATCACCTCTGTCCTATTCATTTCCTCTTCCTCATATTTTATGGTTTACTTATTTATTATTAAATATTAACAAATAACATACAAATACATAAATTCATATTCTTCCATTATTAAATAACAGCATGTGTATATACTTTTTTTTACTTCACATTTTCTACCTAGCAGTGTATCTGGTGATCACTGAATTGCAAGTTGTATTCTCTGGAAAGCACACTCTGAGATGGAAGTTAATGTAGAAGTCGTTTAGAGAGTTCTACTGGGACTACTATCTAGGGAAGGGAAAGGAAGGAAGTAAGATTGGGCAGGAGGAAGTGTTGGAATGAGATGCAGTCTCAGTATGGGCTTTTGCAAAACCCCTGTCAAGTTGGAACTGGACTGACCATTCAGAGTTGTCACATGTTGAGGTGAGGCGTCTGGGCTCTTACAGTCCCTTGTTGACCAGTCATTTGATGCACACTCCCACAGGAAAGAGGAGAAAACTTGGGTGAGGCTATACCCCTGGACTAAAGTAATTCCCAAAGAATGCTGAAAGGCAAAGTCTGTCTGCCAGTAGCAGTACCCCAAGCAGTGGGAAGAGGAGAGAAATCCTTCAGTCCTAAAGGGAGATATGGGTAGATACCATAGCATCCACAGGACATTCCCTAGTAGTATATGGAGGTATTCCTACCTACTTTTCACAAACTGGGGGTGGTACAGCAGTTTACTTGAGCAGACTCCTATAGATGGACATTTAGATTGTTTCCAATTAAGAGTAATCTTTTTTCTTTTTAAAGATTTTATTTTTTATTTGACAGAGAGAGAGAGAACAAACAGGGGGAACTGCAGAGGGAGAGGGAGAAGCAGGCTGAGCTCCCTCCACTGAGCAGGGAGACTGACATGGGTCTTGATCCCAGGACCCTGAGATCATGACCTGAACCGAAGGCAGATGCTTAAACCACTGAACCACCCAGGCACCCCAAGAGTAATCTTGATGCATTATTTCCATCATGGAAATTAGCTCCTGGCTACTAACTCCCTCCCCAGGATTTATACTGAAGCAGCTATATATAGTAGGAAACACCTAAATAATCACACAAACACACAGGGAAATTCTATAGGATTAGTCATATGACCAAGAGAAATAAAAGCATGTGTCCACATAAAACACACAAGTATTCATAATAGCAAAAAAAAAAAACTGAAACAGTCCAAAAGGCTATTAAACAGTGGATGGATGAACAAAACATGATATATCCATACCATGGAATATCATTCAGCAATGAAAAGAATGAAGTACTGATACATACTACAGCATGGAGGAACCTTAAAAACATTATTCTAAATGAAAGAAGCCAATCACAAAAGACCACATACTATATGTTCCTGTTTTTAAGAAATGTCCATAATAGGCAAATCTGTAGATAGAAAGTAGATTAGTGGTTTCCTACTATTGAATAGGTGGGGTTTTTTTGAGTGATAAATGTATTCTATTTGGTTGCGGTAATGATTGTGGTAATGGTTGAACAGTTCAGAATATACTAAAACCATGGAATTTTATGATATGTGAATTATATCTCAATAAAGCTGTTGTAGTAAATGGGTAAATTTTATGATATGTGAATTATATCTCAATAAAGCTGTTGTAGTAAAAAAAGAAAAAAAATCCATGGCAAATCCCTCAACATACAGATAGCTGTATTAAAGTGATGTGTGTTAATGGTTAGGAATAGAGTCGGTACTGTAGAGATTCTAGTTTGTGGGACAGAGCATGTCTGGCCTTGCTGAGAGAAAGAATAAACTGGAGAAAAAACGGTTGAAATTGTGCTCATTTTTTCTAATGTCATTATACAGGGGCAGTCTCTGCCGGTTTCTGTAGTGAAGAAGTGGCAATCAACCCCACTGATGAAAATGTCCACCCGATTAAACTCTAGGCAGCTCTAAAACCCAGTTGGCTCTAAAACCCTGTAGAATTTAGAAACACATGTTCAGTGTTCTAAGAATGATTGTTTGCTCTTGATTTTCAGTATTTTGCTCTTAGCCCAAAAAGATTTTTAGAAACCCTTGCTCAGCTTTCCCAAGTCTCATCTGCCACTTGTAAATTTACAAGTACTTCAAGGCAAAATGGAATAGTGAATGTCAAGACTAACATTTTGTTCTTCCCTTCTCTCTCAGACATTGGCATCTTAAATCTTTGCTGCTTAGTTGCTCTTTATTGTTTGCTAACTGATTTTTATGTAAATTTTACTCTCCTTGTTTTCATAAGAGGTTTGATCTCCACCCAGTTACTCATATCATTTTCAGAAATCAAACTCTGTTGTGCTCTTCCCATGTTTTACTGAATTGTATCTACTCTTTACTGACATTATATTTCAACAGTGCCTAGCCCCACAGTTGCTAGACTCTATGGTGACTTTGTTTGAATTAGACAGATTTTTTTAAAGCAGATATTTCTGGGAAGATAGCTTGGAGGGGGAAAAACGTGGATTAAATATCAGGCTCTACTCTACTCTATAAGCTAAGTTTTTTGATGGCGTAAAATTTGTATAAACATGTATGGTGACCCTGTGCTTACTACAACAGTATATACTTGCTAAGTATTTGCTGAATCAATATATAAATTTTATTCTCATCTGGGAAATTAACCAGATTTCTGTTTCCTTCTACATAGAGACTATATCCACATGAATTCCATAATCTTTATGAAGTGTACGTAATTTAATGAATATATTACAATAAAGTTGGTAGAGATGTTACTAAATTTGTAGACTGAAAAATTCCTGTTTTTATGTAGCAGTTTTGTCATTATGTTGCTCAAGTCCCACATTTGGGATATTTAGACTCATGTATCAGTTGGCATTATACACAGTACACAACTGTCATCTAATTTGTGTTTATACTGATAACAGCTAAACATCTGAAACATGGCCTGTTAATATCTCAGTTCAGTTATGTGTTCAAAATAGGTAATCTTTAACAACTTCCATCTTTTCTTGACTATTTTTCAAAGTACTTAGCTTTGGAATGATTTTTGAGAAACCAATAAATACTTAGTAGGAATTTAACAAGTGTCCATAGCATTGAATTTTCTACTTCTTTGTTTCCCTCCTTTCTTCTCTATGCCCCACATGTAATTCATCAAAGTCACCATAATATCTTCACCCCCTTTCTACTTTTTTAGCCATTATCAGGTATAGGACTTCATTATATCAGCCCTGTTTTGCTTTAGAGCTTTCAGTTGCTTCTGTCCATTTGAAGCAGACACTGATGAAATTTGATTATAATATCAATTAATATGCCAAAAAAAAGGAGTGAATTAAGTCTGAATAACATGACAACCAGGCAAGAGTGGATGGATTCATTACAGGACAGTACAGTAATTTTCAAATGTGACAGTGAAGAGATTGTGAAAATTCAAATTACAACAGAAATCAAATTAATAAGTATTCATAGTATTTTAATTATTGAGGAGGGATTTATATTTCTGGTGAAGAGTTTGGGGATGATAAGAACATGAACACTAAGCCAATAAAAAGGAAGCAATACTGAGATTCAGTTTAAAAAGGTTGCATAAAAGATAATATACTAATAATGAAGTAGCAGGAAGAGAAATCAAGAATTCAATCTCATTTACAGTTGCACCACAAAGAATAAAATACCTAGGAAAAAATTTAACCAAGGAGATGAAAGACTTGTACTCTGAAAACTATGAAACATCAATGAAAGAAATTAAAGATAACACAAATTTAACCATATATTATGCTTATGGATTGGAAGAATTAATATTGTTAAAATGTGCATACTACCCAAAGCCGTATACAGATTCAAGGCAGTTCTTACCAAAATACACAAAATACCAATATTATTTTTATTTTTTACAGAACTAGAACAAGTAATTCTAAAATTTGTATGAAATCACAAAGACCCTGAATAGCCAATGCAAACGTGACAAAAGAGAACAAATCTGGAGGTATCACAGTCTCAGATTTCAAGATATACCACAAAGCTATACTAAAAAAATGGTATGACATGGGCACAAAGACAGATTGATGGAACAGGATAGACAGCCCAGATATAAATCCATGCTTATATGATCAACTGATCTATGACAAAAGAGGCAAGAATGTACAATGGAAAAAGAGTTTCTTCAATAAATGGTGCTGGGAATACTGGACAGCTATATGCCAAAAAATGAAACTTTACCACTTTCTTACACCATAGAGAAAAATAAACTCAAAATGGACCTATATGTGAGACCTGCAACCATAAAATTTCTTTAAGAAATAGACAATAATCTCTTAGAGATCTATCTTAGTAACATTTTTTTCTAGATACATCTCCTGAGGCAAGGGAAACAAAAGCAAAAAACAAACTATTGGGAATACACAAAAAAAGAAAGGTTTTGCACAGTGAAGGAAACCATCAACAAAACAAAAAGGCAACCTTCTGAATGGGAGAAGGCATGTAGAAATGATATATCCAATAAAAAGTTAATACTCAAAATATATAAAGAACTTAATACCAAAAAACCGCCAATGATCCAATTAGAAAATGGGCAGAGGAACTGAATAGACATTTTCCAAAGAAGACATACAGATGGCCAACAGGTACATGAAAAGATGCTCAGTATCACTAATCATTAGAGAAATGCAAATCAAAACCACAGTGAAATATTACCTTATACCAGTCAGAATGGCTGATACCAAAAACAGAAGAAACAAGTATTGAAAAGACTGTGAAGAAAAAGGAACCTCTGTGCACTGTTGGTGGGAATGTAAATTGGTGCAACCAACCACTGTGGAAAACAGTGTGGAAGTTCCTCAAAAAAATTAAAAATAGGAATACCACGTGATCCAGTAATTCCACTTCTGGGTATTTACCCAAAGGAAACAAAACCACTAATTTGAAAAGATACATTCACCTGTATGTTTATTGCAGCATTATTTACAATAACCAAGGTATGGAAGCCAACCCAAATTGATGTTAAATGTTTAAGCATGTAAGTTTCAAAAAAAAAAGATGGTACATTTTTATTTAAAATTGTTTACAAATTTGGAATATTGTATATGTGGTCTAAACTATAGCCATGAAGACTCTTTGTGTAAATTTGATGTAACTTCTATTGAATATTATTATAGAAATTTGTTTTTTCAGTATGGATAATTCATTGACTTCAACTCTCTTTAAAGCGATAGAGTAGCCAAAGCAATCTTGAAAAACAAAAAGCTGTAGGCATTACAGTTCCAGACTTCAAGCTATATTATAAAGCTGTAGTCATGAAGACAGTATGGTACTGGCACAAAAACAGACACATAGATCAAAGGAACAGAATAGAAAACCCAGAAATGGACCCACAACTATATGGTCAAGTACTCTTCAGTAAAGCAGCAAAGAATATCCAATGGAAAAAAGATAGTCTTTTCAACAAATGGTGTTGGGAAAATTGGACAGCGACATACAGAAGTTGAAACTGCACCACCTTCTTACACTATATATAAAAATAAATTCAAAATGGATGAAAGACCTAAATGTGAGACGGGAACCCATCAAAATCCTAGAAGAGAACACAGGCAGCAACTTCTTTGACCTTGGCCATAGCAACTCCTTAACTAGACACATCTCTGTAGGCAAGGGAAACAAAAGCAAAAATGAACTGTTGGGTCTTCTTCAAGATAAAAAGCTTCTGCACAGCAAAGGAACCAATCAACAGAACTAAAAGGCAGCCTACAGAATTGGAGAAGATATTTGTAAATGACATCTGATAAAGGGTTAGTATCCAAAATCTATAAAGCACCCCAAAAAACAAATAATCCAGTTAACAAGTGGGCAGGTGACATGAATAGACATTTTTCCAAAGACATGCAGATGGCTAAAAGGCAAATGAAAAGATGCTCAACATCTTTCATCATCAGGGAAATACAAATCAAAACCACAATGAGATACCACCTCACTCCTGTCAGAATGGCTGAAATTAACAAACCAGGAAACAACAGAGGGTGAGGATGTAGAGAAAGAAGAATCCTCTTGCACTGTTGGCAGGAATGCAAACTGGTGCAGCCACCCTGGAGAACACTACGGAGGTGCCTCAAAAAGTTAAAAATAGAACTACCCTAGATGCAGCAATTGAACTATTAAGTATCTACCCAAGAGATACAAAAATGCTGATTTGAAGGGGCACATGCACCCCAAATGTTATAGCAGCATTATCAACAATAGGCAAATTATGGAAAGAGCCCCAATATCCATCAAAGACATGGAGGCAGTTAGAGTGTATTAATGCTAAGTGGAATAAGTCAGTCAAAGAAAGACAAATACCATGATTTCACTCATATGTGGAATTTAAGAAACAAAACAGATGAACACAGGGGAAGGAAAAAAAAAGAGAGGGAAGCAAACCATGAGTCTCTTAAGTATAGAGAAAAACTGAAGGTTGATGGAGGGAGATGGGCAGGGGATGGGCTAAATGGGTGATGGGCATTAAGAAGGGCACTTGTGATGAGCACTGGGTGTTATATGTAAGTGATGAATCACGAAAATCTACTGAAACTAGTATTACACTATATGTTAACTAACTAGAATTTAAGTAAAAAATTAGAAAAGGAATGTGAGTAAAGGCCATCAAATGCCAGAGATAGAATTAAATATTCTTCTGTTACTATAGAGGTAGAAAAGAAATGAAATCTATTGAAGATATGTTTATAACTTTGAGACAAATTTGAAGTAAAAAATGAGAACTCTGGTATTATTACTATTCAATACTATAAATTATATTCTTGAAGCTGTGTGGTGGCAATTTACATTGTTTAGAAGTAACTGGAGGTCATTATTTCCTTATTTGTCTTGAACAAAAATAAGAACCAGATATGAGAAATGCCAGGAGTATATGTGAGTACAAAATTTTTCTCATTGAAAGGGAGATAACATGCAACAATACCATTTCTATAACCTCATATAGGTGATTTTTCATGATTTCTCATCCTTAATGAGTCTGTAACATATGGTTACATTGTAACTTGTCATGTCAATTATGTATATTGTGTTTTCCTTTCACTTTTAAAAATCCTGTCCCAGAAACCTAACTAGCCAGATTATTATAAATTAATCAAATTCAAGGGGGGGAAAGTTCCGAACACTAGAAATTATCTGAAAATCTTGTGATTAGAGTTTACCATTCAGAGTAACTGTTTCTGGGTACAAATTTGACTTATTTTTTGCAAACTGAAATTTCCATATTCAAAGTGAGAAAGACATACATGAGAATTTGGGAACCAGTTAACTCATCCTGAACAAGAGTGCCTGAAGTTAATGTATTAAAGAACTGGAAAGTTGTAAATCTGTTAATATAGAAGAAATGAAAGAATTTTGAATTCATTCAGAGTTAAAGGCTGTGGAAATTTTTTCTTGCTAACAAAGTCTGAGGTGAATAAATTAATATTTGTCTTTTAGTCCATAATATGTGAATGAGATTTGAATCATAGAATTCTATTAAGTATAATACAGATTAATCTTTTTCTTTTAGAGCATTTTCTTTTAGGGCATTTTTATTTTTTTTTTTAATTTTATTTATTTATTTGAGAGAGAGGGAGAACATGAGAGAAAGAGATCATGAGCGGGGGCAGGGGGGTGGTAGAGGGAGAAGCAGATTCCCCGCGGAGCAGGGAGCCCGATGCGGGACTGGATCCGGGGACCTGGAATCATGACCTGAGCCGAAAGCAGACATTTGACTGAGCCACCCAGGCACCCTAGAGCATTTTTCATAGCTTTGTATTTATTTAAAAAGGTATAGCTTTCTCCGTATTTTTCATCCTCATAAATAATAAGGATCTTCATGAACAGAGAAAAATATTTAAATATGCACATTATGCTGCTGTTTTTGAACTATATTAAGTATAACTTTCATAATCATTACTATCAAAAGCATTTTTCCAAGACCATTTAAGTTCTTAATTTTTTAATTATAAACTATACTAATTCACAAATTTCTGAAGTTTCAGGAGAGGTATGCGTAAACTTTTTAAATTTAAAAACTAGGTTCCTGTATAACTGTGATAAAAATATAAACTAAATTTGAAAAACAAAAAGATTAATAAAGTCCATAAAACTTTAAGCTAACAATTACAAATCAATATTTTCCCTTCTGCAACATGTAAGAGCCAAGTACTTCTGTTTTCCTTGGAATGAACAGACTTCTTTGTAAACTTGCTGTGTGAAATATTGCTTTGTTTTCTAGTTCAGTCGTTTTTGACACTTGACAGAGTGTTACTTGTTGAGAGGGTTTGTAGTACATTTGTGCCTATATCAGAAAGAGGAAGAAAATATTTAAAGGTTTTTAAACTAAGACTCTAAGTTAAAAGATGAAATAAAATAAATTCACCCACCCTAAAATTTCTAAACACAAATACTTTCTTCCTTCTGTCCTCTGTAATATTACATACTCAATGAGAAACCAAGTCTTGAAAATGCAAATAGTGCTTATTTTTAATTCAGAAATCAAGGTAGACAACTTATTCTTCAGTGTATAATTTCAGTGGTTATCCTGTTCATAATTTGGTCCACTTTAGCCTAAAATTTTTAACAATATCAAGAACATAACAGAAGACAGAACCTGAAATAAGTGCTTCTAACTATTGAACTCTGAGCTGTGCCCCTTTTAGTTTTTATTAAATTCTTTTTCATTTAAACGTAAACTTACATAGACATATAATTAATAGAATAGTATTGTATGTTCACAGTGAATAAAGTGAAAAGTCATATATCTGTTTATCTTTAAGAGGTTTTATTTGTTCATCAAAATGCATGCTTTCCAATGTCCTTATTTTCTTTTTTGTTTTTTGCCCTTTGGCAATCTTTCTAGTTGTTAGTTTCTGCCCAAGTTATTCCTAAGGAGGATAGGCCACACAACTGAACACAGAGGCATGCAGAATCCGTCAGGGCTGCAAGATGTCACAAATATTCATAGTTTACTATGTTTCATTTTTCTTGATGCTTTGATAGTTGTGGATGGGGCAAGGTAACTAATGTCTGAAAGAAAAAGTGTGAGGAACAGAGGCAAAAGATGGAAAAGTATAGTCCATTGATGTGGAGGATGAGGGTATTAGCTTTTCTCCCATGTTTCAGCTATAATTCACTGTACTAATGAAAATTTTCTTCATTCATATATAAGTGATTCATACAGTGATAAGATCTATAGATTCCAAGTAACTTTTGACTAAGGTAGTATTCTTTTATACTAATTTTTGGAATGATATTTATGAAAAGAATTGAATTACTTTCTACCAATATGTTGAATACATCAACCCCGCAGCCTGTTTGCATATTCTGACCAGTTTATAGCAAGAATAATATATTGAAGAAAATAATATAAACATTCTCTCTTTCTTCTCCCTCTTTTTCTCCCTCCATCTCAGATTTCTGGACCAGTTGAGAATTTTACTGGCTGCATAGAAGTTATAGAAATCAATAACTGGGAATCTTTCATCCCATCCAAGGCAGTGAAAAAAATTCCTGTGGACAATTGCAGGTAAAATCCACTAATGGTTTTTCAAATACTTGTTTGAATAACCACACCAAAAGGTAACATTTCTATTTGAAATCATCTAATCAGGACCAAACTGCATTTCCTTCATTTCGATGTTGTTTCATACTTACACAGTTTATTTTTTTTTACAGACTACAGAATATTTATGCTATACCCCAATTAAGTTGGACCATTTATTCATATACATTTCAGTTTTGTGTTACATAAAATATATCATGTCTACCAGCAAATGATCAGTTAGTCTTGATCAGAAAATATCATCTGTCGAAGTATTTCAAATATAAGCCTTCTGACAGTCATGTATGTGGGTTATTGTTCAGAGTGCTAAAACGTTTCTTTAAAAATGTCACTTTAAAAAATTGTGGTTGTGCTCGAATTTCCGTTATCAGTGGCATTCCTTTCAAATAACCTGTGTCTGGCTACAGAACTATCTGTACACGTGGTAGTGGATGGGGTGGAGGTGAAGTAGAGAGATGGCACATTTGACACAATATTAGGCATACATGCCATTGGTATGAATTAGTTAAAAAAATTTTTTTCCTGGCAGTTAAGAAAAAAAGGATCGTTTATGGAGCTTTATGGTGCATTGGAAAGGGTTCACACGGGTTAGAGATGATGGCATGGTATGGCAGGATGTATGATCATAGGACAGCATAAAAGTCTGTCAACAGCAGAAACACGTTGATTGATTTCACCAAAAAATTCTGAATTATTGAAATCCTTCTATGTACTATGGTCCAAGGGAAATAAGCAGTGACACAGTGACTGTCCTTAAGGAGTTTATGGTGTAGTAGAGAAGATATTGATGAAATATTAAAATGAATATATAAATAGGAAGTGTGCTTTGGGGAAAAAACACAAAAGGCTATGAGAACTTTACGTATTTGAAAATCATCAAATCAGCTTTCTTCACAGTTTGAGGGGGTGGTGTATATTAAGAAATTAAAGAAATACTTTAGAAGGTAAAAGGATCATTCATTCCCCAATGTTTCACCTTTAGGCTACACATTTAAAATATATTTGTGGCACCTATTACACAATGGTAGACAGGGTGCTTATTTTGTTTGTGCTTTGTTTCTACTCAAATGAAAACTTGATGTCTTCCATTATACACAATAGATGGGTTCCAACAATTTTAATATAAATCAAATACTCAAAAGTCCTCATATTTTTACCATTTATTTCTAATTTTTTAATGTTTGGCTCCATTATTTATTGATTTGAAGTTAGCAATATTTCCTAACAATTATTTTACTGTCAGATTCTTTGCTCTCTACCTTTTCTGTTAAATATCAGTTTGCGACTGATAGTTAAATGAATAATGCGCAGTTACTAAGTAGTAAATCCATCGAAAAGGATATAATCCTTCGATAATTTATATAATCATCTGCTAATGTAGCAATTGATAAATTTTCTCTTTTTAATTTTATAAAAGTAGGACACACTTAACTTTTGTTTGTAAGAATAAGTATAAAACTGAGGTGCCTAGGTGGCTCAGTCAGTTGGGTGTCTGCCTTCAGCTCCAGTCATGGTCTCAGGGTCTTGGGATCCAGCCCTGCATCTGGCTCCCTGCTCAGCAAGGAGCCTGCTTCTCCCTCTGCCTTTGCCACTCCCCCTGCTTGTGCACACGTGTGCTCTCTCTCTCTCTCTCTCTGTCTGTCCAATGAATAAATAAAATCTTTTAAAAAAGAATAAAAAACAAAACCAAAATTCCTATGTAACCTCAGCTACCTGCAAGCCAATTGTAAACTTTTTCTTGGTCTCTCTTCTGTAGAAGTCCTATTCTATTGACCTCCATTAATTTGACCTTCATTTTGTGATATTGGTTCTTTAAACACTGTGCATGACTTACTGCTTCTAATGATATTATACCTCCCTATACTATCCAGCACAGATGAAGACATTTGAGAGGCATTTTGCTTGTAAGTAGGGTTAGGGCAAGCAGGGAGTATTAGATTTCTCTGAACATTTACTCTGCTTCTCTCACCAACCCCTAATATCACTTTTTTTTCATTTAGGATCACCTCTCTCAAGAGAGGCATTATACTAAATTGGTCTAGAATGCAGTTTTCAAAGCCTCATTCTGCAAATAATTGGCTATATGACACCGGGTAAGGTTTAAAAGTTCCCCATTCCTCAGTCTTACCTGTGAAATCAGAAAAATAACTCTTGCCTCAAAATGTTGTAAAAAAGATAAAACTGGACTCTCTTCTTTGTTCAAAGCTCAGTGACGTTGGCCTTCATTTCCAAATTTGCTACCATCTCCAGAAAATTGCGTCTTCTAGTCCCTCTTCCAGAACCCTCTTCTCCCTCTCCCATGGCCCTCATTCACAAGTCTGGCTTCTTTTCAGCAGTTAGACTGAAGCTTTACTATGACCTCATCCAAGAGGCCTTCCTAGAGGACCCAAAATGAAATGAGCCCCCACCTATGTCTCCTACTCACTGTTTATTTCCATATTTCTTTTTATTCATAACGAGGGATGATACTGTTTGAATATATTTATTTATTTATCCATAGGTTTCTTTTATGATTCTCTTCACCATAATGTGTGCTCCTCATGGGCATGGACTCTGTAGACCTCTTTCACTGCTATTTCCTCAAGGCCTGAAATAGTAGATGCTAAAAATTTTGCTGTATGAAGTATCTTGTGATTCAACTATGATTATTTCTTCCCACAAATTTTTATTATGAATTTTTTTTAGATTTATTCTACAGAGTGATTCTCAAATTTTTTGGTCTTTGCACTCTTAAAAAGAATGCTGTTGTTGACCGCAAAGAGCTTTTTTAATGTGGAATATATTTATCAGTATTTACCATATTAGAAATGAAAACTAAAGAAGTTTAAATATAATTATTTAACTCCTTTACAAGATAAATTCATTACATATTAATATAAATAACATAGAATAACATATTTTTATGAAAAATATCTATACTTACTAAAACAATAAAAATGAAAAGAGTGGCAGTGTTTCACATTTTTTGCAGATATACTTATTGTCAGACTTCATGACAACATATCTGTGCATTTATGAATCACAAAGACTAAGGTATAAAGTTTTAACATTCTAGTAGTACATCACTGCTATTCTTTCTTTTTACAAAATAAGCATCCACTATCATTTTTAAGTATATAATATGAATCTTCAAAGCAAAATGTAAAAGCAAAATTTGATTACCCAGAAATGGGAATCCAAAGTTCATCACTTTATTCATTCAAATAATTTAGTCAAATTAAATATAAAATGAAACAAGAGAAATGAGGTAAATTACAATTTTCTCTAGATTTTTTTATATTTGTACCTTTATTTTTTTTTTCATTTCTCAAGAGACAGGTTTCTTCCAGAAGCACAATCGATAAAACACGATTTATTTTTATAATTTCACCAGAGAAAAGCTGAAAGTACCTAACCAGCTTCAATAATCCTGTAAAATTAACTGCTAGTGATTTTTGTTCATTTTATACCTTATTCTGAGCTTTGCTTTAATGACTGCCTTATTTTTCTTTTTTTGTATAATTTTTATAATTTATACTTTATTTTTTATTTTTTTTATTATGATATGTTAGTGACCATACAGTACATCATTAGTTTTTGATGTAGTGTTCCATGATTCATTGTTTGCATATAACACCCAGTGCTCCATTCAATACATGCCCTCCTTAATACCCATCACTGGGCTAGCCCATACCCCCCCCCCCCTCCCCTCTGAAACCCTTCTCAGATAGATTTTTAGCCATTCAGATACTTGTCTATGACAATGTGCTATGGGATTGACATACTCTTGGCCTCCTGGAGACATGGTTATCATTTACCTGTGAAGACTAGATTATGGACAAGAGCTGAAATTGTAGTTTGGTATTTATTCTATATTTGTACATTTGAAACTGAAGCAGAGAGGATTTTCTACATTAAACTAAATTTATCACAGATGTAGGAATTCTATTTTGAATATGCCTTGACATGGCTACCTTTTGTGACTGCCAGCTCAGTGTAATGTTTTTCAGACAGCTAATTTATGCCATAAGTTGCTGATTCCCTTGACAAGAACAATAGCATAGGAGACCTGCCTTCAGAAAATTTTGTTAGTATCTACCAGGCTGTGTGATAATAGACCATACAGTAACAGCCAACAACAATAACAACAGTATTAAATAAATAAAATAATAAATATTTTATTTCTGTATTCTTCATTTTTAAGACGTAAAGTCTAGTAAAACTGAGTTGACAGTTGATGTATTCATATGTGTTTACATTATTTCTTTTCTACTGTGTATTATTGCTTCACTTCTCTCATTATTGTACTTGGTTCCATTTTTCATTTCCGTTATCTTCTTCTATGAGTTCATTCCTTATGACTTTCATTATATGTGTCATTGTCCACTTAGAACCTTGTAGGAAATATTCTGTCAACTTTATAATATTTTTAAAATCTTACTATTTGGGGCCCCTGGGTGGCTCATTTGGTTAAGCATCTGCCTTCAGCTCAGGTCATGATCCCAGGGTCCTGGGATTGAGCCTGGCATCCAGCTCCCTGCTCAGTGGGGAGCCTGCTTCTCCGTCTCCCTCTGAGCCCCCCGCCCCCCGCCCGCCACCTACTTGTGCTTACTCACTCTCTTGTGCTCTTTCTCTTTCTCTCTCTCTCTTAAATAAATAAGTCTTCAAAAAACTAAAAAAAATAAAAATCTTATTTAATTTATACCCTTAAAATCTATTTTTATTATTTTTAAGTATCTTATAAAAATTGTATATGTCTACAATGTACAATATTGTGATTTAATATACGTATACATAGTGAAATGACTACTGTAGTCAAACTAATTAACATATCCACCTCCTCACGTAGTTACTATTTGTTCTTATGGTGTGACCACCTGGAAACTAGTCTCATAGCAAATTTCCAGTATTTAATACAGTATTATTAACTATGATCATCATATTATATATTAGATCTCTAAACTATATAAATTACATAACTCTAGTCCTACATAAATTCAATTATATACTCTTTAACCAACATCTCCCCATTACCCTTCACCTACTCGAACCAGGTAACCACCATTCTACTCTCTGCTTCTATGTCTTTGACTTTTTTAGATTTCACATAAGCGAGATCATGCAATTTTTTTCTTTCTGCATGTAGCTTATGTCACTTAGCATAATGTCTTCTAGGTTCATCCATGTTGTCGCAAATGACAGATCTCCTTCTTGATTAAGGCTGAATAATATTCTGTTATTCATATATACCATAGTTTCTTTATCTGTTCATTTATTGATGGACACTTAGATTGTTTCCGTATCTTGGCTGCTGTGAATAATGCTTCAATGAATACAGAAGTGCAGATATCTCTTCAAGTTACTGATCTCATTTCCTCTGTGTATATATCCAAAAAAAGGATTGCTGGATCATTTGGTAATTCTATTTTTAGTTTTTTGAACTCCATACAGTGTTCTATTAGTAGCTATACTAGCAGTGTACAGGGCTCCCCTTTTCTTCACATCCCTGCCAAGATTTATTTTCTTTTTCCTCTCCCTCCCTCCCTCTGTCCCCCTCCCCTTCCTTCCTTCCTTCCTTCCTTCCTTCCTTCCTTCCTCTCTTCCTCTCTTTCTCTCTTTCTCTCTTTCTTTCTGCCTGCCTTTCTTTCACAGCCATCCTAATGTGTATGAAGTGATATCTCATTGTGGTTGAAATTTGTGCTTTTCTGATGATCACTGATATTGAGCTTCTTTTCATATATCTGTTGGCCATTTGTATATCTTCTTTGGAAAAAGTCTATTCCTTTGGCCTTTTTTAAATTGGATTGTTTGTCTTTTTGCTATTGAGTCAGGTGAGTTTCTTAGATATTTTGGATATTAACCCCTTATCAGATATATAGTTTATAGATATTTTCTACTAGTTCATAGGTTGCATTTTCATTTTGTTGATGGTTTCTTTTGCTGTGCAAAAGCATTTTTTTAAATGTAGTCCCACTTTTGTATTTTTTGCTTTTTTTGCCTGAGGTTTCAGTGTCATCCAAAAAAATCATTGCCATGGCCAATGTCAGAGAGCTTTTCCTTATGTTTTCTTCTAGGAGTTTTATAGTTTCAGGTCTTCCATATAAGTTTTTAATCCATTTTAAAATGTTTTTTATTTATAGCATCAGGTAAGAGTCCAATTTCATTCTTTTGTATTTGGATAGCTAGTTTTCCCAACACCATTTCTTAAACTTTACTTTAAATAGGGATGCCTATTTATATTAAATTAAATTAAATTAGGGGCATCTGGGTGGCTCAGTTGGTTACACGTCTGCCTTCCACTCAGGTCATGATCTCAAGGTCCTGGAATCGAGCCTCACATCAGGTTCCCTGCTCAGCAAGAAGTCTGCGTCTCCCTCTCCCTGTGCCCCTACTCCCACTTGTGCTCTCTCTCTTTCTTCCCTCTCTCTCAAATAAGTAAATAAAATTTTTAAATATGTAGATTTGCATTGAAGATATATTATTTTTGTTTGGGTGGTTGGTTTTTTTTATTATAATCGTATTTTGTTATTATATTATGTTAGTCACCATACAGTACATCCCTAGTTTTTGATGTAAAGTTCGATGATTCATTAGTTGCGTATAACACCCAGTGCACCATGCAATACGTGCACTCCTTACTACCCATCACCAGCCTGTCCCATTCCCCCACCCCCCTCCCCTCTGAAGCCCTCAGTTTTTATCAGAGTCCATAATCTTTCATGCTTCATTCCCCTTTCTGATTACCCACCCCTTCTTTATGCCTTTCTTCTACCGATCTTCCAAGTTCTTATGTTCCATAGATGAGAGAAACCATATGATAATTGTTTTTCTCTGCTTGACTTATTTCACTTAGCATTATCTCCTCCAGTGTCGTCCATGTTGCAGCAAATGTTGAGAAATCGTTCTTTCTGATAGTTGAGTAATATTCCATTGTATATATGGACCACATCTTCTTAATCCAGTCATCTGTTGAAGGGCATCTCGGCTCCTTCCACGATTTAGCTATTGTGGACAATTCTCAACAAGATCCTAGCTAATAGGATCCAACAGTACATTAAAAGGATTATCCATCATGACCAAGTGGGATTCATCCCTGGGATGCAAGGGTGGTTCAACATTCACAAATCTATCAGTGTGATAGATTATATCAACAAGAAGAAAAGCCAAAAATCATACAATCCTCTCAATAGATGCAGAAAAAGCATTTGACAAAACACAGCATCCTTTCCTGATTAAAACCCTTCAGAGTGTAGGGATAGAGGGTCCATTCCCCAATCTCATAAAAACAATCTATGAAAAGCCTACAGTAAATATCATTCTCAATGGGGAAAAGCTTAAGATCAGGAACACGACAAGGATGCCCACTCTCACCATTATTACACTGAAGATATATTAAATTTTTTTAAATATGATGGGATCAACCATGTCAAGTATTTTAATTCTTTCATATTTGAAATTAAGGGTATAGTGGAAACTTTGCTTCATAAGGTCATGCTATGGAAAATGTTTTAGCTATATTTTAATCAAATTCTACAGTTCTACATGAAGGAAAATATAGAGATGATGTACTTGTATACTTGAAAAATGTGTGTATCTTCTCAGACAGCTTTATTTGTTTCTCATATGTCAGATATTTTTGTTTGTTTTTGCTTTTAATTTGTATTTGTCTTGGAAATTTAGGATAAAAAATACACACACACACACACACCAGAGAGAGAAATAGGTGTTTTTCATTTCTGAACTCTTCAAATCCAAACTAGTTAATACTAATGGTCTTAATCGTAAATAAAATTTAGAAAATGCATAGTTATTTTATCTAAATATACCTGAACGTTTCTGTCATCTCATATTTTTTGAAATTTCTGATATCTTAAATCTACTTCACAATATTTAAAAATATTTCCTCTCTAGAATTCCATCGTGGACTTAATTACATATTTCAGGATTCTTATGATTTGGGTATGACAAGATGTCCCTAATCTATATGGGTATAGTTTATTTATTAATAAATGTGGGCAAAAAGAAGAGACACATAAATTCCCTAGGTAGTTGTGTCTAAAGATACCACAGAATAAAACTGATAAATGCATAATTGAAGTCTTCAGCAATCTAAGCTTTACACACATCTAAGGTAATTAATTACATGTTTGTGGACATAGCATGTATTGTTTGGCCACACCTCATATATCAGCAATAGAGTGACCAGTTTTGTAGAATTCTAATTTCCTGATGTCTCAGAAAATGACTTGAGTCTGATATATGTGTGACTTCTGCCCTCCCCATGATCACAAGGGAACTTGTGTTTAAATGTTTAGCTTTTGTTAAACTCTTTTTACTTACATTTTTCAAGTGAAGTGATACCGTGATTTTACTTACACTCTGATTCTACAGCTCAGAGCAACCTAGTAGAAAAGGAAGAACAGTAACTCTGGAACCACGCATTGAATGGTGGTTGTGCCACTTACTATCTCTGAGAATTCTTCCTTCATTTATAAATGGTGATAATGTTAGTAATACTGGCCACAGAATGTTGCTATAAGGGATTCATGATTCAATTATATACTTAAAAAAATATTCTCAATGGTGTCAAATGCACACTTATTATTACTAGGTAACTATTGTTGTCATTGTAATTTTTGTTTATCATTTGTTCTTCCTCAAATAAAAGATTAGCATAGTCCCTTTTCCTAAATTTTTCCAAAATTTGAGGGCTGGGGTCAGGAAAAAGGGGTCAGGTATTTCAAAGAATAGCATAACAATACAAGAATCTGAAACATTGAATATTAGTTATCCTTGGTCTTAAAAATCCCTTGACCATTCCCACTTTAGGTATTTCTTAAAGATCTGCTCTTGGCTTCAGTCTCAACCTTAATAGAAGTTATATGTCCTCCCTAGAATCTGTCCTTATCTCATTATTCTAGGAACCCCTAACCGCTCACTCTCTAAAAACTCAATGTAATCTTTTTACTATCATATGAAAAAGAGCAATCAACTTTCATAATACTGGTTTTGTTTTTTTTTTAAACTTCTGGACCATGCCCTGGGGCTTGTATTTTCGCAATTAAATGTTCTAGAGTATTTCACAAACTAAAGGCAATTCTTTTCCTAAAAGTAATTCAAAATATTTTTTTCTTATTATACAGAGTTCATTACAAAATATGGTTAATATGCTTCAACTACAAAAGGATTGCTTCTGCTCTATTACAAGAGAAGAACTAGAGAGCTTAACTGCTAGTTTCTTGGAAGTGGGTTTGAGTTAAGCTGGTATATTTTAATGGCAGAGGAATTAATCAAAAATGCCAAGTTTCAAAGTTCAGCTCTGCTTTTTATTATCAGTATATCCTTGGCATAGTTATTTAACCTCTCTGTACTTCAGTTTTCTAAGGAGAATAATAATGGTATCATAGAGTTGGCATGAGGATTAAGTGAAATTGTGTATAAACAATGCACTTAACACAATGACACAGGAAGTGCTTCCATTTTGGTAACTACTATAATTAGCCATCTTTACATATTTATTTGACCACATTCCCTATCAACTAGGAGAATAGTCATCTAAGAAGAATAATGTTTTCCATGAGAAGTTCAAATGTACTACCCTCATTTTTTAAAGAAGTATCTACTTTATTTTCTTCCCAGTACAAAGTGAACAAAATAATGCACTAAAATAAACAAAAAATAAACACAAACACACTTAAGAGCAAAGTACAAATATGGAATTCATAGGTTTTGTTACACTATAAATTGTGTTTATTTCTGTTCCAATTTAATTTTTTTATTTGGCATAAGTGTTTTAACTAAAATGTATTTTCATTTCCCTGCACTGTAGAAAATTTCCAATGTTCTATTCCTGTCTCATTCACATCTTTGTGCATTGCATACTTTCCTTGACAATTGGAAGATATCAATATTTATATTTTAAAGTCTATTTTAATACTTGGGAAATGAAACATTCAGGAAAAAGAAAGTATTTTTAGTTTTGCGATGAAATTTATGTAGTTGGGTTTACTTACAGAAATGTAATTGTATCTGTTAGAATTTAATACGAATCTTTTTCAAATGCTACTATTTGAGGTTCTGGTAATATATAACACATTTGGTTATTATGAAAAGCAGACATGTTCGTTTGGGAATAATAGCATTCATGATAGTGTTCATGATTAATGATGGTTCACAAAAACTCTCATATGTTCAAAACTGTGGTGAGATGGGTAAGGTGAGACCTCAGTGCCCTGAGGCTTTTATATACTGCACTATGCAGACATACTTTATTCTCAATCTCTGCTTTTGGCGTTAATGGATGGCCACCTTCCAAATGCTTGATTGCTTTCAGAATAAAAGTTAAATTCTCTGCTAGCTTTGCAACAGAACAGTTTATGCACCCCCTCCATAATATAGAATTGCCCTGTAAAAACAGTTGCACAGCCAAGAGCAAACTTGCTCAATCCCCTCCACCTCCTCTTGCATCTAGGTAGGACTATTGAGCTAGTCCTCGTCAATGAGATGTGAGTTGAAGGAAAGTATTTGATTTCTGGCATAGGAATTTTAGAAAGTGCATCAGTTGTCTTTTATTGGCTGAGGAGGACTTGAAAGATTTAACCTGACTGAAGCTTCTAAAGTTTAGGAAAACTGACTGTTTCTAGAACCTCTCCCCCAAAATAATTAAGAGTATATAATGCTGAGAGAAACACAAGCTCATTAAGATACATCAGCAAAATATAAGAACTAAGCCATAAGCCAAGATAAATTGAAAAGATGCTCTATCTCCTCCAGTCATATTTCTCAGATGACCTCAAGGTGGCTGTCATTAAGCTGCGAGATAATGGTGTAAGAAGAGAAGAAAAACAACAAAAAAATAAAGCCAGCTTGAGGGCTTTGACAAGGAAAGAACATTGCATGTTGTTACAAACATGAAACATACTAAATGCAAAGAGATCAGTGCTTCCTAAATTTTAATGGAAAGATATTGCCAAGGAAACTACAAGCCTGGATTTAAAACAAACAAAAAAACCCTATAACCTTAAAATATCTCTTGGTCCCCCAAATTTATACCAGCATGAAGCACTGTATGAAGGCTCTGCCTTCCTTAAGGAGCACATATACTGCCCAAAGCCCATTTCAAATAAGACCAGAGAGGTGGGTCAGACACAATGAATGGGGAGGTTGTTTTCCAATCAGTCTAATCAAGGAACTCTATAGTACCAAGGCAGAAGGTGTCACAATTGATGACTTAGCTGCTTTTCGTCACTGCTCTGCATTCCCATTCTTCACTTATGAGTGGGCATTTTGTGTAATTATCCTGTTCCTATTCCATCTGTTTATAATATCTTTATCTATCTGTTTATATTATTATTATTAGGGATGGGAATTACATTTGCTTTTGTAGCCCTCTAGACCGTCAAGAAGCCACAGCCAGATCCGATAGTAAGGACTGGACATCAGCCCCAAATCATTGACTTTAAGTTGGATGCAGTGACTAGAGATTGTGTGCTCTATCTTTTGGTAAGGGCTGGCTATATTCTATACAAGTGCAAAGGGCATACATGGATATGTGGTGGTCAGAGGAGCAGCCTAAGAAGAGACAAAGCTAGCTGTCAGTGAAAGTAATGTAGAGCTTTTACTAAAGGCAGACACTAAGAGAGGGGCCTACTTTTCCAGCCACCTTGCATCTAGGTCGGAGGTCAGCAAACTGTAGCCATAGGCTAAATTCAGCCCACTACCTTGCAAGGCATAGGAACAGAGACTTCTTACATTTTTAAACAGTAGGAAAACTTCTTTAAACGAATATTTTGTGACACAAATTAAATGAAATTCAAATTTCAGTGTTCGTAAGTAAAATTTTACTGGAACCTAAACACGCCCATTCATTTGTGTATTTTCTATGGCTGCTTTCAGGCTTGTAACCACAAAGTTGAATAGTTGTGACTGAATTATATGACCCGAAAAGCTTAAAATATTATTATCTGGCTCTTTACAGAAAAAGTTTGTCAATCTCTTCTATACGTGGTGCCACAGAACTAGTTCTCACCAATGGAATATGATGAGAAATGAATTATGTCACTCATGACCCAACATATGAGAGATATGTGATTCTTCTGCCCTTTCTCTCTCCCATGTTCTTTCTTCCCTCACTTTCTGGCTAGATGCAGAGGACTCTGAGATCCTACCTAATAGTAGAGTCACAGAATGGAAGGATCCTAAGATTCTCATTCACCACATGGGAAAGTCCTGCCCCTCAATCCACTGAATAGGAACACCAGCATTAGGCTGCTAAGTGAGCAGAAATGAATTTGGTAGGCCACTGAAATTTGCTGGTCTATTTGTTACAGCAGTAAAGATTATGCAAACTAATACAGACTGCTAATTTTTATCCTACCTGAAGTGCCAGGATGTTTCTTTTTAGCCTTGCGTGTTTTCACTTATCTGATTCAATTGTATTCCTCTAGCTTGGGTCTTGCCACTTCTCCATACCTACATATTTGTTCCTCAATTTTACAATATCTTTACCTCCTTCTGTGCTGTGGGTGTTGAAATAAATAAAGAAGAGTTACTGTCATTAAGAAATTTTAGCATATTAAGAGGGGAAACGGATTGATGAACAGTTATAATAAAAGTGGCAATTACAGTGATACAGATATTTTCTTGTTTGCCATAAAAATGACTGTGATTGATTGAAAGATATCAACAGACACAGTGAAAGTCACTTAATGTAGATGCAGGGTATGACTTAGTAGCACGTGTCACCTATGCTGGGCTCAGTCCCAGTCACAGGCATCTGCCCTAGTCCTCAATTCCAAAGAAAGTATTCAGCTACAACAGGTACTGCTTGGTATGCTAGACAGTCTCTTCAGGTCCTTCAAGAAACATTTTGATTACCATTATCAAGCCTCTATCAATTTTTTTTGCAGACTCTGGCAGTGTTGCTGCCTACTCACCAGGTTTATATAATTGGTAGCCCCAGAGATTCCTGTGTGCTTACCTGGGACTACATAAATCAAAAGTCAGGTTTCTGAGAATACTTTTTGACCCTAACTGGATCTGACTCAGATGTTTCCAGGGTTTTTCCTTTTAATATTTATTCATTCGTTAAATATTATTGACCTCTAAACTGATGGCTTTGTTCTTTTTTAGGTATTGAGATAGAAAGATGTACAAAACAGGCCCAGTCTGTCCCTCCTGAAGCATAGTCTGGTGCATTTTCAAGGGATGGGGCTGGGAGTGGAAAGAGGGAAAATACCCAAATCTAGCACATAGCAAGCATAACAGAATCAATAACTATACCTGGTTTCCCTCTAGAGTCTGAAATACCTTTAAATATTGGGGAGAGATAGAGGCTTCCCATGCCATGAGAATCCTTGCCATAGTGAGAAATTGGTGGGTGAATATCATATTCTACCAGTGTGTTGGGGTACAACAAAATAAAACAAACAAACAAAAAGAGTCACTTTCTAAAGGATATATAAATGTATAATTGAATTTAGATTGCACGGAAAAGAATCATCTATCTCAGCTTGGGAAGGGGTGGGTATAATTTATAAAAGAAGAAATGCCTGAACTTGGTGAGAGTAAAGTGAGAGTATGGAAAAAGAATGGAAAAAGTGTTCTAGATAAAGAGATAGAGATTTGTTTTGTTTTGTTTTGTTTTTAAATGCCATTATTGCGTTGCTGAAGCATAAAGATGCAAGGCAGGAAGAATGAGATATAAGCCTCAAAATATAAGCTCAGGTCAGATAATGATGTTTTGGTGTATTAAAAAGTTTAGAGCCACTGAGACTCAGGAGCATGGTAAGACAGGCATTTGGATGGATCAGCTGAATCACTCCTTATAGGTTGGAATCTAAAAGTGAAGACATGAAATAGGAATTAGGGAGATCAGATAGGAGACTATTTCAATAATCCAAGAAAAAATGAGTACCTGAAACAAGTCACTGTTGGCAGAAATAGAGAGGATGGATGCATGTTATTTAGAAAGAATGATGGCCAGATTAAGCCACTGAGTTTTGAGCAGATTAAGGAAGAATAGAAGGCAAGAATGACTCCTAGGATTTTTGATAAATTGGACTGATGGTTCAGTCGCACTGGACTCTTTTATAGGTCATATAAATGACTGCCTCTCATGGCAGTCCTTCCAAGGGAGGAAGGGAGAAGAATTGGTTCACTCACGTAGAAGCAGGTGAAGATAAAAGGATCTTAAATTCATACATATGAATGTCTAATGTAAATAGTAACACAAAAATTTCCATTTGGGAGATGGAGAATTTGAACTCTTGTATGAATAAACTTTTGACTACATATGTACAGCAGACAGACTTCTATAAGGTAGTCTGGGACTTAGGATAATATTATGAATTAAAAATATAAGTTTGGGAATATTAGATACAAAAATACCAGGTAAAACCATAAAGCTGAATAAAGACATCCAAGGAAAGTTTGCAGTGAGAAGAGCAGTGGGCCAAATGCAAAGATCTGAGTACCATCTACTTCTTTTTACAGTTGTCAGTCTAGGAAGCACCTGAAAAAGATGGCACTTTGGAGGGTCTTCAACTGTTCATAGATCTTCCTGGAACAGAATTTCATGTATCAGTGATACAGTGTTCTTCATAAGTGTTTGGATTACCAGGAATGCTTTGTACTTCATCCTTCTTATTTGGGAACAGATCAGTTCACTCATTCATTCAGTTACTCAAAAATATATATTAAAGCTCCTGCTGAGTATTTGGGACTCGGTGCTGAGCTTCCCAGGTGCAGCCACTGACTCCTTGGGACTTTCGGTAGTACTTCATACCAGCAGTGAAGATTCCAAAAGTTCACTATAAACCCAACTGTGATAATGTGGTATCTTTCATGTCTATACTTAACCCCGAGATATATTTTTCAAGGTATGGAGGATATTCAAGATTATCATGTTCTTTTTAAACGATGTCATGTTTTCTACTCCAAATATAGAAGTTAGCATTTTGAAGATTTGTGTGCACTGCTGGTAGCCATACTGTTTCATGACATCCAAGAAGGGCCAGTCCCTCCACGTTGCTCTTTGGCTAACACTGCAAATATTGAAATTTCTGAAGGTAATCCTTTTGTTACCTATCCTCTTGCTATCTGTTCTGATGATATACTAGCTATACTGAAATATGATTTAATTTTATTTATTACTTTGATTAATAAGAATATACAACATTCAGTCCTTGTCATTATACTATGTATATCTATCACATTCATTTTCACATTCTAGTAATTATTGCTAAAAGTTTTAAATGATAAAATTCTAAGCATTAAGTATACCATAGTTTTAATATTTTGTAAAAGCTTTATTTATATGAAAATAAGGATATATAAAATCATATCACATGAACATATTTCTGAACAAAACTTTCTGAATGTACATGGATTATTTTATGACTGATATTAGAGAACAATTGCATAGTCCCTTTTTGGCTGTCATTGGAGGAGTAGCTAAAGGCAGTGGTTTAATTAAGGCAAATAAGAGTAAAAAAATATCTGGCTTTTCAGTGTCACTTTTCATGTACACAGTTTTAACTTCTATTAGATCACTGAGCTTTGACACTAGCCTTTGTTTTTTTCAATTATTTAAACATGAAAACAAAGGTTCAAGGCCTCATTTTCTCTATAAGCTCTTCATATCTCACCAGTCTTCCAACATTTCTAGATTTTGCCCTGGAAAGTCTCTCATTTTGTATCAGATGGTATTAATATATAATAAAATACAGAAAATTAGGGGGGAAATGAATATTCTAAACATACAAAAGAAGAATTCATTAACTAAAGACAAACTGATGGAAATATTTAATCCAAGTTGGGCCATACTGGGGCACCTGGGTGGCTCAGTCATTAAGCATCTCCTTTGGCCCAGGTCATGATTCCAGGGTTCTGGGATCAAGCGCCTCATTGGGCCCCCTGCTCAGCGGGAAACCTGTTTCTCCCTCTCCCACTCCCCCTGCTTGTGTTCCCTCTCTTGCTGTCTCTCTCTCTGTCAAATAAATAAATAAAATCATTTTTTAAAAATGTTGGGCCATGTAAGTATGAAAGTAGTAATAATGTTCTGGCTGGCTCAGTTGGTAGAGCATGTTACTCTTGATCTTGGAGTTGTGAATTCAAGTCCCCTGTTGGGTGTTGAGCTTACTTAAAAAAAAAAAAAAAGTAAATGGGTACACATATTTAATCTTATTCCCAAAACAATAAAGTGGTAATAATAAAAAATATTACACTTTCTTTTATATTTATATACCTGAAATCATACAGCATGTTAAAGAAAACCTGCCTTGACAGTGTGATGGACAAGATGATTTAAGATTCTATTTTCCATTTCAAAAATCCCTTATTCATATATAACACATTTTTCTATTTTGAAGATTCCACAACATCAATGCAAAACAGGGCAGCTAAAAGTGGTTCCAGTTTTAACATTACTGCCTTTGTCACATTTAACCATGGTTACATGAGAATCTCTATCGGTACACATTTTCTGATGCAAATATATTTGCATGTGACCAGTCCTCTGTTGACTCCAGGAGAAACATTTCCGGTGCAATTAATACAAAATGAAAATCAGGAACCTTTGTATTAATTGTATCATTTCTCCTTTTTGAAATGTGTTAAAATCTTTCAGCATTTAAATTTTAAATTCCTTCAACTCCATCTTGGCTTCAGGATAAAAGTCGTGCTCTTTGGCAAGACCTGTAATGTTCTCCTTAGTCATCTCCCAATACTCCAGTGTTTGAGGTAGGGCAGTTGTAGAAGAAAGACATCTAAGCTGTAGCCAGGTGTAACTGGGATGTATGGGCTATGAATCTAACTGGGAAAGGAAAGTCACATTTGTCCAGATCCCACTATATTGCTAACAGAGTGCTAAATACTTTCTTTTGCATTGAAATAATGTATGTGAAACATTATTATTTGTCCATCTCAACAAATGAGAAAAGTGAGGTAAGAGGTTTAGAAGCATATCCAAAAGCGTATGGCTGCTAGGAGGTAGAACTAGAATTTCATTCCAGGTTGTGGGCTCCTTCTAATGGACTGGAGATGACAAACTTTGGTTATCTGTTCCCCAGGCAGATTCATCATCCATGTATTCATTTTTCTGTCCATTCATTTTGTAAATATTCCAGAGCACTCACTATATGTCAGGTTGTGTTCTAGGCTCTGGGAATACATTGTGAAATAAATGAAGTCCCTGCCATCACATAACTAATATTCTAGTAGAAAAGATGAGCAATGAACTAATAACTGAATAATTATATGTCCTAAATGTTAGAGACAAATTATATGTAAAAGGTGAAATAAGGAATCACGGAATATTGATTCTTCCCTTGCCTATCTAATTAGTTTAGTTAGGGTAAGAAAGTCATCTCTGAAGAGGAACTGCTTGAGAAAACACATGAAGCAATGAGGGATCTAGCCAAGGAAATATTTTGGGAGTTACATTTCAGGCAAGGACAAATCACATACATTGTGTGTGTGTGTGTGTGTGTGTGTGTGTGTGTGTGTACACATATATATAAATATGTTATACAGTCATGACTCCTTACTGTTCAAAACTCTGTTTTCTAGTCATTTAAAGAAATCTGACGTCTTTAATATGGACTATCAATTCCCTAGGAAACTATCGCATCTAATATTCTACCACACGTATGATTGTCTACTTCTTTTCCAGTGACAATTTTTGTATTACTGGAATATACCAACTTCATTCTTACTTAAGGACTTTTGTGCTAGCCTGTTGCTTTGCCTGTTTGTGTGCCAACCCAGACATCAGGATAGAAATATGCCTCTTAGTTAATATTTCCATCATCATATACAATCACACTCAATCCATTTCCTCATCCCCTGTCCTTTAATGCAGTCAGTAAGACCCATCAACTCTATCTCCTAAATATCTCTCAAAAACAAACTGAGGGCTTCAGAGGGGAGGGGGGTGGGGGAATGGGATAGGCTGATGATGGGTAGTAAGGAGGACACATATTGCATGGTGCACTGGGTGTTATATGCAACTAATGAATCATCGAACCTTGCATCAGAAACCAGGGATGTACTGTATGGTAACTAACATAATGTAATAAAAAAACATTAAAAAAAAATAAAATCCCAAAATTAAAAAGCCAAAAAAAAAAAAAAATGTCCCCTCTATACACATTCAAGTTCAGTGCCTTAGGTCAGGATTATAGTGCAAAATCCTCACACAATCTTCTATATTGGCCCCCCTGAAGCCTTCCTTATTCTATATTACTGTGAGAGTAAATAGTCGAAATTGACAATCATGCCATATATGCACAGTGATTAGTGGGGAAATCTATATTATTCATACGGTTGTGCATTATTCCTTTTATGATCTATACATGGATTAGATAATGACCAGATGTTACCTTAGTCTAAATAGAATTCCAATTTTAACTTAAAAGATTTTTGCCTATTGGAAGTCACCTCTATTTGGCTTGAAAATGTCAAATTAACTTTTCTTAATGCTTTAACAGTGAGTGATAGTTGAGCTAAACTTGCATAGAGGTTTTAAAATTTTGTTAGCCTTCAGTATAAATACCTGTGTATCCTGATTTGGGCTCTCATTTAATTTACAGATTTTGTTAAGCATTCATAATCCATATATAATAGTTTAAATGATAAAATTCATTTCTCAAGATGTTTTTTTAAAATATGCTTTTAAAATCTATAAGACTGCTGATCTTGACTTTTATATTTGACTCTCACCTTGACAGTCCTCATTTCCCATAGTTTAATAATACAGATGTGGTTACTTACCTTTGGGATTATTTTGAATTGTCACTGTTTTTGAGGTTCTTTATTTTTAAAAGGTTCCTTAAGTCATAGAGTTTATATAATTTTACAGAGCTTTCTGATTAGAGATTAACTGAATATAGCAATGGCAGAGCCAATTAAAAGATTACAGTATCCGGGAACTAACTGTGCCATTTTTGTTTATATTTTGAATTTTAAGGCAGAATGCTTTCAGTAATTCCATAACGGTAACATATATTGTCCTTCATGAGACCTTGACAGTAAAAGTTAATAAAAACACTCCTATCCACAGCCATAGTTAGTTGCTGCAGAAAGACAGATATTTTTACCAACAAAAGAAACATTAATTTCCAAAAACTGCATATAAATATTTTACACAGTTACCTAATTTTCTCAAAGTTTAAATTGATTATAAATAGTTTATGTGCTTTTTCTGTATCTGAAACCTGCAGAACTCCTTAATGAAATCTTGCTTAAGCCTTGGTCAATAAACCAAATGTGATGCACAGTACAGCAGTGCCCCCTAGAGCTGGAGAGATTTACAAATTAACAGTTTCTAGGTGTTTGACTTGATTACAACTTCAGAAGCAGTGATTAATGTTCTGTTCGTAGGCTTTGTTTCCTGATTAGAATAATGCAATAATAACTAGAGAATCATATTTATAGTTAAGATTTTATTTTTTTATACATCTGTTTTTCCAGTGTTGTATACAAATAGGACTATCTGTATGAATTCACAGAGTTTTCCTTTAAGCATGTGATTGAGATTTTTCTTCTTTCCCAGTTATGAATGAAGTCACACATCTAAAAGGTTGACTTAAATATTCTTCAACACTATTACAGTATTTATAATATATTATAAATATCTTATATGTAGCCTATTCCAGAAGTCATAAGGATGATGGAATTATTAAGATAGAAAATACATTAGAGATCATCTAGACCAACATGCTCGTTTCCTCATCTGGGTGAGGATAAGCCACTCGCCTGCAGTCATATAGTCTGGTTCCAGTAAAACCAGAGCAGTGTGTTTGTGCACGGGATAAAACTAAAAATGCTAATGCCCATCTTGCACTTGATAGTATATTCATTGATATCAATAATGATATATATCTTCCTAATTTCTTGTATGCTTTTCACTGTTTAAAGATAAACCTTTACAACATTTCTACCAACAGGTACATCATTTAGAATAAACTGCAGTTTTGACAAATGAGAGAAAAACAGTGTGATTTGTGTAACTCATAGAAGCTAGAAGAATGCCATAATTGGGGGAAACTTGTAAATCTTTTCTTTTTCTGCATACCACTGTCTCCAGTGGATCATGCCCTGGTTTCTAGAGCCCCAAAGAATCAAAATAAGTAAGCAATTAAATCCAGGCCCAAATAGCTTCAGTTCTTTAATCTGATACAGTTGTAAAACATGAACTGTATTCCAAAATATGGGAGTCTTCAGATCTTACAATAGGAATACAAGCCACCTAGATTGTAGAGAAAGCAAGAGTGATGAGAAGACAAAGAGATGAAAAGGACAAAAGATGAGAGAAACAACGTGCCCCTTCTCGGCTGTGGTGGGAGAGAGTAGTTTGAATCTAGTAAAGAACAAAATACTTGTTCAGCATTCATTCCTAAGAAGTAATTACTAGTTAGGAAAATAAACAACCACTCATCCTTCCTGGTCCTGCCTATAAGTTACAGTACCATGTACCTGGAAGTTAGATACTTGCAAACTATAGGAACTGTTGCAGGGAGGCATGTCCCTGCTATCTTCCCTAAGGCAGTGAGCTCTCATTTTCTCTGTGCTCTTATAGGCAGAGAGGTCTCTAGTGGAACATGGGAAGTAGCTATAGTAAATAGAAATTTGGTAATGTTCATGTATATGGCCTTTCCCCCTCAACTCTGACTGTAAATTTTCTGTTAAGGGGAAAAAAAAGATATCTCTTTGTTTTGGCTTCAGGCTGATGTATAAACTTCATGCTTGTGTTAAAATGCTATTTTTTCCCCATGGGTAGCAGCAGTGTGTATATATCACAAAAATTCTTCTTGCAGAGCAAAACCAGCAGCTTTTTTCATAAAATCATCTCAAGTCATTAATGTTTCTTCATACTTAGTATATTTTTAAAAGCAAAAACTAATAGAAGTATGTGAAGGTACTTTTAGTGTTGCTTATTTTTTAATTTATGATTTTACTAAAAGCAAAAACATATCAAGCATAATTAATTGGAAAATAAAAGGCAAGCATAAAGGTTTGGAAGATGGCAGTAGATTGTTAGGAACTTGTTTTTGTAATAGTAAACACGTATTAGGAAAAGATTTTGGCAAGCTTTATTAAACCTTCTGACAATATTGAAAACAGGGCACTATTAAAAAGAATTTAAAAAAAAAAGCTGTCAGGGCATAACATTTGGATATACAGATTGTCAAGAGTAATTTGAAGTTTTAAGCAGTGAAATATTTTAATGATGTATATTTTTTGTTTTCTAAGTTATGGGAAACAAATGATTTCATTGTTTTCCTTGAGTTGGATTTAAAGAGGTTTCTTATTAAATGAAGAGGTTCCCCCCAAATCTAAAACTTCTGCATTCTGTTGTTTTACATAAAATTAAAAGACAGACTAATAATTGTCACATCTCTCAGGTCTTGTAACATACCCTTTTTCAAATAAGAATGAAGAATTTCATTGCTAAAAAGCTTCTTAAAAACATTTGATTGAAAGACATATTACTAATATATGATATTGGTCATATTTCAAGTGTAATACAATACAAATTATGCACTTACAAGTATAATACACTGCAAATGACATTCATAAATTGGTGGAGTACTTAGTAGTTGTATAGCTAAACATTCCACCTAATTCAGAACTGCTTTCTAAAGTACCTTTGACAGGTGGTCATCCAGCCTCTGCTTAAAGATTTGATGTGGATTTTACTACCTCATAAGGCAGCCAATTACATTTTTCAAATGCTCTAAGAGTTATAATGCTGTTATGCTGAAATCTCCAACTACGTCTTCTCTGATTTACTGTAATTGTTTTCTACATACCAACCTTTCAATTCCTAAGGATAATTAAGCCTGTACTAAGTACTTTCAAGCCAGGTTTTAGTAGTTCCTGTTCTCATGTAGTTTGATTCCTCAATGTTCTATCCTTTTTCATCCTCTGGACTGATGCAATTCATCATTTATTATTTAGTTTTGGCCCCCAGAACGAAACTTTTTCATATGTGATCTGATGAATTGGAATGGATGCTATTTGCTCAGAATTCAGTCTGATATTGCATTAGATTGTTTGAGGTAATCCAAACACTTTGTTTCCCCATGCTCCATGATTATTCAAGTATTTATACATGTTTATTTGCAAGTTGTTTCAGTACCTGGAGTTATATTTTACTGGCACTTCAATTCTGCTTTATGATGTACAGAATAAACTTTCATTTGCAAATCATTCTCCTTGAAAGGTAGACGTTGTATAATTATATTTTCTTTTTGGAGTCCATTAATGTTACCTCATCTACCCAGTCACTAGCGGCAGCCCTCCCACCCCTTACTTCCTTCTCTATATGTAGAAAATAAATCCTTTTACACTATGAATAGTTTATAAATCTCAGCTCTTTTTGTGTTTTTGTCTTAGACATTAGTGTGTATACCTTTTGTGATTAGTTCTTCTTTGTACAAATTAATTTTTTCATTGGGATCATTTGAAACAAGGTTCTCAGACCATTTAGTGATCCCTCTTTACATTCATGTATATGACACTGGAAGTGTTTTGAGGGCCATGTATTCAACACTCCTGTGGAAAGTGCAGTAAGGTGTTCCATAAAGCTATTTCTGAAAATCCTGCCATTTTTATTTGGGGGACAGGTGTTACAAGAGAATTCATGTTCAGTTCAGTAAATGAATTAAGTCCTCAATGCTTTATGTGCAAACAAGATAAACTTTGGAGTATTCCTATGCCAGGTATTAATAGGTACCAACCATGGTCATAGAAATATCTCAGAAATGCTACCATGGATATATTGTTTTCATTTACATAGATATTGAGAAAAACTACCTCAATACATTAGCTGTCATATGTTTTCATAAATACCCATTTTTTTACTTAATTTATGGAATTGTTTGACATTTTGGAGAATATTTTCAAAATTAATTCTAATTTTAAAAGAGTTAAAATCATTCCATTCTTACAACAATAAAAGGACCAAACCTAGACTATTGAGGCCATATCTAGGTTTTGACAATAAAACTATTATTATTATAGAGGAGTATATGTTTTCCTATCTTCTATGATAAGGAAGGTATGATAATACCTCAGAAACCAATTTTGTTTTAGTGTTTCGGGTCTTCAAATCTTGCACATATAACACACATACTTTCATCACAGCGGAACTTTTTGAAATCTGCTTTGTTTTCACTTATATTAATAGGGTGATAATGTGCCTTGTTCAGTCTCTCTGAATATTTTCATAACTTCTCATTCAGTGAGCTCTTCATGGCTCCAGTTTAAGTCCAGAGTAGCAATCCCCCTCATTGCTTCTGGACTTATTTAATAATTATGTGATTTAGGTTGAATTAAGTTAAATTTTTTTGTATAGATTAAGTTTGAACTGTAATGAAACTGATTTTTGTGGTAAAATTGGAATAATGGGAAGAATAAAATGGTAATAACAGGAATTCTAATCTATAAGTCATTTATTCAGGTAAATGGTGAAGGGTGAGGATGCCTTTCCAAGAATATAGTTAACCTATATATAATTACAGGAAGTCTTTCAAGGGTACAAAATTATATTGGTTGAATGCTTAATTATTTTTAGAAGCTTAGCACTTAGGCAACAATAAATCTTCTGCCTTTTAAACAAACTGCCAACCACAAAATCAACACAAAACAAGTTCAAGATGTATCTAAGGACCAGAGCTAACCTTAAAATATTCAGAAGGAAAGAAAAATGTCTTTATCTTGATTATTCCAAGAGTATAAAGGCATTTGCAAGGGCAATGTTGTATTAGAAAGATAAGAAACTTACAGTTCATTAAAAATTAACAGTAGTGCAATTGAAGTATATCTATTAAAGTAATAAGCTTCAAAAGAATGAGAAACATGTGTTTGTGGCTGACTCTGATTCTATCAAATTGTAGACAATCTAGAATAGAGATTGAATGTTTCTTCCAATCAAATGAAAATGTCCAGGTCTAGATGTCTTTGAGTATAGACTTATGCACGTCCCGCCATCCAGACTTTTAAGAACTTAAACATAAATAAGCAAAATGTAAAAAAGAAAACTCCATCAGAACTTAAAATATGGATTATCACCAATTGCATACTAATGTCAAAATATATGCAGATGTAATTTGAATTAAACTGTAAGAGAGTGCTTTCTGATGACATATATTTCTACTTTTCCCAAGAGAAATGTGGAACTGAGGGAAAGAAATGAATTATGGAAAATCCCACTACTAACAAGCAATTTGGAGGGGCAAGACATGTAGTGTGACCAGGTTGCCAGAGAGTTGATGAATGCTTGATGGGATGTTCTGCAAGATCAACAACTGGCTAAGGCTGGGGAAGCAAACCTGGAGGAAAATAGCAGAGATTATCTTCACTACTCTTTTTTTTTTTTTTAAGATTTTATTTATTTATTTGACAGAGAGAGAGAGCACAGGTAGGCAGAGGCAGAGGGAGAGGGAACAGAGCAGAGAGCCCTACGCAGGGCTTGATCCCTGGACCCCAGGGTTATCACGTGAGCTGAAGGCTTAACCAACTGAGCCACCCAGATGCCTCTGTCTTCACTACTCTTAGTTGCCTTCTTGTCTCAGCTTCCAAGTATCAAGTATTCTCGATTAGACATGTACATATTCAACAATTTCTTCATTTATTCAGTCAATAAGGATTGAGCACCTACAATGGCAATCACTGCAGTCAGCCCAATGGATATAGCAGGATATATATAGCAAGATATAGCCCCATGGATATGACGAGGCTCTTCTCATTAGCTCTATATATAGTGTAGAATCGACTTTATATAGAATGATCAGCATTGTTTTCCTTTAAACTAGAATTTTAAATTTGTTTTAAAAAAGGAAGATATTTATTCCATTCCCAAGTGAGAGAAAAGCTTGTACAAGAGCCTTGATGTGATCAAAGTTGATAAATTTGAAGTTCAGAACGAAGACTAGTGTATATCGTAAATGAAGCAGGGAGTAGAGCAGAGTGAATCAGCAAGGCCAGATCATATAGTCCTAGCAGTTAATATTTGTAAGCGGTCCTTTAAGCAGGTGAACAGTTTTCTGATACACATTTATTTTAAATCACTGGACTGAGTGGAAATGTGATCTGGAGGGATAATGTCCGGAAGCGGGAATAAATTGTGAGAATCACAGAGAGGAATCTGCTGACAACCAGTCCCCAAAATCCAGTCAAATGGCAACCAAGTGTCTTCATAAATGGAAATATTCTGACCCCACCAAAAAGCCACAAAGATTTTAAGGTTTAACAAGTGGTCATTATATGAACATGGTTGTAGTTGGAAGAGAAGAAATGAATTAACAATCTGAATTTTACTTTCCCATCATGAAAAGGCTTTTTTTTTTTTTTAAATTGTTTACTTCTTTGTTGCTTTCAACAAAAATAAAGGACATGCAAATAGTTTCCCAGCTGCAAAGGCCAATGACCATAGCCCAGCCCAGCTAGATTGATTATTGAAAAATGCACTGAAAATAGAATTTAATATCTGTGAAATACTTTCTGTATTTTAAGAAAAGAACTTAACAATGCCCATGAAAGAGAAAGGGCTCTAATTAAAATATGCCCACATAACTTGAAGAGAATAGAACTTACAAGAACCGGGATCTTACAAGATAAATTTAAAAATCTATACAAGCCTATACAACTCTATGGGGAAAAAAATCAAAAAAATATAAAGTCACTTAGGGAGGACTTTAGGAAAAAAGAGAGGGAGAACCACAAGATAAATACGAGAAAGATGAAATTCCAGATAACTACTTTGAACTAACCTACAATGAAGTTAAAAGAAATGTGGCTTTTATGAAAAATAAATGATAAGACAAGGGAATTTAAAATTAAATTAAAACTTAATGTGTGACTATCTCAATAGATACTAAAGGCATTCAATAAAATTAAACATCTAACTATGATAAAGAAACTTAGCAAACCAGTTGTAGGAGGAACCTGATGAGCAACACGTAAAAACAGACACAGAATCAACAGTTGGGAAATATTAAACTTTTCACCACTTACATTCATCGTGGTGGTAGAGTTCCTAGCTACTGCAGTAAGATTTTAAAAAAAAGTTATATGGATATGCTTAGAAGAAACAAAACTCATGGGTTGGCCTCTTGGAAAACTTGAGAGAACATACAGAAACATTAATAGAACTAACAAGATAGTATAATTAGTTCGCTGAAGATCAATATCTGAAAATCAAATTGCATTTCTATATATTCATGCCTAAATTTTATAAAATGCAATTTAAAATACCATAATATATAGAACACCTATAAATATTTATTATATAAATATTATAAATAAGTGTAATAAATATTACATAATAGATATGTATATTACAAATAAGTATATAATAAATTAAGAAAAATATGTATGATGAAAATTATAAAGCTTTATTTAAATATGTTGAAGATAAAAAATATGTTCTTGAACAGGGGTATTTAATATAATAAAGATGTCTATTCTCCCCAAAATTTATATATATTTAATAGGCCATTATATATATATAATATATATATATATATTCAGTATAATTCCAGTAAAAATCCCAGTGGGCTTCTGTTTATTTTGGAGAAGAAATAGAGTGATTTGCTCTTCTAGATAAGACATTATAAAGCTTACAGTAATGAAAATGCATGGTATAATTTATAGTGTCAGTACAAGAACAGCAACATAGAACAGTGGAAAAATAGATGGGCATGATTTACTGAATGATTCTGAGAAAATTGATTTGCCCTAATGGGAAAAAAACCCACAAAATCTCACTGTACACAAGAAGCAATTCCAGTTAAATTAAATTGTTAAAAAAGGTGAAATTGTAAAGTTTAGGGAATATATATAGCATTTTCTCTATAATTTCAGAGTAAGGCAGACATTTAAAGCTTTAGAAGAATAGATAGGAGACTATCTCAAGACAAGTGAAACCCCAAATCTTTAAAAATCAATATTTTAAAAATTAGTAAGTTTGACTTTACTATAATTGAGAATGTCTGTAGAAAATCATAAAACAAGCCGCAATTTGTAGAACATATTTGTGACATATAAAAATGACAAATAGCTATTTCTCAGATATTATAAAGATCAGATACTAATTAGTAGGATAATTCCATAGCAAAACTGGCCAAAAGATGAATGGAAAAGTTCAAATTAAAGTCACAATTGGGTATGTCATAAAAACACTAGATAGGCAAAAATTTCAAAAGTTTAACAGCAACAAGCATTGATAAGGATAAAGAGTAACAGTAGCTCATATACTACTGGTAGAAATGTAGAACCTACTTATCGTATCAAGTTGGATAGACATAAATTCTAGACCTAGAAATTATGCTTCTTGCTCTTGTATGTAACCACCAGGAAACATGTATAACAATATTTTTAAGGTCATTGTTCCTAAATCTGAAACAACTGAGACAACCCAAATTTCTGTTAACACTAGTAAAGAAAAATAATATGTTAACAATATTATAGACTATAGAACTGAGTGAACTAGAGGTAAACATATCAGTGTTGATGTATCCTAGAAATGATATTGATTGAAAATAAGAAAGCCACAAATGAATAATATAGTATATACTTATTATAAATTTTAAAAAAAGATAAAACCAAGCATTATGTTCTTTAGGTTAGGGTCAAAACATAAGTGGAGAAATATAAATGAAAGTAGAAATTCAAGATAGGGAATACTTTGTGGAGGGGTACAAGGCAGGGGACTGGAACTGAGGGAAGACACAAAGGAAACTTCACTGCTGCGGGTGTTTGTTAAATCATTAATGGGCTCACCATTTTATTATTGTCCTCTAAAAGTTAAATATATATTGCATGTGGATACAACAACTATATTCTTTATCAGTTATTACAAGTAATATAATACCTCAGTATGCTGCCACTTGGTTTTTCAATAATATATCTTAGCTATTGTAGTCTTTATATGGTCAGTTATACAGTTCATTTATTCACACTTCTTATTTTTGTGTTAGGCAGTTAGATTAGTCATATGTCCTACCTCTTACCTCTCAATACTCCAAATAAATCTGTAACTCTAAGTCTGCAAGGGCAAAAATTGCGTCCATCTTTGCCATTATCTCTTCCTCACCTGGTATGAAGACTGGTCCTGTAATTCAGAAAGTTCTGAGTATATACACGATTAATTACATGTGCAAGCCACTTTATTGAATAGAACTCACAAAAACACTAAAATGAAAACATATTCTCTTATGCTGCCGTGAACCAAACACATAGTAGCCCATGGGAGACTGCATGTAAATAACACTATCATTCTCTTTAGAAATGATCAAATTCAAAATAAAAGTGTAAAGCTATATCTAAGCCAAAAATTACAACAAATAGGAAGGCTATATTTGGTGTTATTTAATCACTGTTCAATAAACTAGATAAATAAGCATGCTCATTTAAATTCATTGCCTCAGAATAATTTTACTCAAAGTAGGTTAACGTCATTGATAAAGCCCATTTTATTTTAAACCATTGTAAAGGATTATAACATGTTTTTAATGGAAATTATTTCTATTTTCATTTCAAAATCAAGATATGTTTGTTGTAACATATCTTGAAGAGAAACACTATTAATAACTTGGTTAAATCTTACATATATATGTACTTTTAAATGAATAAATGTTCGATAATATTAAAAATATAAAAATATAACAGTTCTATTAGAACTAATCACAAAATGTAAAGAGAAAAACAATGCAATTTCAGAATTTAAAATATCAAGAAATAGAGTCAACAACTAGGAAAAATGAAGTGGCAGTACGCCTGGGTGGCTCAGTCAGTTAAGCGTCTGACTCTTGATTTTATCCCAAGTCATGATTTCAGGGTCCTGGGATCAAGCCCAGCATAGGGCTCTAGGCTGAAGGTGGAGCCTGCTTAAGATTCTTGCCTTCTCTCTGCCCCTCGCCTCCTCCCATGTGTGTCCTCTCTCTCAAAAAAATTTAAAAAAAAAGAAAAGTGTGTGTGTGTGTGTGTGTGTGTGTGTGTGTGTGTGTGAGATGCCATTAAAAAAAATCTGTTGACTGACAACAAATGCATGTCTCATTTGACATCTTAAATATCCATTAGCTAACTTGACACCTGTACTTGGATGTTTATTATTAACAGGAATAAAATCAAAATTAGGACAGTCCCTGGAATTCCTTTTTCTTGTTTGTTTCTTTGATTATTTGGTAGCTTGGTTTTAGGTATCTTGCAAAGGTCGAGGATTACTAGTTTTTCCTTTCCAGGCCCTAAAAAAATAATTGGTTCCTTTTAGGGCAGTGAAATAGTATCAGTCCAGGCTAAGATTTTTCAACATGTTCCCTTTAATTTCTACTTCTATTTTATTCTATGAAATAATAAATCTTATGGTATTTTCTTTGATTTCAGTTGTCCTTTATAATGTGAATCCATTCATTCTTAGATGAGGAAAGCAGTGAGGTTTCCTTGGTCAAGCTCTGTAATGAGCTGGTATCTGCTTCAAAGAGAAACTTTCTGACCATGATCCCATTGCCCTTTCATAACCTAGATGAGTAACAATGATGAAAGACAATTAAACACAATAAAAACATATATCAAAACATCATATTGTACATCTTAAATATATGCAGTTTTTGTATGTCAATCATACTTCAGTAAAACTGGGAGAAAATCAGTTAGAACATGTTTTTCTCTTTTTAAAGCATTGAGGGAAATTACCGGTTCTCTAAAAGAAACATCACATGCTAAAAACTGTACATATTTTTTCAGCCAGAGGGAGATATATGAGTATTGTAGAATGCTTTCTTTTGTTTTTTGCTAAATCAGATCTAAATTATCTTCTGGAAAGAGCTGACAGTGACTACAGTATCCCATGTTAGAGGCAATGGTAGAACATTTATCAATTCATTCTTTTCCCAAGAGAAAGAATTAAAGCCTGGCGCATCTCCAAATACAAATTCCTCAACCTTAAAGTAGGATTGTCTAAGCACCTCGTGTAACACTGCCTCCTCACATTTTTCCCATTTTTGTAAGTAGCACTCCAATTTATTCAGTTGCTTGGATTAGAACACTCAAGCAAGTCTCAGTTCCTTTCTTCCTTGTCACCAAAATTCTATCAAGTGCTATGTATTCAATACTAATATATACTTCTAACCTATCCATTTCCCTACTGATCATTTTCTTCTTTATCTGCCATACCATCATCACTACTGGGAGCACTGATAATTTTCCTAACTGATCTCATTCTTCTATTCCACCTTCCACATAGTAGTCAGAGTCTTCTTTATATTGTTCTTTTACCATTATGAAAGCAATACATATTAAAAATTTTGAATTGTCGAAAAGATCACATAGTAAGAGTGATTCTTTTTCCCACCCTAGTTTTCTATTCCCATTCTCCAGAATTCTTTCTCATATACCCTTCCTGAAGCTGTCCAGCTGTCCATTCATACATATACCCATTTTTCCATAATTGAAAGCATACTATAAATGTTGTGCTGGGTCTTAATTTATAAAGGTGACTAAGTAATTACACAGAGAGGTCACTGCCATTGAAAGAAAAGTTTAATGTTACCCAGAGTTCCCTAGAAATGAGAGGCATGGCTCCTCACTCCAGGTCACAAGAAGAACACCAGGTTTTGGTCAGGAAGCAGAAAGTAGAAGTGGGGAAACACTTAGGCCACTACCTTTAATGAAATTCTACCAAGGAAGGCCAGGGAGGACAGGGTAAATTGTTTAGGATTGGTGAGTTTGACGAATTTTTGTGGGGTTTGGGCTGTAAGGGTGATCTCTAGTTGCCTGGCACTTAGCCCTGGGAATGATTAAGGCAGAAAAATATTGCCACCCTGTGGTACACAGGCCAGATAGGGCAGTATGGCTGCTCTTGACTGGTTAGTTTGTATAACAGATGTGTGCTCCTGGCTGAGTTTCTGCTCTTTCTAAAAATTGGCTAGCCTCAGAAGGTACAGTCACTCCCCAGCCAGAAATGTTTTTAAATGTCAAGTATCATAAAACACATGATTGATACACTGTTCTTTGATGTTATCATTTAATAAAAGTTACCCAAGACTTTTTCGTATCAGTATATAGAGATCTACTTCTGTGTTTTTAATAGCCATGTAACATTTCACTTTATGAATACTCCATAATAGATTTATGTTCCCATGATGATGGATTTGTTAGTTGGTTGTAGTTTTATGCTAGGAAAAAATAATGCTGCAATTAAAATATCACCCACTATAGGGGCACCTGGGTGGGTCAGTCAGTTAAGGGTCCAACTCTTGATTTTGGCTCAGGTCATGATCTCAGGGTGGTGAGACTGAGCCCCACATCAGACTCCATGCTGGGCGTGGAGCCTGTTTAAAATTTGCTCCCTCTTGCTCTGTTCCTCCTCCCCCTCCCTCTGCCCCTGCCGCTGATCGTTCTCTCTCTTCCTTAAAAAAAAAAAATAAAAATCACCCACTATGTATTTGTATATAAGTACAAGTACTTTTAACTACAAATTCAATATTGGCAGTTAACTGAATTCCGAAGAGAGGGTACTGGTTCAATTTCACCGACCACCAGCATATGACATCAAGATTCTCTAAGACCTCACTATCAGTTTTTCAAATTAATCAATTTTTTAAAATCTTTCCAGTCAAATGGCAGAGTTTGCAAATATTAAATTATGAGTAAGAATGAGCCATTTCTCATATTTGTAAGATATTCATATTTCTTTTTCTGTTTCACTGTGTTCTGACCTTTGGTTATTTTTCTATTTGATTATTGGTCTGTTTATATTGATTCCTTTTGTCATATATATTGGAAATGAAAATTAAAGGTTTTATTTAATCAAGTTTATTAATTCTTTGCTTTTGGCTTCTGGTTTATTGACTAGTTTCAAGAAAGCTCTCTTTGTTCCAAGATGTTTTTGTTTATGTTCATATAGTCTTTCTGTACCATCATGGTTTTATTGTATTTCTTACATTAAAGTCTCTAATTTCACTGGAAATTATTTTGCTGTAAGGACACATGTAGTAGGGATGCTAGGAGGAAAAGAATAGGGCTTAATTATAGTTGTTGGAGAGGCAGCAATCAAGGATGATGGAAAGAGAAAATAGTCATGGTGGATGAAACGTGGATGGGAAACAAAGTGAAGAAATAGGGGTGGCCAAAGTTGGTATGAAGAGATAACAGAGCAGGAGTAAAAGGCATAGAGCCCAAGGGTACTCTTTATGTCAGGATCAGATTTTGATGTATGAGGAAGACATCTTTTACTTTTTCGCTTATATGATACTGGCTATCATTATAATAGAGTATTTCAGAACTCACTGAATGTTGCATTGTGGTGTTGATTTCATGCAACTTTTCCCCTCAAAAAATAAAAGGTAGGATAAATAAATTTCATGGGAGCATACAAAAAGCCTTTATTTGACTAAACATCGTTAGGTTCTTCAAAAATTAAATGTGCTACAGAAATAAAACAGCACCTCATTTTTTAGCAGCTTCAAGAGCATGTTATAAATAATTATTTTGCAAAACAAATAATAAAGGCATGAAAAGTGTAACCATTTTGATTTTCTCTTGCTTTCTTACACAGAATACACAGCCCGTTAGTAAACGTTTTCTTGCAAACATCAAGAATTGTAGCTATAGCCTTGGTGGCCAGTGTTTACTATCACTTTATCTTTACAGTACTTTTAACTTCTTTTGCTGCTGTCAGCCTGTTGTGCTCAGTCTAATCTGGTGAAGTTTTATTGAACACCCCAACGCCTGGTTAAGAACTTCAGGTTAGCGCGTGTGCCCTACAGTGATATGGGTGACTCCTCTGACAGATGTGATTGCGCAGAGGCCTGGCTCGCCAATCTGATTACAGCTGCGTTCTGGATGAGTGAGGGTGCCATAAATCTAACCTCCATGTAAGTGAAGTGTCACTGTGACATTTCATCAGATTTTGTCCTCAACTGACTTGCCTTTTTATTTTAAGCCAAAATTGGCATATAAGATCTTAAATCGGCATCAGTTCAGTAACACTCTTTAAAAAGTGCTTTGTAATAATGGAACTGTAAACTCACTGAACTGAAGACAGTTCTACCCTGGAGAATATAATTTTTGTTACACTTTTGCTGGCTGGTAAAACAGTACTTACTGAGTTGTGTTTGTTCATTTGGTTTTTTTTTTAACCTAAGCCGTCTTTACTGTTGTGTTTTTCAACTGGAATATTTCCCTGACATCTCACCCAAACTTAAGACACAGTTGCTTAAGTGTTACCTGTATATTAATACTAAGCTAGAGCTTAATTATATTTTAATTTAAAAAAACCATTCAATAGTGAATTAGTTGAATATTTAGTATCTGGGTGTTATGAATTTACAATTTGGAGAGGTAAAATTAGAAACTGAATTAGATAATACAAACTGATTATCTTAATGTTTTATTAACTCTTTGTAACTCTTTGTTCCCTCTTGATTCTCTTTTTAATATATAAACCGTTGAAATTAGGCATATTTGCAATTCCTACAAAAGTATGCAATTTCTTGTCATTATTCATTCAACATCCTTTTATTAGACTCTTCTTTGCTGGGTTCTCAAAATGCAGAGATGAAAGCAACACAGTGCCTGTCCCCATATTTTCAGATCTAGTAATAACTTAGCTGCTTCTAAGTGGAAAGAGGAAAGTGGTGTAGAGCAAAGGGGCACAGGATTGAATCAGAAAGACAGTTTCACAATGTTGCCCAAAGTCATGCAGCGTACAACTCCTAAACCTCTATTGTTTCAGCTTAAAAATAAGTATAACTTCCTCTCTGCTTACTTTACAGTTTTTATATTTGAGAATCAAATGAGATGATGCAAGTAAAAACTATTATGATAGTATTTACCTACTACTATTTACAAAGAAAAGTAGTACTACTACTTATGTTAAAATTCTAAGCTACATATCCCACAATGGGATATCAATGCTGCAAATACGCACATACTTGGAGAGCCTGTAACACATTATTTTAAAGTATTTCGATACAGAGAGAATATATTTTTGCGAACTGTTCATCACAAACTAAGAATCCATTTGCTTTATCTACTAATTATTCATTACATATTTTGAAAAACTTGTAATGATATGCGTGCTTGGATAACTATCCCCACTCAAAACTGACTGAGTGTTTAAACCAACTAACAGAGAACATGGAGAAAAAGAGCTAGGGGGAAAGTATTATCATAATTTTATAACTATTTAATTGTGCTTACTCCAAGAAGTCTCAATCAAGGCAACACTTAGAATAAGAGTAACTTTTGGTGAATACCTACTATGATCCAGACATTGTATTAAGCACTTTATGCACAAATCTCATTAATTCTCAGAACAACATTGTCAAGTGTGGACTCAGAGAAGTTAATTAACTTGCCAGAATTCACACTGGCAATCAGAAGTACTTAGATATAACTAACTCCAATGTACTTTTTTAAAAAAAAAATTGTAATTGTAAAATACATTCTTTGGTAAATTTTCCTTGATTTTTCTATTCTCAATTTCTGATCACTGCCTGGTCAAAAAAAGTTTGTCAAAAGTGATAAGACTATACCAGATTCTAGAAATTATTCTCTTGGTGTCTAGAAGTCATGGAAATTTTAAGTTCAGGTCCAGGAAGAGCCCAAGAGCTCAGTTCAAAATTAATATATTTTAGCATCAGGTCAGGAATACTTCATGTGGCCCTAGACAATTAAGACCAATAGTGATCTAATTATATATACTCAAGTTTGAACTAGACTATATTTAGCTGTTTTATCAATATATTGTTGGCCTTCTCTTCCCAGCTTTCAATTTATTGTAAAAAACTGGGACTTCTATAAAAAAGCATTCATACGTGGGAAGAAATAAGTATTCTACAAAATTCATATTGGCATTTTTGTGATCTTAAATGGCATGTGTTTATCAATCTCTGACATAAACCATTCTATTAAATTTTCCAAGATAATAAAGAAAAAAGTAAATATAACCCCGATACTCTGTGGCTTAAATTTTGAGGAAAAAAAAATAAATAATTTTAGGAATGACAAAAGTGGACTGAGAAAATTGCCAAATTAATTTTGTTTGCCACAATAAAATATTAGAAAATATTTCTTGGCTTCTCCACTGTGACAGATTGGTTATAAAATTTCCTTAATTTACAACCTCTCCCTTTATCTATGCCCTTGGCCATGTGACTTAGCAGCTTCTCCCATCAAGAAGTGATATCTGTTTTTTCACCCTTGAATCTAAGTGGTCGTTGTGACTTGCTTTTGCCAGTATTATACAGCAGGAATGACATGGTGCCAGTTCTAAGCCTCAAGAGGTATTACACTCTTCCATTGCTCTCTCGAATGTCCTGTGACCTGTGACCTATCATGTAAACAAGCACTGGCTAGCCTACTAGACAATGAAAGAACACACGGAATAGAAATGAGTTGTCCCAGTTGGGGCCACGTTAGATTGTTTGAATCTAACAACCAAAGCAGTAGCGTCTAAGGTAGGCTGAATGAACCTTGGTGTAAGATAAGACTGCCTGGCTAAACCTCATCCACATTATCAACCTGTAGAATTGTGAGCCAAGTTAGTTGTTTTGAAGTGGTTTGTTGAATGACATTAGCTAACTAATAATTCACTTTTAACTGGTTCGGGGTCGAAAGGTTCCCTTTGAACCTGAAAACTAGACAGCTTTCCCATAACCATACAGGCACTGATTTTTGAACTCACTAGAGTACTGAATTTTCCATTCAATATAAAGCTTTAGCATTAACTATGCAACATGTAAATCTATATATATGTGGAATATAAGGATATAACCTATCTCGGTAGATAGTTCTCCAAATTAAAGCACTTGTTAAGGACAAGGATAGGAGAATATAGTAGTACGTATCTGAAGTTGTAGTTTTTACTGTGTCCTCCTTTTATTCAGAAAGATGCCATCTCATTCTTTGTAGAGCCACAAAATCAGACCAGTTTTTAGATCCTAAGTTTTAGGCTACTTCCTTTAGAATTCACACTACCTTCCGGATCTGCACTTAATAAGGGACTGTTTTTCAAACCAACATATCCATGGGCAATGGTCAGAGCCAAAGGAAATGGCCATATCCTATTGATTAGCAAATACTGGGTATAGGTATGGTTTTCTTTATTAGGGAATGAATATTGAATTATAATAATATAGATTTTGTGAAGAAAACCAAGAGAAAACAAACATAATCTTGAAAAGGGAAGAGCACCTCTAAAACTTTAGGATCCAAGGAAAATGTCATATTAAATCAAATTCAAAAAATTATGAAATAGAACAATAATGTCATAAGGAAAGAACAAGTAGTCTTAAAAGGGCAAGAAGATGAGATGTAAAGTCAACAAGCTGAGATGAAAAAGAATCTAGGTGAGATCAGAAAGGATGGCAATAAAACTAAAATTGCAGACTTTTAAGTAAAATACCCATTGAATCTACTGAAGAAAGTTAGTGACTTGAGAAGATCAAATCTGTAGAGAAGAACCTTCAGAAGTGTCCCCAGAATGAAGAGGAAAAAGGAATAGGAAATTATGAGATGATTATAACAGTTACCATTTACTGAGCAGTTACCACATGCCAGGTTTTTCCTTAATATAGTGCAGATTGCTTTGTTATCCTCACAACAATCCCATGATGTTTGTACTGTCATTTCCTATCATCACTTTACAGATATAAAACTGAGGCAAGGGGCGCCGTGGGCATGGAGCTTGCTTCAGGTTCTCTCTCTCCCTCTTCCTCTGTCCCTCCCCCTACCCTCTCTCGCAGTAAATAAATAAATAAATAAGTAAATATGTAAGTAAATAATAAAACTGAGGCAGAGAGAGTTCATGGAAGTTTCCCTATGCTGAAGAACCTGTAATTGTCAAACTAGAATTTAAACCAAGTGAGTCTGACTCCAGAAATCATGTTCTTGGCACCAATGTAATAATGTTGACCCTTTTTCTTGAAAAATCAAGACTTTAAAAGGAAACTTTCTGGTACAGAAAAAAACCTGTGTAAGCAGATCAAAAGAATTTTCCAGATTCTGACAAAGTTAATGAAAAGAGAGCCATAGTAGGTGAGTCTTAGAAAAATTGTTCATATTGAAAGGATAGATTTAGAATGCTATAAAAACCCAGGTAGGAAGCAAAACAAAACAAAATGAGGTTACCTCCAAAATAACAAAAATAGTTTCTGCCTTAGGATTTTTCATTCCAACATTAAGTGCCAAAAGAAAACCAAATAAATCAAGATTTGGAAAAGGTAAGGTAGGGGGTGCTTGGGTGGTTCAGTTGGTTAAACATCCACTCTTGATTTTGGCCCAGGTCGTGATCTCAGGGTTGCGAGATCGAGCCCCATGTCAGGCTCTATCTCTTTCTGTCCGTCCCCATCCCTCTAAAAAAAAAAAAAGTAGAGTATGGGATTTGGCAAAAATATCTGAAAAATTTTTATTCATGCACTAATGAAATACAAATATAATTTTTAGAAATATACTATTCATGTAACACTTTTTAAAAATGCTCAAAGATATGTGCCCATAAACTAAAAATGAGGATTTCAAAGAAATAGTGCTGATGCTGAATCATTTAGACATAAAATATACTGTAAATGTTATTATAAATATGGATGGAAATGACAAAAATAATCTGAAATGAATATACATAATATAAAAATAGTTGGATCAATGTTTAGGATTCCAAAACTCAGATAATGTTTGCAAATACCAGGAAAGTAAATGAGTCCTGCATCTGGGTGTCAGGTTGGTGGT
>NW_024425452.1:18032687-18215235 GCF_017311325.1 Ursus maritimus | reverse complement strand
AAGCAGTTAAATTGCTTTGCTGTCTAGGGAGAAATGATGTAAGCAAAAATCTCTTTTGAAATAAATGTAAACATCTATGTAAAGTGTTAGAAAACCATAGTCAGAATTACATTGAAAATTTCATCTCACTTAAATGAGGTTTATACAGGTAATCATGAATATCCTAATATTAGGTAGGTATTTATACCACCAGTAGTCCCCAAAAGAAAATTATAACAGGCAAGATTATCTAAATAGATACAAAAACAATGCATATATCACTAACATCCTTTTGATTAAACCTCATAGGAAATAGGAATGGAAGAATACTTAATGGTTAAGACCATATTTTAAGTAAACAGAACATCATAGCCAGTGATAAGATGCTAATGAGAACAAAAAAAGGGCTGTTGAAAATGAATAAGAAGAAAAAGTCTGCTTCCATTACCATTTACCATTGTGGAAGGACATTGAAATAAAACAAAAAAATAGGACAGTGAAATAACATGAAAATAAGAGAGATAAATGGTAAAATAAATACAACATAGTTTTTATTATTTAGTTTCTAAGTCTTAAATATAAACTTGAAATCTATCAGAATTAATGGAAAAATCATTTTAATAATGATACACCCAAAAACTCCAACAAAATAATAATTTTATATATTATTTCCAATTAATTAAAGGATATTCTAGCAAAGATGATCTATTTGACCACAGAACAAAAATACAATTTCTAGGAATAACCTTCTTGAGTAGTATGAAAGATCTATCTGAAAATAACTGGTAAGATATTGCTAATAGTTGTACAGAAACTTCAATAAATAAAGGGAAAGTAAGTGGGAAAATTTAAGAGCATAAAGATTCAAAGTTTAGTTACCAAAGAAGATTTTATAACATAGCTGGACAACTAGGCAGGACATCAATACCAGTTAGAATTAATTGACCTGGGAATAACATATAAAACAAACAAAACCATAGGGCTAAAAAAAGAGTAAAGTTTGTTTCACCTGTAAATAATGTAAGTAGTGCCTGGCTGGTGTGACATCATCATAATCACCCTAGATCCAGGCTTCTTAATTTGTTGCTTTACCATCGTCACCATGGTGCTTCCACCTCACGATTTTCAGATAACTAGTTGAATTCCGGCAATCCTAGCTTCAAGATTCCAACAAGAACAGGGTAAAAGCAATGAAAAGAATGCCCCCTCCATTAAAGAACAGCTTCCAGTATTTCACACCTTCCTTCTTATATCACATTAGCCAGAACTTAGTCACATTGGAATACTTAAAGTCAAGAGAGGCTGAGAAATACAGTCTTTACTTTACATGGCTAAATGCCCCAGGAGAATATAAGGGCTTCTGTTACTTAAGGGAAAAAAATCAGAAAAGAGTATTAAGAGAAAACATATAGTCTCTTCAACAGGCATGTCAAGGAGATAAAATATTGAAATGCTTCTGGAATAGATATTTTGTTTTGATTTTTGATCAAATAACAATAGAGGTGAGAGATATTAATCTGTTTCTGTAAAAGAGGGAACTGCTCTATCAATTTTTTTCTTTCAGGCAAAGTTAAACAGGCAAGGAAGAGTTTATTCAAGACTATTGCAATAGAGGAGTGCGATTGAACACTCTTCTGAGACAAAACACACAGAAGTTTAAGGTCTGGAGTGAGGTAGTGGAAAAGTAGTAGAGGATGTTAATGGGTAGGTTAGTGTACTTAGGCATCTGTGTTTGCTGTTCGGCACTTGTCTCGATTAGCTCCTAACCTCCTGGTGAGACTGGGAAATGGGCACCAACTTCATTCATGATTATTTCATTTCAAAAGGATGGCTTCCAGGTCCTTGAGAAAGACAGTCCTGGGTTGTGAAACTGGTTAAGGGGCTAGGAGACTTACATCTCAATAGGACAGAGAAAGAACTTAAAATAGAAGGTTTTCTAAAAGAAACACCCTTTAAAAAGGGAGGTCAGAGCCCTATAGTCAGGAAGCCAGTTTAAATTTAGTCAAGCTGAAGGAAACATTAAGGCCATCTTGGTCATAACTTTATTTCAAATGTAATAGGGCTGGGAGCAAGAACAGGCAGTGGGGGTAGTTGGTTGAGCAATTAATTATACAACAGTAAAATTGCTATCTCAGACTTAGCTTTTGTAATTTCTGGTTCTAATATTTGCTCCCCGGATATACTTGGAAAAGCATCTCTTTAAATGAAGAGGCATCTGCCATGGATGGCTCTCCTAGTTATTTTGGGGACTGAGAAAGAAATAGGAGTATGCTCCAGATAACTTCAAATAACTACAAAAAATAGGGGCTCTGGGGGTGCCTGAGTGGCTTAGATGGTTAAGCATCTGCCTTCAGCTCCAGTCTTGATATCCAGGTCCTGGGATCGTGCCCCAAGTCAGGCTTCCAGCTCACTGGGGAGTCTGTTTCTGCCTCTCCCCGTGCTTGTGCTCTCTCTGTCTCTCTCTCTCTCAAATGAATAAATAAAATCTTAAAAAAAAAGAATAGGGGCTCTGTACTCAGAAGGTGAACACCCAGAAGGATCACTTTAATTTATTACATAAAATGCTGTTACCATTTAAGCATAAACAAAGTCTGGTCCAAATGACTCAGAGTATTGATCTAATTGAATTCCATCCAGCTATTGGGCTGAAAAAAGTACTGATAGGGTACATTGCTGTACCATTGTATTGGGGGTGTTATGTTAGGTGTTTGTGAGGGTGTGATATAGGGGGGTGATTGTACAAGCAAATGTCTGAGGCTTATACTCATAAATAGCTAACTATAATGAGCTTTATACTAAAAAATATTCCAGAATGTGAGCAGCCTAGAATTACTCTGACATTTTTTCTCTGCTTTGTAAGTTGATCTCTATACACCTTAATGCAGTGATTTAATATCTTGAGGTAAATGCTATTAGACTATTTTTCCTTTGTGTGATAATTGTGCTAACTTAGGAAAGGACAATGCTTGAATTATCCCATATTTCATAATATTGCTGTCAGGATCTGCTTTGTCTTTAAATTATGTAACCCTGTATTCGAGAGTCACATTGTTTTCCTCATGTTTACTTTCATGTCTGCACCTTATCCTCTGAGTTAGCATGGTAAAACACAAGGCCCTTTCTGCATTTGCATTAAACAGTTTGGAAATTTCTATGACATATTTCCTCTCTAGTTAGCAGTCATTTGATTTCAGTGTCATTCTCATTAGGCCAGACTAGGGGGTTCACTCTCCAGGGCTTTAGCACTCTAAAGCTTACTACTGCCAGAGATTTACCCTAGATTTTGCCTGAGAGTGAGTCCCCTTTACAACAAATTGACATGTACCACCTGAAAATTAGAAATTTGAAAATGACAGCCTATTTCATATTGTACCTTCATACTGTTAAATTCTTGCTTATTCTCAAATATAACATTTGAATCTAATTCTTGAGGAAACAGTGAAGTAGATTGATGGAAGGAAGGAAGGGATACTTACAGCTCCTTAAGCTCTCATGTCATTCTGCAGCCTAACAATACCAGTGGACTTCCTGTGGTACAGGGGTCATGTCAAAATTTGGTACCAGTTTGAAAAGGGTAAGAGGACATTTGAAAAATGAAACAGAATTCTGAAATTTCCCTTGATCTCTTTGATACGACAGAATCAGAGTCTTTTTGGTTACGAAGAATTAAGTAAAATCTTGAGAATCTGTAGTCACAATGTAAATTGGAATAGTGATCACTTTTGCTGTCATCATCATCATCATCCATACCATTTATTGCAGGCCTAGGGTGTGCACATTCCTGGGTAGGAATTATACCAGGTAATAAAGTACATGTCACTTCTTGAGAATTAAGGAAAGGACATGTTACACTTAATTCTATCCAATGAACTAAAATGTATTGTCAGCCTAATAGTGCACATACTTCGCTTGATGCTGGAGATACAAAGGTACTTAAGTTATGGGACTTGCCTTTGTATTTATAGTTTACAGACAGAAACAGACCCAAAGGGATAATTCCAATCATGTGACATGCACCATGGTGACACAGAGGAGATGATTCACATCACCTTGGAAATTGAGGCCAAGCTGACCTTTGAAGAAGAGTTAGAATAAATGGATAAAAATGGGTAAAAAGAGGAACAACCCTGCTAGAAAGCAGTCATCCACTGCTTCAGTATAACTATTTAATCAGCTACTTAAGTAGAAAATTCTGTAAGTTGGGATTTTTTAAAGTCTCAGAGAATGGATAGATCTTGAAAAATAGGGATGGATCTATGGAAAGTTATACAGAGGAAACTCTTGGGAAAAAATTGGACCCCTAGAGCAAAAGCCCAGAGACAGAATGTGGGACATGTTTGCAACATGAGAAGTAGATGTGTTTTGTTTAGAGCAGAGAAAGGATACTGAAAATGTTTTTAATGTCAGTTACCTTTCTGGGTATTTTTGTATTTTATGCCATTAAATACAGCTTATAGCATGTATAGTATTATGTATATATGAAAAATTAGAAAATGCAGCCCAGAATATAAAGCCAAGGCAATCAGTGGGCACAGAATCCTATTTTGGATTTTGTACTTTTAAAAGCAACATCTGGCTATTTGAACTTTAAAATGCTTGATTCTCTGGGAAATAAAGTATATTCATTGAGTGTTTGAGACAGAGGTAGTTCTTCACCTGTTTTAAAAATTAAATTTACTAAGTTTTGTTGTATTGGTCTGAAAGAAAACTAAAGATTGTGAGAACAGTTATGTAGTCCAAATTCAGTGGGATTTAGGCCTAGATGGCAAAGAATAAACAATATAGAGAGAAATGAGAAAAAAGACAAGCCAAAGATATTTCAAAGTTTTTCAATTTGAATGAATGAAAACCAAGAGTTAGTTATAAAAGAAAAAAAGTGGATTTCATTGAAAGAGGATAGATTTTGAGTGTTTTCAAGATATGAGAAAGGACATGATGTGAAAGTGACAAGATATGACACTGAAGTTCCAGAAATCCAGTGAGGGAAAAATAGAATTGGGAATTTTCAGCTGAGAGAGAGAGATTTATTTCTTACCCATCATGATGCAGCTATTTGCATAGTTCTCATTATCTTGATCTCTTTGGCCCTATTGGGCATATGCATCAAAGGCAACATGTATTGTTAAGCTCATAAATGGGAGGTTATGTCCCCTGGCTCCCTTTCAGTCCTTCATGCTTGGTGGTTCCAAATGGCAAATCTAACTACTACTACTGCTGTTGATGTCTGTGTGTGCTTCTCTGTAGATGAGCGTCATAACAGCCTCCTTAATAACTTGGCCACAGGACAGATGAACCTCAGCAACTACTCAGTATGGTTAAGCGGGTTTCCCTTTTCTTCTGCTTCTTTTGTCTTTTTTTCCTTTGCACCTTAGCAATGAAAAGAGAACTGGTAGGGATGGAAGGAAATTGAAGCCAAATCCACAGGAGCCCCTTAAATGAAATATCAAGCACTAGCTCCTCAGCATAAGTGGTTTTCACACAGCCATTCATTGTGAGCCCCTACTGGGTTAAACCAAAATGTCCAATGAATTGGACGTGCTTAGCCCTATGCCTGAAATCAGTCTTATGAGAAAGGTCCTAGAAGCAAACATATTTAAACATGAGTTGATTTTCAGTTTTCAATTGTTTGTGTTTGACTACCATGAAAGATTTAAATCACATATATCTCAAATTTATGAAGGACAAATGAAATATGTAGTGGAAAATTGTAAAACCAAATCTTTTGTGAAAACTGAGTGGATTTAACATATCAATAAGTGTAATTTAAAATTCTATATGTATGTAAACCTTTAGATTAAGAGTATAAAGATTACATTCATGATACCTAGGGAAGTATTTTTGTACTATGCTGTTTATATTAAGTGATTCTCAAATTTTGATATGATAAAAATTAAAAGAATATCCATTATTGAATCAGTACCCTTTATAGTTACACATAGGAATATATAAAATATAAATTTCTGTTTATCTGGGAGGCTAGCGAGCTTTTCTTGCTACATGGTATGTATTAGATTCTCCAGAGAAGCAGAAGCAGCAGGAGATACACACACACATACATATACACACACACATAAATATCATATATGTAGATATACTTAGACATCATATGTACATGTACATATATATCTAAAAGGAGAGATATCATGGAAATTGGCTCAAGCCATTATGAATGATAAAATATGCATGATCCTGTTGTCTGCAAGCTGGAGAACCAGGAAAGCCAATGGTATAATTCAGTTCGAGTCCCACGGCCTGAGAAATGGCAGGCTGCTGGTGTAAGTCCAGGAGTCTGAAGACCTGAGAACCTGAAGGTCCAATATCTGAGAGGAGGAGAAGATGGATGTGCCAGCTCAAGAAGAAAGAGAATTCCCCCTTCCTCTATCTTTTTGTTCTATTAGGGCCCTCAACAGACTGGATGATGTCAGCTATATTGGTAGGGGTAGGTCTTCTTTATGAGTCTACTGATTCAAATGCCAGTTTCTTCTGTAAAAATCCTGTCATAGTCCATTCAGGCCACTATAAAAAACTACCACAGACCATGTAGCTTATGAACAACAGACATTTGTTTCTCATAGTTCTGGTGGGTAAGAAGTTCAGGATCATGGACCTGGCAGATTTGGTGTTTGGTTAGTGAGAACTTCTTGGTTCAGGATAGCTCTCTTTTAACTGTGTCATCACATGATGGAAGGGGCTAGGGAGCTCTGTTCAGCCTCTTTTGTAAGGGTAATAATCCCATTCATAAGGGCTCCACCCTCATGTCCTAATCACCTCTCCAGGGCCCTTGCTCCTAATACCATCCATCTTGGGGCTAGCATTTCCACATGTGAATTTTGGGGGAACAAACATTCAGACCATAAGCATGGTGGTAGTCTAGATATTTAGAGGAAGAAATGAAGTCAGAAAGTATAAACACTCTCTTGATAATTTGTATAATGGACAAACATACAACAGAGTGACCTACTTGCTGTTTTCTGTACATTAGGACATTTTACACACACAGACACACACACACACACACACACACACACACCTATATGTACACAAACATGTAAATTTTTTACCCCACACACGTGGCTATTAAAGTGGTATAATTGAATTAATTCTTACAGTAGATTAGACAATGTTCTTTGAGGTGAAATAGTTGAATTAAAACAGCAGTAATTCGTCTTTACTACATAAATGGTTATGTTTATTTAATTCAATTAGAAACAAATCAAAATGTCTTAAATAATTTTTAAAAGATAAAAGGAATATGGTAGAACATTAATCCCCATCACTAAACATTTTGCTACCAGTAACTCATATGTACATGAATTTTTCTTATCTGTTTAATAGAAATATTAATTAAAAATAAATTACAAAGAGAAAACTGGATAGTGGGAGAAAAGAAAGATGATAACAATAGACTGGAAAAACATCATTTCAGTTGAGGAAGTTTCTAATGAGAATTTGAACATCTAATCATTTCAGAAATTTTTTTTCCCCTAAGTTTTAGGGTTTTTTTTAAGAGTAGGTCTCACTTTTTTCCTCTTAACTTCTACACCTCCTACTCACAACACAGTCCATGACTGGCTGGTTTTTGCTTTACCACCTCTACTGAAGTTGCTGTCATCATGGTCAACAGTGATGGCTTAAATGCTAAAAATAAGCGAATGTGTTTCAAACCTCAGTTCCTTCTGTGTCTCCATTGCATTTTACTTTCCTTTCTCTTCCAAACACTTTATGCTTGATTTTCCATGTAATCCTTTCCAAGTTTTACTCTCGCTTTTATATTCTTTCTTTTCTGTCTTGGTCAAGTCATCATTTACATCAGCTTTCCTTTAAAGCTGATAGTCTCCAAAACTTTGTCCTTAACTCTGTTTCCTTTTACTCTGTAATATGTAATTTCATACATTTTCATATCTTCGGTCAGTTCTGCAAGGTCATTTCCTCAAAGGCAGTGTATTGACAGGTGTCTTTGTCAGGGTCCAAACACTTAAAACAGCACAACATGTTAGAACAACTTAAGCAGGATTTATTTACTAGGTGGCAATAATGCAGGGGAGAATGGAGTGTGGTCAAACCACAAGGATAGTAGAGAAACCCCAGCAAGCAGCTGACAAGCTGTTATCACCCCTAGGCCCAAAGAAACAAGGGAAGGGGAAGATATGGAGGAGCAGTGGCTTCCATCAAGGGATTCAGCCAGCTTGACATGACCTCAGCCAGGGATAAATATTACCCTAACCTCAGTTTCCTGCTTCCCTCCCAACACTGGCTAGGGTTCCTCATTGGGCCAAAGAAACCAAAAGCCAGAGAGCATAGAAACCCCGTTGATGTGATCAGATGGGTCAGTTTCCTGTACATAGACCCTGGTGGAGCAAGCAGGAGAGTGACTCTGGAAGAGCAAACTGATATATCTGGTATAGTGATATAGACTGAACATAGTATGTGCTACACAGACATCAAAACACACACACACACGCACACACCCACAGTTTGCCAAACTAACATATCCTGTGAAATGTCATAAATCTTTTTAAATAATGTTATAACATAATACTTTCTAAATAATGAGAAAATAGACACAATGATATAAAAAGGGGTTAGAGAATCAAGGCCTCCTGGAGCAGAACTATAGTAAGTCACTAAAATCTGTTCCAGATTCCCTAGAGAAGAGAATCTCAATTAAAAGTTTATATTGGTTAGTCCCCAGAATGAGAAGAATCAGGAAATGAAGCAGAAAAGAATGAGGATAAATGAATGAATGAGGAATGGGACCACAATATCATAACAGTCATAGCTCAGCCATGTGGGACATCTTATGCGTGGCTTATTCAGGACATCATAACAACAGTCTTTGGAGGAGAAAGATTAATGTACTCACTGACCCCTTCTCTCCCTCTGACTCCTGTTGGGTAAAATTCATCCCCATGGGATTACTCCCCTGAATTTACAAGTTGTCTTCACACCAACTTCATTTACACTTGGAGGAAGCCAGAGCCCAGCTGATTCTGGGCTCTGGTGCAGTGGTCCCCCTGGGATACACAGTGTCATGTGAGGGATCATTCAGTGCAGACCTGAATGAAGCCTTCTTTAATGGCATGAAAAATGAAACACTGGGGCTCACCATGGTGGTCAGAAATCCTGAGGAAATATTTAAGATTGTGAAATTATTTGTGGTGATGGTTGTGGCATTAGCAGTGACCTAAGACCCTACTATCGTGATACAAATAAGGCAAGATTTTATTAGCTATTCTCATAAGAAAGCCAATGTATAAAATATAATGCCTATTTATTACTTTCAATAGAAAAGTTGCAAACACTTAACATTTATATCTAAGCATATCCTTTCACTTAGCATAAAACCTGCCGAACACTACAGCAATGTTTCTTAAGAGTTTCTGCTGTGTGCAGTTAAAGGCTGAGAAGAGTAAACAAATACTCACAGAAATCTACCTTACTCCAGTAGCAGAGTTCAAAGAAAAATTACATTAAAATGTTATGTTTTATCTTAAACCACACAAATATTAATTATTAATTAATTTAAATGATACATAATTAATTTTGGGGAATATTGATGCTCATGGAAACCTCCATGTTTACATTATGGATTTCAGTACTTCCTGACATATAGTTAAAACCACTGACTTATAGAATAAAGTCCAGGGGCACGTGGGTGGCTCAGTCGTTAAGCGTCTGCCTTCAGCTCAGGGCGTGATCGCAGCGTTCTGGGATCGAGCCCCACATCAGGCTCTTCTGCTAGGAGCCTGCTTCTTCCTCTCCCACTCCCCCTGCTTGTGTTCCCTCTCTCGCTGGCTGTCTCTGTCAAATAAATAAATAAAATCTTTAAAAAAAAAAAAAGAAGAATAAAGTCCAGGCTTCCCAACATATGTAATGATCTTTCTGATCAAGACCCTACACATTTATTCACCTATTTTAAAAACACTGAATGTCATCACTATTCAAAAGACTGGAATACATTGAAGAGGGAAGAGGTTTATAAAATCCCTGAGCTTACAGTTTAGATTCTAGGGAGAATATATAAATAAATAAGCTATTACTGTAGAAGGAGATTAGATTTCTGATAGATATACAGGGGGCTAAATTTATGGGATGTATGTCTAAAGTGGACCTGAGTGTCAGGCAAAGCTTTCCAAAAGAACCATATTCTAAGTTAAGAATTGAAGTGTAAATTGGCCTCAACCAGTAGAACAAAGAACAAGAGAACAAATTGTTTGAAAGCTGAGAGATTCCTCAGGAGGTAGAACCAGTTTGCTAATGGCTTTGAAAGCTGTGGTAATCACATTAAAGTTGGTACTGAGAGCAGTAGAGAGTCTCTGAATGTGCTAAGGGGAGTAATGTGATCAGGTTCACATTTTAACATGATTACCCTCTTTGCATTGTGGTGAATAAATTGACAGGACCAAGACTGAAGGCAAGGAAGCCAAATGGATTGGTTTTGCAATCACCTAGGCAAGAAGTATCAATAGTTAAAAGGGACTTAGTTCAGAGGTACATACTGATGAATTGAATAGATCCTGGTAATGACGTACATGTGTGGCCTAAGGAAAAGGGAGTAAGGAGGATTATGCTGAAGTTTCTAGGGGTGCCTGGATGGCTCAGTGGGTTGGGCGTCTGCCTTCGGCTCAGGTCATGATCATGGGGTCCTGAGATCAAGCCCTGGATCAGGCTCCCTGCTCTGCAGGGAGTCTGCTTCTCCCTCTCCCTCCCCCTGGATACTCTCTCTCTCTAATAAATAAAATATATTTTTTAAAAAATTTCTAATTTGACTTTGGGCCATATGGGAGAGCCAGGAAAGAGGATGAGGTTTGGGGGACAGAGAGGGTAGGAATCCAGGTGCCTGTGGGACATCCAGAAGGAGTTGCAGACTTGCACGTATGGCTCTGATCTGAAGCTCTACAGAGAAATTGGGACTTATCAACGCCTGTAAGATAATCTATGCAAAAGCTGGCATTTAAGAATAGTTCAACTATAATCCCATCATAGTTTATATTGACTTCCGCATCCATTTTCTGTAATTATAAAATTTTCCAACTATACCAGTAATGGAAATATTTCACACTTTTCTATGTACTGTTTCTTCAGCCTAGGATAACCTTTGCTATTTGGGAATCTCTTCTCTATACTTGAGGATTTAGATCAATTGACTTCTCTGTGACATCTTCTTAAGTTCTTGATATGGTCTTAATTTCTTCCTTCTGTGTATTAGCGTAACACCTTTTTCCATTTCAAATATATCCTGACTTACTTTACTTGGCTTTCAGTCAGACCCACTTCACCAAAACTTTTTGACTAGAAAAGTAGTAACTACTATGATAATTTACTTCTTTATAATTTTTCTTGTCTTGTGCCTCAGCGTTGGTGCCACATTGTTCTCCTTCAGAGTGAATCCCCCTTGGCATTCCTGAGATACTTTAACACAATTAAATAAGATTGTCTGTCTAGATGTCAGATGCAACCCTGGTTTATTATTGGTTATTAGCCACTGCTATACAATAATTCTCTAAGGCCCATTTAGTCTTACCTTGAATAGTCCTGGTAGTTCTCTGAAATATGGTGTTAAAATTCATGGAGATTATGGAGTTGAGCCACTGAAAAGGTTATTAAACATATCTACCTTTCTTGAGATAAGCCGAAAGATTATAAATGTTTTAAGGCATCACGTCTGAATGCATAAGAAGTGATGGTACATAGACTGTCTCTACTGTTTTGAGGATATTGCTGGTTAAAGCCAATTGCCTAGCTTCTCACAGACAAGCCATTAATAGACGTTCATATCAGACAAGGTTGGCTCCATTGCTTCAGTTAATATAATATTGAGTGTTTAAGAACCAGATGAGATGGACAATACTGCTTTAATGTCTGTGAGTATCCAGTGCTTCAGCACCTTTTGATCTCCTTAGTTATTTTCTTAGGTCATCTGGTGTATTTTTGAAAAAGACCAGTCTACACAAATAACATTCTTTTCTATTCCAAGGTTTATATAAAGAAAAAAATAGTACAGCAAACATTTCTAAAATTAATGAAAGATAGAACTTTATTTACATCTTCCTTAGAACTTAAATGGAAAATGATATAGGGTGCTAAGTGCCTGAGCTTGTTCTCTATAGTACAATAGAATTTTAAGTAATGATTTTACATTTGGATTTGAGTTTAATTTCTTGTGTGCCTACTTTAAGATTCTCAGATTAATTTATCAGGTTCTTCCCCAGTAGTGAGAAACCAATGACTACCATTTAATGTAAGTTTTCATGTTTTGAAAGTAAAATTATTGTGTCTCATATTTTTCTTTAGCCTTTTTAATTTTAAAATGAACATTTTTTCTATCATTGCTTTAGTTATTTGTGGCTCTATTGTATTAGCCTAGTATGTTAAAATAAACCTCTTAAAATGTTCCCCTTATGTAATAGGCATTTGTAATAACCATATGGTTTTCTCTTTAGAGAAATTATTACATCCCCTTGATCACATTGCCTGCAGTTCTGCTATCTGTCCCCTGGTGAATGAAGATATTGAGGGTTGTGATTTTGTGACCCAACTGAGCAAGAGTGTAATAAAATGGATCACTATTTATTTGTAAAAGATATATTTTACTGACGTCTCATGAAAAGTGGTGATATAAGTTCATGTGCTCAAGTTTCTTCTCCTGAATTGCCAAAGAAGTGTTTTTTAAGTTAAAAAAAAAATTAGTTCTGGAAAAAGGAGATAGGTACAGTGAGGAATTTATGTTAGATATCTTCCATCTTCCCCTTAGGTCAAGATTGAGATAATTTGTCCCCAGCATGAAATTTTTATCTTCCATAACACCAAATGATATTGTTCATTCAGTGAGAGTAAAGGCGTTTGCTCTAGATCCTGTCTCTTTCTCTCTTTCTCTCTCTCTCTCTGACTAAACCCTACCTTGACCTCCTGCATGGCTCCAGAATCTGAGATTCACCTATTCTTTTTTACCTTTCTCCCTGAACTACCTGTTCTCTCCTTCACTTCCAGATCTACTCTCCATCTTTTTCCACCCTTCTTAGTACCCTGGGAGGCTGAAATCTATGGGCTGCAACTACCCACATCCCTTTGGCCTCTGACTTTCAGCTGTGTTTGGCCAAAGAGAAGGAAAGACATTGAAGGAATAGAAAGAGGAAGAGATCACGTTATTTATTCTCTATTTTGTTTCAGCTGGCTATAAATTTGTGGTAGCTGCATTCCTTTCTTCAGGACCACAGCTCTTATCAAGTGGTCCTTCTTCTATACCTACGTCTTTGTCCACAATGCAGAAACTACTTCATTTGCTTGCCTATTCAGTTCCATGACAGTAACAGATTCTATTCTTGGGACACATTTCAATCACTTGTTGATTCTCTTAAGCTTTTCCAACTTGAAAATAGTCTCTTCATTAAACTCACTTGTTACTCTGAGTTTGCACCTGTTTTCTGACAGCCCCTGACTAATGCACACCTCATATGTTAACTTGATCACAAAGTCCTTTTGGAAATCAAGTGTGGCTTTGTTAAATTAACATTTGTTAAATAGAGCCCCCACATGTTAGATGATGAGGTGTGTTTCAACAAAAAACCACAATGGAATTGAAATAGAGAAGTTTATTATTCACAGGTCCTGGAGGAAGTACACAGCATGCCTTGAGGAGCCACACAAGAGATCAAGGCAGGGTTTGGTGAAGAGAGAGAGGACCTCGAACAAATGCCTTTATTAGGGTCTGTCGGAGAAGTTCTGTGGGGCTCCTGGGCCAAAGCCAGGTTTGTCAGTTCAAACCAAAAGGAACAGGACTTTGGTAGATGCCATGGGGATCTTATCCAAGTGGCACACAGGGGAAGTCCCTGGGAGATGGGGGAGACTACTTATCACAAAGGCAGTTGGGAAATCATATTAAAACCTTACATTTACTTGTGACTCTGCCAGCTCTTATCCAGTGCATGCACTCATGGGAGGGGTTAATGTCAATTCAAGGACCTCATGGGCTGCTTCACCACAAAATGGATGCCAAAGCAGCAATAATAATAGAATAATTTAACTGAACTCTCAACACCGAATTTCTCTCAAATGCTTTCACTTCTTTACATCCCCAATAACATTCTCTTAGTTCAAGTTTCAATCTGATTATTTTTATTTCTGTAAAATTTTAATTACTTCCAGCTGCTTCTCCCTCACAAACTATTCTTCACACTGAAATCAGAATGGTACTTCAAAACAGATACAGATTATTGGTTTCCTGCTTAAAACCTTCATGGCTTCACATTGCCTTTAAATGTGGTCAACAAATCTCCCCATGATCCAGCCCCTGCCTGTCTCCCAAGACTCAACCTTTTGGTGCACACGCACACACACACACGCACACACGCACACACGAATGGAGACGCACACACGAATGGAGATGCACACACACTGTAACTTTCTCCACACCAAACCATTTCCAGTTCCCCTCACATGTTGTCTCTTTCTTTTGAGTCTTTGGACACGCAACATCCTTTGACAGGGTTCTGAGTTCCCCACACCACACACTTCTTTGCCCACCCTTCTTCTCTAGCAAGCTTCTTCTTGTCTTTTAAGACTCAGCCATAAACCTCTTGAAGAAACTTTTCTGATAGTTTTTGCTCTACTCTCTTACCGTAGCATTTGTCCACACCTCTGTCATCAGTATATCCCCTCTCGTCCCCTGCCAGAATGTAAGAATTTTGAGAAGTTTTAGTTCAAGGTTCAGACTATATGGTTTCAAATCCATTTCCACCATATATTTGCCTTATGACATTGAGCAAGTTTATTAAGTGTATACCTCTGTTTTCTCATCTGTAAATTTAGGAAAATAAAAATAGTCATGCTTTTGTATTATTAATACATAAATTAAATTATGTTAGCACATTTGAAACATTTAGAGCAGTGCTATATTTACAGTTAGCACTCAGTACATTATGCAGTCTCGCAATTGCCTGATTTTTTTTTTTCTCAGCCCCACAAGATGGAAAGTTTATAAATAGGAGGGCCTAGGTTCTACTGCTCAGCATATCGTCTTGATTAGTGAGTTTCTGATGCATAGAGAGAACTCCATAAGTCATTTTATTTTTTATTTTTTTTTTATTTTTACTTTTTTGAGAGAGAGAGAGCACAAGCAGGGGAGGCAGGGCATAGGGAGAGGAGAGAGAGAATCTTAAGCAGGCTCCACACACCTTTGTGGAGCCTGACACAGGGCTTGAACTCATGACCCTGAGATCAAGACCTGGACCGAATTAAAAGCTCAGATGCTTAACCAACTGAGCCACCCAGGCACCCCTCTGTTAGTCCTTTTAGGTTGAATAAATGAATGAATGAATGAATGATGTGCAATGAACTCTAGATTGATTGATAATGTCTTTTCTCTTGAACCATAAATGAATGATGTGCAATGAACTCATGAATGATGTGCAATGAACTCTAGATTGATTGATAATGTCTTCTCTCTTGAACCATCTTTGTTTTTCAAATCCTGAGTGGTAATGTCTAGATCTAGATTCCTTAATGAGTCGTTTCTGTGAAATACTCTGGGGCTCCTATGAACATGGGAAAGTTCCTCTCCCTTTGTAAGACTAGAAAACAGATTTGCATTTGTTTTTGCCAGTGCCCAAGTTCTTAAGGCTGGAGTTAAGTATGTGATTTTAATCATGACACTTGATTGTTAACTTGTCTGTCTCTAATTTGGATGCACTTTCCAGGTAATAAGTAATCATACATTTTTAATCCTGGCTGATATTTTAAAATATTCTTCTTTCCTGTAAGTTATATGCTAATTTGGAAGTATTACAGAGTAGTATCTCTCCATAAATGAAATGTAATTATTATAATAAATGTTTCCATTTGACATAAAACACTTACTAAAAATGCTCCATTTATATATTTCTTATTCTCCACAATGGAAAGATACTCAAACTTCAATGATTTCTAAATGTAAATGTAGCCAAAAATTTCAAAAATACTGTTTTTATAAGTATGTCATTTTAAATTTAATTTGCTCTCAAAAATCTAAATAGTATAAGGATTAGATTGTGAATTTGTAGATTTCTCTAATGATCCATGGTATAAAGTTCAATTTCCATAAGAATCCAGTAGATTTTATTTTTTAAAATTATTTGTTTCTTTTTATGCCACACCATAGCTATGTGGGGAATATAGCTATGAATTAGAAAATTTATGAAGTTGAAAAATACATCTTTAGCAATTACTATATGTCAGAATTATTGAAGTACTAATTACCAGAGTAAGTAAATAAATAAAATTGCTTTAAGGTTTTAAGTCCTAAAAAGAGAGATAATCATAGAATAACAATTAAGTGTTCTGTGGTACAACTATGCAAAATAATATTAAGCATTTTCTAAAAATTGCAAGCTGTACACCCATATCTAAGTCTACTCACATCTAGAATATATGGAAAACTACAAAAACATAAAGATACACACACAAACACCGCACATTCAAATGCAACATTTATGTATATTAGTGTTGAAAAAAATGAAGTGTTCTTTTAATAGGTATGCATTTTGAGAAGTTCCTGGAAGATTAAAGAAAAAAGTGGTGACTTCAATTTTGGGTAATATAACAGCTAAAAAAACATTCCAACTACAAGACAGACATAAAATATAGGCTAAAGTAGAGATAAAGTTTTTAATTATTAAAATGCCAAAATAATGAGAAAAATCCCTGATGATGAACTTTTTAAAGGTATCCAGAGAAGAAAGACAAGTTTCCTATATTAGGAGGATGATTGCACGTAGCAAATTAATTTTCAACAGGAACAACAAAAGAGGGAAAATGGAAAACATACAAAATGCTCAGAAAGACCAGGAAATCTTATTTGAAAAGACATAAAATAGAGCAATATTTGTCATATATAATTATCTCCTATAAATTGAAGTAAAAACAAATAACCCAATTGAAAAGGTGAAAAAAGTATATATTCTAGTGATTTAAAATAGATAAAATGTAAATGACAAATGATATATTTAAAAATCATTATTCAAATCAGAAACAACAGTGAGGTTATAATTTTATAATGCTTATTCGTAAGATACATAACCAAGGAAATGAATATGATATTTAATTTTGGTGAGGGATTGGGGAAATTAGTAACCAAAAACAATCTGGGGAGCTTACTTTTGTGCAGGCTTTTATGGACTGTATATTAAAATACAAATTTGGCATACTTACTTCACCCAACGAATTTTACTCTTAGGTATTTATTCTTCAGATATAGTCATAGATGTGCATAAGATATTTATACAGTGAATTTTCTATGGTATGTATAATTTGAAAAATTATACTAAAAATGTATGAATAAATTTATGTCAATAGGTAAATGATTAAATACTTTGTGATACATTTACACCAAGAACTTCTCTTATTAAAAATTCTTAGCCTTATTTATATGTAATGACCGTAAAATATCCCCAAGATATTTTGTGAGGGGAAAAAGCATACAATTTTTTTTTGTTTTAGTTTTATTGAATAACAATATTTATAGCATGATTTCCATGGCGGAGGCTGGCTGGATTCACCAAACTAATTTTCCAACCTTCCCTGGCATAGAGCTAGATTACTTGCCATCCTTTTTTGCAATGAATTTGGCCATGTGACTAAGTTTTGGCCAGTGGAGTGGAATGGAGTCAGATTTTCCATGCTCCATCTTTCCCCCATCTCTTACCTGGTTAGTTATTTAGATATTTGCATTTGACACACAAGGCAACCTCAGAAACCACATGGTGAGAATGGTGAAGACTATGTCTCCTGAGACTCTGAATGTCACTGAATGACTATAGGAAACAATTTTCCATTCCACCTATGCTGATTGAACTTTATATGAGCAAGAAGTAAGCTTCTATGTTGCTAAGCTACTGAGATTTCAAGGTATGTCTATTACAGGAGCTAGTATTATCCTTTCTAATTCAATTTCAGTTGCTTAAAAACTGATTAAAAAAATTATATGTCCATATAATCTAGGTATATTTTTGTCCAAAATGGAACATAGAGTGATTGCCTCTTGTGAATGGAGTGGTATTGGGCTGGAGGAGGATAGGAATAAACACTCTCACTTTGTGTACTTCTAGCGTTAGAGTTATTTGGTATTATTTCTTTAGTTAGATATATGTATAATATTGATACAATTAATGATGTTTAGGGGAAGCCAAAAGAAATTTAGAGACAGTAAGTTTGGAACTTAAAGGAAGTTCTTTTGTGTCTTACAGAAAGAAAGGGATATTTTAAGGTAAAAGTGCACTTTAGGGAAACCTAGCATATGAAAGGCATGAAGCATGAAATATTGATAAAACGACACTAAGATGTGGTTAGAACATATACTGGACATATATTAAGGCACTGGAGACTTATAAACCTGAAAAATAAGATAGAATCAAATCACACAAGAATGTATATTTTCAATTGGAATAATTCTTGGCATGGGAGTAATATAATAAGAACAAAACAGTGAGAAGAGTGGCTTAAAGAAAAACAGGAACTAAAGTCAGAGATACTGAAAAGAAAATATGAACGTAGTAGAACTGACAGAGAGCAGAAGAGATATTTTCTTAGTTTTTAAAAATGTGGGGGGAGGTTTAGAATTCAAGATGTGGAAAGGAAGAAAAGGAAAGATATCCAGGGTTTCTGATAGTTCCTGATTTGGCGTATTGGCCTAAAACATTAATTTAATTCCCATCCAGCATTGGGCTCTAGAGTCAAGATCAGGACAGCTTGCATGTTCTCTGTGATTCAGAGCAAACCCCAGTAGGGACGACATGGAAAAGGAGAATCAGAATCTATCAATGAGAGTACAGCTCTTCAAAGTTACCAACCCTATATACTGAGAAACAGTGGCTTGGAATGCCCTGGAGTAGAAGTCCTGCCTAACACACAGCAGTGCCGTAAACATCCGTTATGTGAGAATGCTGTGATCTAAAGAACATTATCTATGAATATGTAATAGCTAAAAAATACAAAATTGTGAGAATGAGAAATGTATTCCTTTAGTGAGAAAAATTGGGACAATGTGAAAACAAGATCTTTTAAAATCCCACTATTATGTTAATAGTGAATTAATTGTGTTTTAAAATGTTAAATATTATTACATTTGTTATTAGGATATGATTTTTATTTTATTGAATAATGTTATACTAAAAAAGAAGAGTAAAACTTGGGATTAATGTTTTCAGATTGATTATTCCATGTATAATTTGTTGTTTTGATACTTAATTTTTATCTTGAATGGTAAATGAGAATTTTACATGTACTTAACAACAATTTTACATATTTCCTCTTTTCATTTAATTATGTTAAATACTTTTTTTTAAAGATTATATTTATTTGAGAAAGCACAAGTAGGGGGAACAGCAGGCAGAGGGAGAGGGAGAAGCAGGCTCCTTGCTGAGCAGAGAGCCCAATGCGGGGCTTGATCCTAGGACCCTGGGATCACGACCAGAGCAGAAGGCAGATGCTTAACCAACTGAGCCACCCAGGCATCCCTGTTAAATACATTTTAAATAGCAAACATTTCTCTGTGTTTTGCTCTCGGAAAGATTTCACTGTGATTAATTATTTTTGAAATTAGTAGACCAAACTAAAGACAACATGAATTTTAGAGCTAGTAGACAATGCTGACAATTTAAAGTTTTTGTTTTTTGTTTTTTGTTTTTTTTTAAAGGAAGAGAGAGGGTTGGGGAGAGGGGGAAATTTAAGAAGGCTTTATGCCCAGCACGGAACCCAACATGGGCCTTGATCTAACAACCCCGAGATCATGACCTGAGATGAAATCAAGAGTCAGATGTTTAACCAACTGAGCCACCTGATGCCTCTTAAATAAAGTTTTGAAGTCATTTTTCAGTATGTTTAAAGCTCTGTTTGATATCATGATATCATGATTTTGAGAGTTAAAGGAGTAATTAAATTCTTCTCTGGGTTTATTCCTGTTAGCTGCTACCACTAAAATATGACTAGGTGTTGTCAGTTATCCTGCATGGGAATTGAAGTTCTGACCACTAAGAAACTCCACAGAAATAGTACAATTTTGTGTCTTTACATAGCAGGCAGTCTTTTGAACATGTTAAGTATTAATAAAATCTACAAATGAGGAATATATTTTAAGCATGTAAATAGTCACACAACCCTAGTAACTGTAAAAGAAAGGATTAATCATTTTTATGTTAAATACAACTGTCTTTATGGCATAATATGCTAAAATAAATTCAAAACATAAAATTGTGAAAAATACTTGCTACATAAATGACAAAAAGTGAGTTTCTTCAGTATACAAAGAACTTAAATATCCAGAAAAACATCTGTACAACTAATAAAATATCAAAGGAGATGAACAGATAGTTCACACTTGCAAAGATAAATGGAAAATAACACTGTGAGAAGAGTTATATTATTGTAACAATTCATGACAAACTGAATGGCTTAAAACAATACAAATATATTTTCTTACAGTTGTGGAGGTCAGAAATTTTGCTATGCGTGTCACTGGGCTAAAATCAAGGTGTTGGCAGGACTGCATTTTTTTGGAGGCTCGAGCAAAGAATTCAGCTTTTAGAGGCTGTCCACCCCTTGGCTAGTGACCCTCTTTCATCTTCAAAACCAGCAATAGTCAATTGAGTCTTTTTACATCTCATCATTTTGACACTGACTCTTCTGCCACCAACTTATACTTTTAAGGACCACTCGTGATTACATTGAGCCCATCTGGTGTATCTAGGATAATCTAGGATAATAGCTCTATTAAAACCAGCCAAATAGGGGCACCTAGGTGGTGCAGAGTAGGCTAAGTGCCAACCCTTGATTTCAGCTCCAGTCATGATTTCAGAGTCATGAGATATCAGGCCCTGTGTAGACCACACTTAGCACAGAATCTGCTTGGGACTCTGCCCCTCTCCCTCTGCCCCTCCCCACTTTCTCTCTCTCTCTTTCTCAAATAAATAAATAAATCTTTAAAAATAAAAATAAAACCAGCCAATTAGCAACCTAATTCCATCTGCAACCTTATAACATATATATTCATAGGTTTCAGTGATTAGAATGTGGATATATTTGGGGGAATCATTATTCTGCTTACCATACTTATGAATAAAGAAATGTAAATTGAAATAATAGTAAGTTGATAGTTCTTATGTAACTGTTAAAGATTTAAAATTCAATAATAAAACTATTGGCATAAATATGTTGTAAGTTGCTACTACATGAACTAGAGCAACTATTTTAAGTCTATTAAGAAATTTGTCAAAATCCACAAAAAATTTAATTATACATAACACTTGTAAGAATATATGATCAAACAAGGATGTGGAGAAATTGGACCTTTATAATTTTACTAGCAGGATTGTAAAATGGTACAGCCTCTTTGGAAAGTAGTTTAGCTGTTGCTCAGAATGTCAAACGTAAAATATATGATCCAGCAATTCTACTCCTAGGTATATATCCAAGAAAATTGAAAACATACATCCAGACAAAAGCTTGACGATGAATGTTCATAGTTGCATTATTCAAATAGACCAAAATTAAACCCTGCTCAAATGTCTATCAAGTAATGAATAAATAAACAGGATGTGGTATATCCATATGAGTGATATAAAGTTTTGTTACATGCAAAAACATAAGTTTACCCTGAAAACATTATGGTAAGTGGAAAAGCCAGTCACAAAATATCACATATTATGATTCCATTTATATGAAATGTCCAAAAACAGGCAAATGTATAGATACAGAGATACAGAATGTAGGCTGAGGGTAGGTGGTGGGGAGTGACTGCTAATAGATATAGAGTTTCTTTTAGAGAAGACAAAATATGAAATTAAATTATGGTGATGGTTGCACCACTCTGGATCTATTAAATTTATTGGACCTTGCACGTTAAATAGTTATACTCTGTGTCTGTAAATTATATCTCAATATAGCTATTAAAAGGAATGTATGACTCAGATAATAAGGGAAAAACTTGAAACAGCTTAAATATATTAATTCCAAATATAGGATTAATTCCAAATGATAGGATCAATGATGTATAACCAAACAATATAACACCTTGCAACTTTTAAAAGGAAAATGAAGAACAATACCTACTGATAGGACAGCCTGCTAAGAATTATTTTTAGGTGAAAAAGAGTCAATTAGCATACTCTAGTACTGAAAAGGTGAAGTAGAATGGAATATGTATGTTTATACTACTATTCTCGTTTTTTTTTTTTTTAAAGATTTTATTTATTTATTTGACAGAGAGAGAGACAGCCAGTGAGAGAGGGAACACAGGCAGAGGGAGTGGGAGAGGAAGAAGCAGGCTCCCAGTGGAGGAACCTGATGTGGGGCTCCAGGATCACGCCCTGAGCCGAAGGCAGACGCTTAACGACTGAGCCACCCAGGCGCCCCTATTCTCGTTTTTTTAAAAAAATGTATATATTATTTCTACATCAAGTATGTCTTTTATTGCCTAGATTAGAACATATTTATTTTACGGCTTTAAAAAATCTAATTACAATTTTTGAAGCTTTGCTCCCCCCTACACTGTTAAGAGCCACAAACTTAAGATTCCTCCAGCTGAGCTTCTTTACTTTTAATACCTCATCATAATTTAAAAGTTGGGTTTTTTAGGTTACAGAGTGGGGCTTCCAGGGTTCACCTTTGTGAGTCCATTCCTTCTTCTAAGAAGTGGAAGCCAGACCAATGTTTGCTGAGCAGTGATAAAGTCAGCTGACAAGCAAAATCCCTCAGGCTAAATAAAGCCTGCTTGTTGCCTGCCATGCAAATGATTCTGTAGAACTTTCTAGAAATGAGAGAATGGCAGGAATGACACAATAAGAGGAGTGTCCTCTTTTCTTGTTCCACCTGGAGCTTCCACAACATGATTTGCAATCACTGTCATATCAAGGTGCCTTTCTCTAAGGCTCAGGCTTGATTTTGAGTAAAATTAGCATATCATTCAATCATTAATTCATTCAGAAAAGGTCATTAGAAATTACTACTTGTCGTAGCAATGACTGGTTCATCACTGTATCCTTGTCCGAAGATGCCCAAGAGACAATCAAGCTACATTTACTATTTTAGACATTAAATCAGTATTTACATAAGAAAGGCAATGAAGTTTTACAATATTGTTAATCTAAGGAACAATTTTGAAAACCCTGAACCTCGATTTATTTCTAAGCTCTCATACATTCATAGTTTTTAGAATTAAAGTAGTTACAACTTTAATGCTCCTTTTTTACATTGCTAATTATATCAATATGCCCATCATCTAGTTGGGTTTAATAAATATCCACATTTACTCGATATTTTGAAACTTTTATGTAAAAATAAGTTAAAACGTTATCAAAAGAAATTTTTGTTTCTTTTTAAATATATTAAAAAAATTGAATCAAATTTATTTTAATTCTAAAACAGGTAAATAATGGGGCACCTGGGGGGCTCAGTTGGTTAAGTGTCTGCCTTTGGCTTAGGTCAAAATCCTGGGGTTCTGGGATGGAGCCCTGCATTTGGCTCCTTGCTCAGCAGGGAGTCTGCTTCTCCCCCTGCCCCTCCCCCCTGCTTACGTGCACTCTGTCTCTCTCTCACTCAAATAAATAAATCTTAAAAAAAAGTCAGTAAAATAGGTAAGTAATGACATAATTTATAATTTAAGAAAAGAAAAATACTGAAAGTCAAGAACTACTCATAGTAGTATATCAGATACAAAATTTGCCCTTAATAACAGAATATGTCATATTGATGCTGTTTTCAGAATTTGATTTATGACCCTGATGTTTTAATTGATGGATCAATTAATAGTAATTATTTTTGTATAATCAGCAGCTGAAATGTGCAACATATTGATTTTTTCAGGTGAGACATAGGCTCCCTTAGCAGCTATTGTGGAAGAAAGAAGTAGTGACAATAAATTCAGTCTAATTTATTCCTGAAAGAGATGATTGACTGCAGTTCATGAAGTCCCTAGCAAGAGACAGACAAAATGGTGAAATCATTCAGAGACAATAAAACTAAAAATTAAATTAGAATATGGAATACTGAGTAAAAAATCCCATGAACTTCAAATTAGAAGTGCTCGATGGAAGTTAAAGGGACAAAGTTATATTATGAGTGCAAACGGGAAGAAATATATTAATCTAATAGAATGAAATCCAAGAAAATTGATTATAAGATTGCATCAAAAGTGTTAGTATTTATTTTATTTATGAAACTAAAGAGCTGTGTAATGGAGTTATGAAATTGACCCCCAAAATAAAATTATTTTCACTTGCTGTTATTCTTGTTAGTACTATGGTACATTGCATGTGTACAAAAATTATTCAAATTTATAAAATATTTCTTGGAGAGCCTACTTGGGGATAAGCATTGTTGTCAGGGATAAAATGAAGAGCAGAGATGATCCATCCATTCTTCGTGAAAATTGCATTCAAGAAGAGAAAAGACAGTCGGACTTAATCATAAATATAAATATATGGCTACAACATTTGATAAACACCATAAATAAGAATTTCAGGTTGCAAAAGGATTGTAAAACAAAAGCACTGACCTGCACATTAATATAGTTTTGGTAAAATGTTTTCATAAATCATCTCACTTTCTTCAGCTTTTTTTTTATTCCAGTAAGTTGACATGGGTATATATAGGAGATGGCAAAAATAACTAAGTCTCTAAATATCAGTTAGAGGATATCTTTGAACTGACTTCTTTTGCAAAGTTTTTATCTTTATGACAATGTACACAATAAAAATTTACTCAGATATTTAAGTGATTGATTATTAGTATCACAGCAAGATTTTTTTACATTAAAAAGATAATTCCCTTAATGATTATATTAAATGAAAATTCCAAAAGCAATGTGTCCAAACAGTATGTAATACTCAGGGGTACTCTGAAGACATTAATTCAACAAATATTTATAGAATGTTTACTATGAATAAGGAATTCTGCCAAAATGAGGAATTTGTGTGTGGAGGAAAGATTGAGAAGCAATGATCAGTGTTCAACCTGACTGAAGAGGCTCTACATAAAGTAAAAAATATATTCCAAGCCAGTGGAAAATATTCTAGGAGTGGTACAATGACATGTGGAATTTTAGAGATGAAGGAAATAGCAATTTCATCTCAGCGAACCAGGAGCAGTGAAGAAGGCTCTATGGAGGAAATAATATAGATCTTGACTTGGCACTTTAGGTGAAATTTAGATAAGAGAAGAGTAACAGTGCACAGAAAGTAGTTCAAACAAACTACCAAAACTCAGAAAGTTCAGAGTTTTTAAGGAATAGTAATCTCATTGGGTATCAGAGAAATTAAGGTACTTATTAGGGATCACAGTAAAATAGGCTGGAAAGCAAAGAAGAAATTCATTATCAAGAGGCTTTGAATGTAAAAATAAGGAACTTCATCCTAAAACAAAGGGATTTTATTGTTGTTGTAGCCTTATTTATTAGAGAAGAAAAAAAATTAAGCTGGTAGTAAAATTTGTGAAAAAAATTAGGGAATTGCTTGCAGGCATTCGTCAGGTACCTCTCGGGTAACTTTTAGAAATGAATACAAGTCACTTTGAAGAATACGTATTTCTAGTACTCAACCTAGAAATAATTCAGGTTCAAGCAGTTTTACCACTAAAATGTAACATGGCCTAATTTCTTGATCTTTGGTTCATGAGGGTTAAAATAGCCAAAGCAGAACTATGGTTAGCCAGATTCTAATTATTTTACATAAGAGAACTGACTCAGACTTTTTGAGGTTGATACATCCAGGTTTTTTACTACTTAAAAGAAATTAATTTAGCTTCTCAGAACTACATAGATTGACTACAGCTCTGTGATCCACCTAGGGTCACATTCTGTAGTTTAGGCATTTTCAACATTTATAAATCCCATAACTGGAAAACAAACATGATTATCCTATTTACCCTCAGTTAAACCGTGCATGTCTATTGTTTTTATTTTGTCTTATTTTAAATCAGATTTTCTGTTGTATCTGTTTAAGTTCATCTACTTTTACTTACGTTGTGTTTTCTAATCTTTTTATTAACCTAGATCCCAGGATTCTACTCTGTCTACAGTGTCCTCTGTTGCTCCTTCTGGTGTAACAGAAGGGATTGGCTCCCTGTGGACTTCCCTCAGCTCCTCTCTTGAAGCACCATCCACGTGCCAGGAGGATGTATGTCACAGTGGAGTCACTTGCCATCCTGTCTTGCTCTCCGGTGGTAAGTTCTCATTCCACTGTGACTGTCCACTACATTTTACTGGCCATTTCTGTGAACAAGGTAATCAATCTTCATGTATTTTTAAAAACCTCTCCAGAGGGTACAAGAGAATTACAACCTTATTGTACACAGTGACAGATAATAGTACAAACAAGAAACATCTGTATAATTTTATTTAAAAATGAATTCTGATAGAACACGTTTGGTTCAGTATTGTAGAAGTAAACCTAAGATTTTTTTTTTCTCCATTAGGATTGTTATTCAAAATATATTTTCAGTTATCACACAAAATAAGAGTTAAAGTTGAAATGTAGCATTATTTATATATTTCTTCTAAAATTATGGTGTAGTCCATCCTTTGTCACCACAGAAACAATTAAGTTCTACTTTATACTATTTTTATTGCTTAATTGTTAATCAGATCATTATTTTTTTATATTTCATAAGCAGATCCCTATATTTAAATTATTTTGGTAAGAAGAGTACATTATATTTTGGTGTTTAAGAATGTGGTTTTAGTATTAATGGAGCTATTTATGAATCAAAAGAAAATTTCTCTGTTGTCAACATCTAATGGCCTCCTAAGAGTAAGTCTCTCAGTTAATTGAAGCAAAAACGCCCTGGGCAGATTACAAAGCCATTAGGTCATGATAACATGTCCCTACACTAAGAGCTAGAAAAGTAACATAGTTTTCTATGGAAAATTAATCACTGGTTCTAAATTGGGTAGGTGAGGATGTGGATTACTATTGGATAATGATTTAGATGGCAAAGAATTTCATTATTTATCCATGATTGTGTTAAATATTTCCCTTTTTTAATACCAAAATGTAGGACCTCTTGAAGCAAACTCATAGGTATGCATAATACGTTAGTCAACTCTCCTTGCCAGATGACCGTGTAGGAGTGCCATGTGTTCATATTCAGCCAAGTAAGCAAGTAAATATAGTAAAAGGAATGGAAATGTAAACATGGTCTATTTTCATTATATAAATATTATGTGTCCTTAAAGTCAATTTTTTCATTGTAAAATGTTTTTGAAGACACATCACTATTGCTTGATTTTTTAGTGAATATTTCATATGTCTGCAAAATATGAGACTTGCCTTCCGGTACAGTGTGTGATCATTTATATTACATTCTGTAAGTAGAGTTCTAGGGACGTAATTTGGATTGTAAAGCTCTTTTAGATCCACACTTAGCCATTTAAAACTCTGAGAGGGCTTTTTCTTTTTTTAATTTCATGCTAGGTAGAGTTTTAGAAAAATACCCTTCTTACCTTTCTTGAACTATACTTCAATTTTTAATGTTTTTTTTTTTTTAATCCAGATTTACTAATGATAGTGAAATTCATGTTACAAAATAGGAATCTTTAGTTATTGGCTGTATCTCTGGTCAATCACACATGTTAGACTACAAATGACCCTCCAGCCATAATCCTTATCTCACCGACTGAATCCCTAGTTCTCCCTCCTTTAACTCCTTACTGAGTAGCTTTAACACTGATGCACAGACCTATACTTTCCTCCAGAAAGAGAGAAATCCAGGTTTATTTGGAGTTAAACCCAAGGCTTTACTGGAATTTAACTGTATTTGGTGTTTTGGGTGGCAGAATGTAGGAGACTGACCTCAGGAAAAGAATTGAAAATCTCTATTCTATATTTGTTATTGAGGATATTTTATTTTCTTTCAGCGTTATTAATCACTTTCTACCTTGTACATTTTAATGTTTTTCCTGTTGAATTTATAATATTTTAAAAAATAATAGTTGGATGACTTATATTGCAAAAATTAAGTAATCCACTATAGATTATTTATTTCTAAGTGCAAAATAATCAGAAGCTGTGACTAATTATTACCAATTAGAGGGTTTTTTTTTAAGAAACTTTAAGTCGGAAATATCTGAGGTTGTGTTTTACTCTAAACAAAATTCAGTCAATAGAACTGTTCTTAGATTATCAGTTATAGTATTGTCTGTGATTTTGTTGTTCTTGCCTCCTTTTGGGGGAAATATTTCAGTATAATTTTTAGAACGTGGTGTAATATGCTCTAACTGTAAAAATTATATTTATTTTTAATCATTTATCCCTTTGAATTAAGTATTTTTCTTCTTTCAGTCATAAAGCCAAGAGCAGGTTTGTGTTTTCAATCTAATGCTCTAAATATAATTCATACTGGTATGCATCTTACAATCCAAATTGACAGATGATGACTGATGCCTAACGCCCATGATTCAGGAATCTGGTACCATGATGAGACTTTTTATAGCATTATCTAGATTGGCCAGATACCATAATTTCTAAGTGTAGATTTCAATAAACAGTATTGTGTACTCGTTTTGGTATTTCACCTACCTGGTAAAAGTCTTGATTTGGATAAACAGTCTCCAAATCAATCAATTAATCCATCTCTCTCCTCTCCCTCCACAATATATATATATTACTCTTTCTCTCCATATATATATATATATATAAATATATATATATGTACTAAGAATATATATAATATATTTATATATAATATATATATTTAATACTGAGAATATATATATATTCTCAGTATTAAAATGCCTAGAATTTAAAGATAATTGCTATGAAAATAATTTCTTAAATGAGTCCCTTATTGAGTACATTCAACATCTAAAATATATGAACTTCAACTTCAGGAGTGAAATTTGCATAATATCACTGTGAAGAGTTCTGATTTACCAGACACTGCACTGAGTGCTTCATGCATCTTATTTCACTTAACCCTCAGAATAACCCAGCTGAAGTGGGCACTTTAAATTACCCCCATTTACAAATGAGAAATCTAAGGCCTAGACTCTATTAAATTACTTGCTGAAGGTCACACAGCTTGTAGGTGGTAGAGGTAGGATTAGAAGCAATCTTGGCTGACTCCAGAATTCACATTTAACCACTATGCTCTATTGATACACTAGTTAGAATATCATATTTAACATGATGGCATGACATGGAATTTCTGAATTTTCTCACTCTTTAATCTGTACATAAGAAGTATTTTAATTTCAGGAAGAAAAGAGAATTTTCTTTAAAAAATGATACTTGAAAATCAGAAAACCAAGAAGTTAATGTTGATCTAAATTTTTACTAGAAGGTATTATTGTGATCAACCTAAAATTAAACTGAAAAGTACATTAGGTGACCTGAAAAGAATCATATCTATTTCCATAATGATTTCAGTAAAAATACAGAAAGTAGATGAACAAGTCTTGAATTTCAGAAAAAATCTAGATATCAATGACGAAAGAACATGATTCTCTGGGGGGAAAAAAAACTATATAATTGCATAGGCATCCAATATGTAAAGATATGTTGGAAGTTGATTGTTCTTCACAACCTTGCTTTTTTACTTCCAGTTAATATTTTTAACTTGTGAGAGAATAGTGAAGTATTTTACCATAACTTTGATTTTTCACAGCAAAATGGAAGTGTAAATTAAGTATAGACCTTAATTAAAATTGAGACCTTACTGAATCTAGACCTTACTAGATTTAGTACACAGAGAAGAGGTTTTTAGGGCTATGGTACTCAGTAATGGGTCACCCATAGTAATATTTCCTTTCTACTTGGCATTATGTAATGTGCTCTATTTTATCAAATCATCCCTATCCAATCACCTAATAACATTGACTTTTATAGAATCAGTTTGATTTAATATATGTTTTTTTCCTCAGCACATGCTATCTTCATTCATATTAGCTAAAGCTTGTTGCCTACTTTATCATAAAGATCCTGCATCTCACCAGGGGAGACATAAGAGCATATATTCTTGCTTTGTTTTAGATGGCCGCATGCAGGCAGATGGCTGTCTCCTACTGTAAAGTTCAGAGTGACAGATTTAGAATATCAGTGCCTTGTGCTGGGGGAAAGCGTATGCCTCTGACTATTAATTATAGGATTAACATTTTTAAACAGCCCAATACTTTTTAGTGTTCTATAAAACAGTTTTATAAATAGTGCAATAAAGGAGTATTTAAATGCCATACATTAAAACCAAGAAATCTTTTGTTTTATTTGATATCCTGTCTGTGTATATCCCATATATGTTTAAAGGTCATCTGTACTGAGTAAATTGCAAACCTAGAAATAAAAATGAGAGGTTTTAGTAGGTGGTTTGTCTTGTTATAAAAGAAAAAAGAAAAAAAAAGACTGCCTTAACACCTGCCTTTGCTTTTACAACATAACCAGAATATATTTTAAAGGCAAACTAGAGAAGTTTGAATTTATTTATTAACTTTAGATCAGATGACTGAATGTCAGACATTCCAGAGCCAACAAGGCAGAGAAACAGCATTAATCAGCTTCTTATAACAATGATTTATCTCCTTTGCAAAGAACTGATGGTCTACATCATCAACAAAGGGCCAAGAAATGCGTATTGGCCTTTTCAAACATAATACTGAAAATTTTCAGGTCTGAAAATTTATTTTTTTTAAGTCCTAGAGTGATGTTGCGTATTTATTAGTCAACGACAACTGCTGAAATAGTAAGATGTTAAGTTAAAAATGAATGGGGATTGAAGTCAAGGACGGGGGCTGAAAGGAGACAATATTACCTATCATCAAAGACAGAGGATTTCAGTTTTGAAGGTACGATTGGGCTGAAGGGCTCCAGTCTTCTCCACTCTTTTCCACTATCAGTTGCTGCACATTCTTCAGCAAGGAGTTCTGTGTTCAGTCTGTGGAAGAAGACAGCTCCCTCCTCATCCTGATGCTTGTAACTATGTAAAAATTGGTGTCCATCAATCTCTCTACTTATGCTGGTAATAATCCAGAAACATCCATATAGGATGAGGAGGGAATTACGTATACTCCTCTGTCTATCAAAAAAGGATGACATTTATTTTATTTGTCTCCTTTATTGCCTTAATTAACATTCTTTTATTCCACTATAATTCAACACAATTAAATTAAATAAACATTAAGAACACCTAACATGTGTAACACATGAAGTTAGTCATTGGAGGTAATATGAAATAAAGAACAAAATTTACGTTTTTGTAATTAGGTTTTCAGGTAGTTGTTCTCATGGGGTGTGGAGGGAGGGATGTAAGGAAAGGAAGACAAGCATAACAAAGGTCAGCTGACTTTGGTACCTTCTTCTTTAAAGCTACATAGTCTCAAAAAAAGCTACATACTTTCAGCTTAACATCACCTCCACCCCAACAATGTTTTACTTAGGACCTATATTAGTTTTCTATTGCTTCTGTAACTGATTATCAGACCACTTAGTGACGTCAGCAATACAAGTTTATTATCTTAAAGTTCTGTAGATCAAAAGTCTGACACAATTCTCAGTAGGTTAAACTCAAGATGTTGGCAGGGCTGTATTCTTTCTGGAGGTTCTAGGGGAGAATCTGTTTCCTTGCCTTTTGCAGCTTCTAGAGGCCTTCATTCCTCCTTCATTTATCTTCAAAGCAAACAGTGGGGGGTCTAGATGTTTTTCATACCATGTGATCTCATCTATCTTTCCACCTCCCTTTTCTACATTTAGTGACCCTTATCATTACACAGAGCCCATTGAGATAATCCAGGATAATCTCTGTGTCTTAACATCAGCTGATTAGCAATTTTAATTCCAACTGCAACCTTAATGCCCTTTTGGCTTGTAAAGTAACGTGTACACAGATCCTAGGGATTAGGGTGTGGACCTCTTTAGGGAGCCATTATTCTACCTACCATAGTACCTGTTGTCATTCCTCAGGGAATTTATGTGATCATATAATAGAAAAGGAAGTTTATTAGATGGATATCTGACATTCACAGAATTGAGCAAAGCAAGTGGAACCAACTTAGAAGATACACTCAGAAGGATACTCTGGAGAACCAGGGAACAGGAAGCATGATAAGGCTCATCCAAGAATAGGCTGGAGCATTACCACCGCCACTGAAGAAAGGCTTTTATACTGTCACCAGTCAGAGTCATTTGCTTAGGCTTCAGAATCCCAAAATATTTTGAAATTTTCTGATCGGCAAAACCTCAGCCATATGCTAACCCACTGCCTGAGAAGGACAGAAAGGAGATGGGTAAGAGGAGTCATTTTTTACCTTGGGCTTCTAACATAGGAACTAGATCATACAAATCTAAGATCCCAAACAATGGGCCTCTTCTTCATTTCCACGCAAAAATAGAATCATTCACGTAAGGCTTTTATAGCACATGGGTATACACACACACACACACACACACACACACACACACACACACCTTAATATTAAACATTAATCTTTTCCTTAAAAATTCTTCAAATATTTCTCCTCTCTGTTCTCATCATTCCCCTGTTTTCTGTTTTCTCTTTGCATTTCTGGTATTTTTATTTACTTATATGGTAGAATAATTTAGCAAAATTTTTGTTGCCATTCCTCCAGCAAACACAACATAAACCTCTTATCAAAATATTTTCATGAAGATTGTTCCTTTCTTACATCCAACTTAGGTAATCAGGAAAAATATTCCATGAATAAAGTGGTTTCTGAAATGGTACTTAGAAGGATGAGTTGGAGGAATTAGAATGAGAAAATTCATGAAGGAGGAGAAAATTGTCTAGTTTCGCTTGGAAGCAGGATACATGTGAGATCAGCTGAGAAATAAAGCTGGAAATTCAGGTGAGACACATACTGCAGAGAACCCCAATGACAGATTAAAAATATTAATTTATTAGTTGGAGAATAGACCAACAGTGAAAACAAAGGCTAGTTAATGTTAACCTACCTTCAAATGTTATTTATTAAATGGCAAAAAGAAAGGACTATAATGACCAGAGTGAATTAAGAATAAATTATGTGGCCTCTGGGAAATTGATATTCAGGCAACTATTTTCTTCTACATGTGATGTGCCTTTGACAGGAAAAAATTAATAGAACTTGTATTTAAGAGGCAACATGATGTCCTTACTCATAAACACAATTTTATTAATGAAATTGAGAACCACATGAGCAAAAGAATTTATTCTTAAACTGTCCTTGAAATACTAAATCAATTTGAATTGATTTAATCTATTTTGTTAAGGTGTCTCTATAGACGTCTCTTTACTCTCTGTCTTAGGATCATAGATATGGATAAGAATAAATATGGATAGAGAGAGATATGGAAATTGAAAGCAATTCTCACTCTTTGCTTGCAGTTCCATTCACTGCTTGTGGATTAAAATGAAGAATGGGTACTTTGTATAATCTTAGTGTTTCTGTAGATTAACATCAGGTGTCGTAATAAGAAATAAGAAAGCAACAGACAATAACAGCTAACAATTACCATTTCATACTTGGTATATACCATGCTAAGCTATTTTCATGCATTTTTTCTTTCAGTCCTTGTGCCAACCTTGTAAGTCAGATAATATTAGTCAAAGTTATTTTCATCTCTCAGTTCTAGAAATCCACTCAATAAATAATAGGTAACATTTACCAGATGCTTAGTATGTGTTAGGCATTCTTCTTTTTTTTTTTTTTTTAACTCAAATTAGTTAACATATAGTGTAGTATTGGTTTCAGGAATAAAATAGTGATTCATCACTTACATATAACACCCAGTTCTCATCCTTACAAGTGCCCTCCTTAATGCCCATCACCTATTTAGCCCATCCCCCCCACCAACTCTCAGTTTGTTCTCTATAGTCAAGAGTCTCTTATGGTTTGCTTCCCTCTCTGTTTTTATCTTCTTTTATTTTTCCTTCCCTTCTTCTTTGTTCATCTGTTTTGTTTCCTAATTCCACATAGGAGTGAAATCATATGATATCTGTCTTTCTGTGACTGACTTGTTTGGCTTAGCATAATACACTCTAGTTCCATGCACATTGTTGCAAATGGGAAGATTTCATTCTTTTTGATGGCTGAGTAATAGTCCATTGTGTATATGTACCACATCTTCTTTATCCATTTGTCTGGTTTTGGGATCAACATAAGGCTGGCCTCCTGGAACGAGTTTGGAAGTTTTGCTTCCATTTCTATTTTGGGAACAGTTTTAGAAGTATAGCTATTACTTCTTTAAATGTTTGCTAGAATTCCCCTGGGAAGCCATCTGGCCCTGGACTCTTGTTTGTTGGAGATTTTTGATTACTGATTCAGTTTATTTTCTGGTTATGGGTCTGTTCAAGTCTTCTATTTCTTCCTGTTTCAGTTTTGGTAGTTTATATGTTTCTAGGAATTTTTCCATTTTTTTCCAGATTGCTTAATTTGTTGGCATATAATTGTTCATAATAGTCTCTTTTAATTGTTTGTATTTCTGGAGTGTTGGTTGTGAGTGCTCCTCATTCATTTGTGATTTTATTTATTTGGGTCCTTCCTCTTTTCTTTTTGATAAGTCTGGCTATGGTATTATCGATTTTGTTAATTCTTTCCAAGAACCATCTCCTAGTTTCATTGATTTATTCTACTGTTTTTTTTTTATTTCTATATCATTTATTTCTGATCTAATCATAATTATTTCCCTTCTGCTGGTTTTAGGCAGCTGTTCTTTTTCCAATTCCTTTGGGTGGAAGGTTAGTTTGTGTATTTGAGACTTTTCTTGCTTCTTGAGGAAGGCCTGTATTGCTGTATACTTCCCTCTTAGGACAGCTTTTGCTGTGTCCCAAAGGCTTTGGACTGTCATGTTTTCATTTTAATTTGCTTCCATGTATATATATATATACATATATATATATATGTATATATATATTTATTTTACTTTCTTCTTTACTTTCCTGGTTAACCCATTCATTCTTTAAAGGATGTTTTTTGTTTTTTGTTTTAAGATTTTATTTATTTATTTGACAGAGAGAGAGAGACAGCCAGCGAGGGAGAAAACACAAGCAGGGGGAGTGGGAGAGGAAGAAGCAGGCTCCCAGTGCAGCAGGGAGCCCGATGCAGGGCTTGATCCCAGGACCCTGGGATCATGCCCTGGGCCAAAGGAAGATGCTTAACGACTGAGCCACCCAGGAGCCCCTAATAGGATGTTTTTTAATCTCCATGTATTTGTGGTCTTTCTGGATTTTTTCTTGTGGTTGACTTCAAGTTTCATAGTGTTGTGGTCTCAAAATATGCATGTTTTGATCTCAGTCTTTTTTACTGGTTGAGGCCTGTTTTGTGACCCAGTATGTGATCTATTCTGGAGAGTGTTCCATGTGTACTAAAAAGAATGTTTATTCTGCTTTAGATGAAATACTCTGAATATATCTTTTAAGTCCATGTGGTCCAGTATGCATTTCCAAGCCATTGTTTCCTTGTTGATCTTCTGCTTAGATGATCTATCCATTACTATAAGTGCAGAGTTAAGTTCCCTATTATTACTGTATTATTATCCATGAGTTTCTTTAACTTTATATTTGGGTGCTCCCAAGTTGGGGGCATAAATATTTATAATTGTTAGATCTTCTTGCTGGGTAGACCCCTTTATTATGATAAAGAACCCTTCTTTATATCTTATTACAGTCTTTGGCTTAAAATCTAGTTTGTCTAATATAGCTACTCCAGCTTTCTTTTATATCCATTAGCATGAGAGATGGTTCTCCACCCCTTCACTTTCAATTTGGAGGTGTCTTTGGGTCTAAAATGAGTCTCTTGTAAGCAACATATTGATAAGTATTGTTTTTTTATCCATTCTGATACCCTGTGTCTTCTTTTCAGAGCACTGAGTCCATATACATTCAGAGTAATTATTGATAGATACGAATTTAGTGCCATTGTATTACCTGTAAAGTCGCTATTACTATAGATTGTCTTTGTTCCTTTCTAGTCTTTGTTGCTTTTTTGGTCTCTCTTTCCCACTCAGAGAGTACCCTTTAATATTTCTTGCAGAGCTGGTTTAGTGTTCAAAACTCCTTTAGTTTTTGCTTGTCTTGGAAACTCTTTCTCTCTCCTGTTCTGAATAACAGCCTTGTTGGATATAGTATTCTTTTTTTATTATTATTTTTTTTTACTAACTTATAATATATTATTTGTTTCAGGGGTACAGGTCTGTGATTCATCGGTCTTACACAATACACAGCACTCCCCACAACACATGCCCTCCCCAATGGATATAGTATTCTTAACTGCATATTTTTCCCATTTAACACATTGACTATATCTTGCCACTTTCTTCTGACCTGTCAAGTGTCTGTGGACTGGTCTGCTGCTATCCCTATGTGTCTACCCTTGTAGGTTAAGAACCTTTTGTCCCTAGCTGCTTTCAGAATTCTTTCTTTATCTTTGTATTTTGCAAGTTCCACTATGATATGTCTTGGTGTTGACCTGTTTTTGTTGATTTTGAGGGAGTTCTCTGTGCCTCTTGCCCTTAAATCCCTGTTTCCTTCCCCAGATTAGGGAAGTTCTCAGCTGTAATTTGTTCAAATAAACCTTCTGCCCCCTTTTTCCTCTCTTCTTCTTCTGGGACTCCTATGATACAGATATTATTGTGCTTTGTGGAATTGCCAAGTTCCCTAGTCTGTATTCATGATCTAATAGTTTTCTTTCCCTCTTCAGCTTCCTTATTTTCCATAACTTTTTCTGTATCACCTATGCGATCCTCTGCTTCTTCTATCCTTGTTGTGATTACCTCCAGTTGGTTTTGCATCTCAGTTATAGCATTTTTATTTTGGCCTGACTAGTTTTTAGGTCTTTTAGCTCTGCAGCCAGGGTTTTTCTGCTGTTTTCTTTTTTTTTTTTTTAAGATTTTATTTATTTACTTGACAGAGATAGAGACAGCCAGTGAGAGAAGGAACACAAGCAGGGGGAGTGGGAGAGGGAGAAGCAGGCTCATAGCGGAGGAGCCTGATGTGGGGCCCGATCCCACAACGCCGGGATCACGCCCTGAGCCGAAGGCAGACGCTTAACCGCTGTGCCACCCAGGCGCCCCTTCTTTGCTGTTTTCTATGCCTGTTTCCAGCCTCGCTAATAATCTTATGACTGTTGTTCTAAATTCTTGTTCAGATATATTGCTTATATCTGTTTTGAGCAAATTCCTGGCTGTGAATTGTTATTAATCTTTCTTTTGGGGAGAATTCCTCTGTCTTGTCATTATGTCTAGGTTTCTGTCTTTTGCATGCTATGAAAACTTGTTATATATCCTGCTCCTGAGAGTAATACTATATTAAGAAGTAGTCCTGGGGCACCTGGGTGGCACAGCGGTTAAGCATCTGCCTTCGGCTCAGGGCGTGATCCTGGCGTTACGGGATCAAGCCCCACATCGGGCTCCTCCGCTATGAGCCTGCTTCTTCCTCTCCCACTCCCCCTGCTTGTGTTCCCTCTCTCGCTGGCTGTCTCTATCTCTGTCAAATAAATAAATAAAATCTTAAAAAAAAAAAAAAAAAAAAGAAGTAGTCCTACACTATCCAGGGCCTGGCGCTTCAGGATGTGTTTCTGGTGTATGCTGTTTGCACTCTGCTGTTGTGTTTTGGCTGTTCTTTCCCACAGGTCAGTCCTCTGCAGAGTTCCTCCTTGCCTGCAGTGGGTAGTGTTTGGACCATTAACTAGGTGTTTTTTTTGATTTGTTTGTTAAGAAAAGCCTGCTAAAAAGAAGGAAGGCAGGCAGGGAGGGAGGGAGGAAGGAAAGAAGGGAGGGAGGGAGGAAGGGCTGATACAAGAAAAGAGAAAAGGAAAAGGGGCAAAAAAGCAAACAGACAGACATACAAAAAACTATAAGCCTGATTCCAAAGAAAAAAGAAATAAATTATTTTAAAAATTAAACCAAATTAAAAAAACAAAGGAAAGCCTGGTTCTATTTCCACCAGAACTGACGCTGACACTTTTTAACACTCTGTGACCAGTAGACTTGATGCAGGAACCTGTGTTGGTCTTCCAAGGGAGAGGCCCACTGTGCTGGCTCATAGTCAGATCTGCCTTAGTAAAGATGCCCCTACCAGGCGCAGGGGGATAGGGTTTGGTGTAAGCCACTCCAGCCTCCACTGCAGGTGCTATGCTTCTGAAGTCCAACCATGTTGGTGGGCAGGGAATAGAAGATAACATCCCCCCACCCTCTTGTCCCTGGGGAGTGAAACTGGAGGCCCCCACTGTTCAGGAGACCCACACAGAAAAGCAAACGGTTTCCCCTCCTGGGTCCCAGGCTTTCATCAGATCCCTGCCCTCAGCCTGTCTGTGCCTGGCTATTGACCTACCCAGTGCTACATTCTCCTGTGTTTTATCTCTGGCCGGCATCTGGGATTCAAAACTCCAAATCTTAAAGGACCAGGCAAGGTGCAGACCCACTCTCCTCCTCTGGAGGAGAGCCTCACGGAGGTGCACCCAGCAACATTCTGTCCCAGAAAAGCAGTCACAGGCCTCCATAGGGGCCTGGAGTCTATGATGAAGCACAGCGAAAAGCTGTGACCAGATTATTCTGCCCTCTGAATGTGCCTCTGCCCCGGCTGTTCAGTGGCTACTTAATTGTGCCCACCAGGCCTTTTGTCCTTGGAGAGGCAAAATACTGTCTTCCAAATATACTCCAGGAAGGGGTGCGTTCTTTCCCAGTACAACCCAGGGGATCTCCACACCTCATGTCTTGTGCGAACCCTATGTGCTTATTTCTCCCCTGCTTTCTCCCTCTCTCCCTGACCTCTCTGTGTAAAGGACTTCCCCCCCCTTCGCAGCACTGCAGCTTTTCTCTCCCCCAGTTCAGGTCTCCAGACCTCACATCTGCCACTTCTCTCCCTCCAATTGTGCACATTGTTTTCTTAATCCTTAGATCGATTTCCTAGTTGTTCAGAAATGATTCGATGTTGATCTAGCTGTGTTCGAAGGACAGGTAAGCTCAGGGTCCCCCTACTACTCCACCATCTTAACTCCTCCTCCTCTTAGTCATTGTTCTTAATTTTAGCCTGTAATGAGTCATTTATTCCTCATGAATGAGTATTATTTTGAAGCAAATACTGTTCTATCCCCATAATTCAGAGAAAATGGACACAGAATATTTAAGTAATTTGTCTGTGGTTATTCAGCCAGTAAGTTTTGGAATTGAGATTTGAATCCAGGTTCTTAAAACTTAACTTCCTGTTTGATCTAAATAAACATAAGCAAAGATAAAAAAATTCATTATGAAAATATAAAGTTGGCATTTCATAAAGCCCCAGACTGGGAATGAAGAGCTGTTCCCAGAAAGGAACTAGAATAAGAGCAAGAGCACTGTGCATAGTTCCTCTGATGGAGTCATGTTTCATTCTTCTCACCATCTCTTTTGGATCAACACTATAGTCCTTCCCCCATGGAGAGACCGAATCTTTCTTGGGTGGAACCTAGGTAAAAGACACGTGACCAAAGTGATTACCCCTAATCCAGTCACTCTGGCCAAAAGTATGTTGTGCCAGCCTTACTGCTGAAGGAGATCATAAAACAGCTGCCCAAGAAGGAAGAATTTTGGTGGGTGGGGAATAGACCGCAAAATGTGTAAACTACATTTATTAATATCCCCATCTTACAGATGAAGAAACTGAGGTACAGAGAAAGTAATTTGCCTATATTATGCAGTGATGGGCACAGCCAGAGCTCAAACCAAACTGTGTTTGATGCCAAAATTGTTTTTTAACCACCATACATTTCTATTTTTAAATCTCCCTTAAAAAAAACAACAACAGGATATGTGCATTGAGACAACTCCATCTACATTGACATAGTAATAAATTTAGTTTATTAAATGACCTGACTTGTAGGTTTACACCCAGAAATAACTTAATTTCTTCCAGCACCAACTTTTAAGATATTTTCTATGAGATTTTTCTTCCTCTTATTTTGAGACAATCTGGGTATATCCCAAGCTTTGCAGTCTCTTGCAGGTGTTAAAAAGTCTAATCTAATTTAACTAACTATAATCGACTTTCATTTCTACACCCAATTTGAAGCTGTCCACACCCTCCCGTCCCTCCCTTTCTAAAACTGGAGTCTTCTGGGTCAGATCAGGGGTAAAAGAAATCAGGGAAAGCACCAAAAGTTTTAATCCTTAGTAGATGCTAATTACAATTGTGTGCTGGCAGCAGGTGCCTTCTGACATCACAGGTGCATCCGTGGTTTGGTGGTGACTCCCTACAGCACCTTGCTCTGCTGCAGGTTGGGCACTCTTCTCTGATCTCTTGCAAATTCCCTTTAGCAGTTATCTGGGAAATACATTTCTGTCCTTTCAGGCTGGCTTACCTGATACAGTAGCTGTCTTTTTGGAAAAGGTTATCTCTGGATGACTTGAGCCTATTTATCCACCATCTTTCTTATCATCACTAAGATCTCAGAAAATCTCAGGCATCTACCATCCTGCCAACTAGTATAAGTGCACGTAAACCCAGGGTGAATCCTCATTCTCCTCACTAACTTTGCAGATTGTTCCCGCCTGCTGACTTCCTTTTAGCTTCTCCCAGCAAAAGGCAAGCTTCAGTCTTCATCCCCTGCCTCCAAACTCTAGGAACACATATCACATTCTCCTAAGAACTCAGCACAGATGGCAACAAAAGGGGTTGTACAAATTGCTTTAGCTCTGCTAGCATGCATTTGGTGATCCACAATTCTCAAGTGATACTTTTTGAGATTTCCTCACTTGGTTTGGAGTGGGGACAATATATGTCACCTTGCTCTTTAAAAGGGAGGGTAATTATTACTCATTGGACAAAGCTGAATTCCAAAGATCTTGAGAGTCTCTTGTCTCTTTAATCTTTAAAGTCACATGTTCTTTACATTCTGCAACATACGCATTGTGGTATAAAGAGTAAATGAAATCATTCTCCAAGAATTTTCATGTTTTTCCTGGGGCTGCAAGCAAATCTGACATGCTGATGCAGATTCCCGGGAACACAGCCATTTGAGAAACATAGGTTTACTGAAAAAGACAGTAGCTTGGGATTGAAAGTTGTGGAATTCAGTCACAGCCCAGCCCTTAATTAGTTATGTAGCATTAGGAAAATCATGACTCTTCTGAGGCAGCAGTTTCTCTGTCTTCAAAGTGGCGGAGTTAGAATCAGTTTGAGAGCCCCTTTTAGCTCTAAAATTGATTGACACCTAGATGAGGCTCTCCCATGAAACCTCCTGGGTTCTGCTTAGCCATTGCTGTGCACTATGGACTTAGGGGGAAGCCTATGAAGCTGCTTCAGGAGCAGGACGCCTCTTCACTTTACCAGAAAAGCTTGCTAGTCAGGCTGTTTTCTTACTTTGCTCCCCGGTTGTTACAGGATAAGCTCCTCCAAGCAGCAGGATCCTAGACAGAGATTATAAAGCAAGATTTTATTAAGGAAGCATGTTTGAGATCAGCATAGGTGGGAAAAGAAGACAGCAAGATTTGACAGCAAGAGTTTCACAGCGTCTACCACACCGATATAGCTCTTTTTATTCCCTCTTAGATCCAATAATGAAATATCCTAGCCTTTTCCAGTCTAGGAATTCTAAAGTTGTTTTCTTTTGTGTCTTTTCTTTGACATCACTCACAAACAGAATGATTTCCAAAAAACAATGGGCTTTGGGAGCAAGGAAGTTGTTTGGATTGTAGAGTATATCTTGAAGTCTATATTCTCACTTATGTTTCTATTTCTAATTAAGAGACTGTTTCTTTCACAGAGTGAAAGAATGTGGTTTTGTTTTTTTGTTTTGTCTTGCATATGATTTCCTCAGATTTTCTCATCAACACCCAGGTGTTTCACTTATCTGGCTCTATTATAGACTTCTTTTCCAAAAGATCGGTGCATGATTCTTCTTCCACATACATTTCTTACATTTCTTTACCTGACACACATTGCCCCTCGTGGTCTGATACCTGCTTATTTATCTGGTTTTGTTTTCCTCCACCTTCCTGCCATCCAAAACTATAATCCAATTATACTAAGGTCCTTGTAGTTCTTCAACATTCCATGTCCTCTCTCATGTCACATCCCATTCCCTCGGATGTTCCTTCTTTGTGAAATACAAATTGCTAACTACAAAAGTAGTTAACTACAAAAGTAGTTAACTACAAAAGTAGTTAACCTGGTTAACTACTTTTCTTCCCTAAAGACTTGGATCAATTGTTATTTTTCCTGGGAAGCCATGTTTTTATCATCATATCCCAACCAGTTTTTGGCTTCTCATTTTACTTTCCCATAGTACTGTGTGCTTTTCTTTATTGTATTTACTGTCTTGTATTTTCATGGTATACTTTCTGTTCATCCTAGAGGTAAAATATTGAGGAAAGTGACCGTTTTTATTTTTGTTTTTATCTTCATACTCGGGCATTTAGTATGGTACATGGAATATAAAAGGAAATCAGATTTTTGTGTTAAATTTAAAGAGAACTGTTTTTTTAAAAGAACTAAATAACCATTAAGCTGTTTAGGCATATTAGGTAAATATCATGGTATTTAGAAAAAAATAAAAAAATTGTTTCCCTCTATAACAAATTAAAGACTCAATCCCTGACTTTTTACCAACCCAACTAGTTCTGAATTTGAACACTTTTCAGATTTTTATATTCATTTCAATCTGTGCCCTGAATGTTCAGGCAGCCCTCCTAACTTTGGTTTGTTGAAGAACTCCTCATAACACTTACATTTATTCTTCTCTCCTTTTGTAGATAAAGTTTAAAATATTTAGACTACAGTATTTACAAATATGCTTGAAATAAAACTAACAAGTATTTCCTAAGAGTCTTCCTTATGGCTATCATAGGATTTTAAACATAGCGACACAAGAGCTAGACAAAATATTTTTGGTATATCTTTAAACCTTTGAACATAGAATTCTTGTCCTAAAAAAAATTGAAAATAACCCTTAGGTTGATGGGTATTAAGGAGGGCACTGGGGATGAGCAGTGGGAGTTATATATAAGTAATGAATCACTAAATTCCATACCCGAAATTAATATTATACTGTATCTTAACTAATTTGAAAAAGAAAAAAAAGAAAGAAACTAACCTTAATTTTCATAAGTATTTCAGAAATATTTTTTACTCTTAAAAAATTTAAGCAGCTGAGCTAAATTTTGAGCTGAATTAGAGTATCATAAACCACTGAAGATTATCTTGTAGAGCTTTCTGTATTTGAATTCAGAAGAAAGAAAATGAAATGATTTGCAATCTTTTGAAGAGAATGGAAGTCTGAAATCACTGTGTAAATTTTCTAAAAATTTTTGAGAAATTTTACTTTTTATTTCAATTTTATTGACATAATTATACACATGTATCACATGGATATCAAATGGCACAATACTCCAGAGTTAAGGTCTTACTAGTTAACTTTGTTGCTAATACTCTTTCATTATTCAAATACTGAATTCCTTTACCTGAGTATGAATCCGGTAGATATGCTCTAACCACATATACCTCATTCTGCAATTCTGTTTGGCAATTATGTTTAGAAGGTCCGAGTATCATATCTAATCATATCTTTTCATGATATGCTTATGATTTTCTATGATATTTCATCATATTTACTTAACACATTCTTCATTTATGTAAATACTGGTATGTATTTAGTATATGCATAAGCCAGAATATCTGGAAGTATGTGCTATGGCATATGTGCTTCCATGCAGAGCTGTGTAGTTATATTTCTTTGTACCAATGTAAAAGAAAGACGGAGATGGTGACTATAGCTAGATGCACTTTAATGACCCCACAAAATAACTACTAAAGTTTCTGTTGTCTGAGCTTTTTAGTAACAATGCTTTTTACTTTTTCACAAATTTCTAACTCCTTGTTTAAGAGGGAATCTAAAAGCCCTATCTGTTGTGGATTCCTTTGTGCAGTACATCTGACATTTTCTTGTCATGAAATGCAAAAGAGCCACTTAAAATTAGTTCTCTTACTCAAAATAGTATATGTAATATCAAAACTGTGTTCTGGAAAGAACCTGTACACAGTTAATGTTTTGGGAAATGCAAAAAATGAAAACAAAAGGAAAAGAAGGCAAAAAAATCTAGGAGTGTTTTTTTTTTAGTGTGAGTTTTCTTTCTTACACAATGAGTTTATGTATTTTTCTATTTCCTTACTAGATAGAAACTTGAGAACTGTACACCATTTTCATGTTAAATTGACTTATAATTCACTTTTTGTAGAGGTGATAAAAAGGCATTATGTATGAATATCCAAAAGATAACTGTGCAATCACTTGAAAATAGCCAACATTGAAAATTGCTAAAAATGATGAATGGATGACTCTGGACACAATTAGAGTTTGTGAAATCAACCATTCCGTTGTTCAGATGTTTGAACATATGTTCGAGAGCCCAAAGCATATCTATGTAGAATTGTTCCCTATTGTAAAGCAATGTTCCCTTCATTTCAAACCCATTTGTATTATTAAAAAAATATGTAATCCTCATATATCTGGTTAATTTACATTTAGATCATTTGAAATGCCCTCTAATGTTTTACTATTTATATATTTTAAGGCATTAACATCCCACATCAATGCTCCATAAATCTCTGGGTTAGAGTGTTATGCTTTGCTTTTTTACTCAAAGTCAGAAACTTTGGTGGTAATTGTGACCCTATTAGATTAACTCTGTTTACTCTCTTCATATATAGGTTTTCATCACATTCAGTAAGTGTGATCACTTATATTAATTTACAGATATACTTATGTGGTCTTACACTATCATGCTGATCCATTTTCTATTCTGATCCATCCTATTCTACATCACTATTCACATTGTTTTGAAATTACGTATTTGCAGTCCCTTCTAGTGAGAATATTTCCATCTATCTTTAGAGTCTAGTTAGTTTTGCTCTTTACCCTTCTAAAATTATATGACATTTTCAAATTTTGGAAGGTACTCCTCTCCAGTGCAAACACATTCTACACAGCACACTTCACAAAAATAATTCTTGTCTGCATAGTTGTGATGGAGTAAATAACATTAGCCATCCTTGTTTTAGGGAAGGAAATAATGTCCTCTAGGTCCAGATATACCATACTAATTGTTAAGCCCTCTCTATGGCCATTTCTTGTCTGTCACTATCAATTGTTACACTGACTAGACTGTCTTAAGTTTAAAGTGATCTTTGCTGTCTCTAGAGATTTCTGCCCCTGTCATGTGGTTTATATAAGTATAATCTGATCTTTATCCAGTGCATTTATATATGCATACATTACATGGGTCCAAAGACAAAAGAATTTGACCTTTCAATAAACGCACCCTTTAGACCTAAGATTAGGTGATTTGTATGTTAACACCCTTTGGACAAATTGCTCAACCTGCTGCAAGTACAAAATTTTCCCAGAGAATTCTTATGTATCTGGAATCATAGGGTTTCTGGATAAGATACAAGATTCCCAGTGAAGTTTAAATTTCAGAAAAATAATGAATAACTTTGAAGTATAAGTGTGTCCCAAATATTTCATGTGGCATACAGTTCTAAAAAGTAATTGGTTATTTATCTGAAATTCAAATTTGAGTGGATGTCTTGCATTTTATTTGATAACTCTGGCAACACTGCAATCATTTCAAGGAGAGTATGCCTTAAAAACTTAACCTTATAAGAGCTAGAAGGAACTTTAGAAATGATTTAGGTCAGGGGTCAGCAAACTTTTTCTGTAAAGGGCCAGGTAGTAAATATTTTAGACTTAGTGGGCCACATACGGTCTCTTTCATATATTTTTTTAAACAACTCTTTAAAGATAGAACAAATCACTCATAGCTCACAAGTTATACAAAAGCAGGCTGTGGACTGAATTTGGCCCAGAGGCATGCTTTGCCAAGTCCTGGTTCATGTCATCACCTCTAATTTTACACATGAGCCTCAAATGCTTTGTCAAATCAAGAATTAGCATTTGTAGAATCTTTCTTTGATCTGCCTTACAGGTTTGGATCAGTGTAAGTTGTTGTTAAGAAAAATTGTGGCTCTAAGTTTCTATATTCTCACAAACCACTAGCTGAAAATGTTTTCTGATGTTTGTCCAAATATGAAAATCAATCTTCTACATATAGTGTTTCTGAAATTCATACATGCTCCCTTTTGGTGCAAGGTTTGCTTATCCAGTCTTCTGCTCTCCCCAGCCTTACTTTTTCACACACCAAAAATTGGACCTTAACTAGCTCTGAATAGACTTGAAAAATCCCTTTACCTAAGGTAATTGAAAAAGTACTGGATTCTAATTCAGTGGTTATCTTCAGATGAGTCATTAAGAGCTTTCCCAAACATGACATAAGTATTCACCATTCATTTTTTAAATGTGTATTATGTGTTCCCTATGTATCAATATATGAGTTTCTGAATGTAAACATTTTAAAAATATATATTGTCTATTCAGGATCCTTTTCTTTTCACCATCCTCATTTGGCCAGTACTAGTTTGTCTTTATACTGATCTTAGGCTGACCTCACAACTTTTCCAACTTCCTTTAAGTACTCTCAGTAGTAGTTATCCTCTACACTTTTGATTTTGCATACATATTCTACTTCAGGTAAATCTTTTTCCTTCCTTATGCATCTTCCCAGGAAATGTGATTTAGGCAGAGCAGAGCTACTTAGGCACACCCAAGTTCATGCTTGATAAGTGAACACAGGTATCAAAAAATACTTAATGACTTTTGTAAGATTTATTATTGTTGTTAGTGTTGGTTTTGGTGTTGATGTTTACTTCCTTGTCTAAACCTACAGTTGTGAACTCCTCTAAACTAAAAAGTAGCTCTTACTATATTCTCAATCAAATTTAACTTAAATTTTCTATCTATAGCACTCTACTCTCTCCAGTTTTAAATATGTTCCCCCTGAAGAATTAGAATCAAAACAAGCATCATGTTTTCCCTAGTTACCTCTTAGTACTGTATTGAGCAGTAATCTATCCAATCATAAAGACAGAAAGGTAGATAACTTTAGTTATATGTGTACGTGTATGTATATATACATATATGCATGTGTATTTTTTATTAATTTTTTATTTTTCAAAGACTTTATTTACTTGAGAGAGAGAGAGCAGAGGGAGAGGGAGAGAGAGAATCTCAAGCTGACTCTACACTGAGCACAGAGCCTGATGTGAGGCTGGATCTTATGACCCTGAGATCATGACCTGAGCTGAAATCAAGAGTCAGATGCTTAACTAACTGAGCCATCCAGGTGCCTCTGCATGTGTATTTTTTAATACATATGTGAACAGATTTAAATTCTTCCCATTTAAAATATTAGCATTTTTGTCACATTTATTTTGAAATTCTGCCAATTCTAGAAAGTACTTCTCTGTGTACTTTTTTTCTATTCATTTTTGATTATGTATCTTGCCTTCTATATTAAAATCTGAGACTATCAGTTAATTAGTGGATAGTGCTGCTTGTGTAATTATGTATTTTCCAGATTTTCTCTTTAGATGAGATTATTTGAAATCACACAGCAGCAGTTAACTCTTAATAATGTTTTATTTCTTTTGGGCTGTATTATTTTTGAGAAGATTAAACAGTATTGCACATGCCAGTTTTATGTGATATATATTATAAATCACAAAGGCTATAAATATATATATGCATATATAAATCAATTTAGTTTAGCAAGACTTCAGCTAAGGAAGAGAAGGTGGACATCATTCACTAGGGATAAAAACGGAATCCATGAAATTGAATGATTCAGACATCAGAATCTAAGAGTAAATATAGTCTTTCCCATTGGTGATATGGGAAATTATTTTAGGTGCTGCCTGAACTGACATGATGTGACATTTTATTACCCAGTGAGGGTGTTATTTTCCTATCCATTATCCTTTGATCCTTCAGGTTACCTAAAGTCTCAACTTACTGCTGCTATATCTTTATTTTTTTTTATTTTGTTGTATTAGTCACCATACAGTACATCCCCAGTTTTTGATGCAATGTTCCATGATTCATTATTTGCGTATAACACGCAGTGCACCGTGCAATATGTGCCCTTCTTAATACTCATCACTGGCCTATCCCAATCCCCCCCCTCCCCTCTGAAGCTCTCAGTTTTTTTCCCAGAGTCCACAGTCTCTCTTGGTTCATTCCCCCTTCTGTTTACCCCCCTTCATTTTCCCTTCCTTCTACCAATCTTCCTATTTCTTATGTTCCATAAATGAGTGAAGCCATATGATAATTGTCTATCTTTAACATGTCCACATTTGCCAATTGTTTCTTCAAAAATAATAAGTGTGCAGATCTCAGATTTTGAACCTTGGGGAAAGATAAAATATCAATCTAGATTTTAATCATTATGATTATTTTTATAGGTACCGTTATGGACTGAATTGTCTTTCCTGAAAATTCACATGTTGAATCTCTGATACCCAGTACTTCAGAATATGACCATATTTGGAGATCTGGCCTTTAAAGAGGTGATTAAGAGTAATTTCCTCAGGTTCATCCATGTTGTCACAAATGGCAGGATTTCCTTTTTGAGGTTCAATAATATTCCATTTTATATATAAGAGAGATTCCACATGAAAGTGATATCATGCAGTACTTGTCCTTCTCTGTCTCATTATTTCATTCAGCATAATGCTCTCAAGATCTATCCTTGGTGTCACAAATGGCAAGATTTCCTTCTTTCTCATGCTGAATAATATTTAGTTAAATGTATATATATCACATTTTCTTTATCTATTTATCTGTTAACAGATATTTAGGTAATTTACATATCTTGACTACTGTGAATAATGCTGCAGTGAAAATGGAAGGGAAGATATTTGAGATGACAATTTTATTTCCTTTGGGAATCAACCCAAAAGTGGAATATTGCTGGTTCATATGGTAGTTCTACTTTTAACTTCTTAAGGAACCACGATGCTGTTTGCCATAGTGGCTGTACTAATTTACATGCAAACCAATAATACACAAGGGTTTCCTTTTCTCCATCCCCTCACCAACACTTGTTATCTTTTCACTTTTTGATAATTACAGTCATCTTAACAGACTCAAGATGATATCTCATTGTTTTGATTTGTATTTCCTTGATAATTAGTGATATCGAGCATTTTTTCATGTACCTATCGGACATTTGTATGTCTTCTTTGTATAGTATGGTGACTTTAGTTAATAATAATGTATTATATACTTGAAATTTACTGGAAGAGTAGAATCCCAAGTGTTTGCACCACACACAAAAAAAGTAGCTTGTGTGACGGATATGTTCATTAGTTTGATTATGGTAATTATTTCAGTGTAGACATGTCTCAAAACATCACATTGTATACCTTAAGAATGTACAGATTTTGTCAATCATACTTCAATAAGACTGAAAAAAATTTTAAAAAGAGATGATCAGGTTAAAATACGGTATTAGGCTGGGCCCTAATTCAGTCTGACTGGTGTTCTTATAAAAAAGGAAAATTTAGACACAAAAGGGCATACAGGGATGCATACACACAGAGACCGCTTGAGGACACAGTGAGAGGTGGCCATTTGCAGGTTAATAAGAGAGGCCTCAGAAGAAACTAAACCTACTGACATCTTGATCTTGGGCTTCTAGCCTCCAAAACTTTTAGTAAATAAATTGCTGTTGTTTAAGCCACTCAGTCAGTGGTATTTATAATGGCAGCTCTAGCAAACTAATATAGTTTTCATTCAATTATGAAAATGCTATTATGTCCATTTGCCATAGTAATATAAAGCTCTTTTTTAAAAATAAATTTGCTCATATAAAAAAAGGTAATGAATAAATATGCATAAATGATAGTGCTATCAGCTGAAATTTAGGATAAATAGAGAATAAGTTGCAATCTACACAATGGAAATACCAAAATTTGAAATTAGATTAGGGAAAGGGTGATCAAAGAGACAGCAGGTTACAGAGTTATCAAACAGGCAGGCAATAAACTAGGATAAGGAAGTCAAAGGAGAGTGATTCAAGACTCATGACATTTCAGTTGTGTAACACACAAAGATCAAGAAAAATGAGAGTTTAGAAAAGAACATTGGATTTAGCATTAAAAACAGAGCTACAACCAGAATTCAGGAGGTGAATTGAAAAGAAGCTGAGACAATGATTAAGCAGAAAGGAAAGAAGGAGGGCAATAGCTGAAGACAGAAGGAGAATCTAAAAAAGATGTTTTTAAATTTAAGAACAAGAGTTGTACTCTTAAAAGGCAGAAGGGAAAGGACTAATGAGAAAAGTAGTGATGGGGCACCTGGGTATGCATTGGGACTCTTGATTTCGGCTCAGGTCATGATATCAGGGTTGTGAGATCCATCCCCACCTCAGGTTCTGTGCTGGGTATGGAGCCTGCTTAAGATGCCCCCTCTGCCCCTCCCCATCCTCTCCCTCTCTTGAGAAAAGAAGAGAAAGGAAAAGAGAAAAGAAAAGATATTTCTAAAAAAAAATAGTGTTGGAAAAGTGAGATCCTGAAGCATGGGAGAAAGAACAGAATTTAGATAGCATAGAAAGCCTCATAACAGAAAATAAAATGGAAGTAAAGCATGAATGACATTTAAGCGTAGTCATTGATTTTAAACATATGAATATGCATTATGTGAAGAATTGAGAATTGTATATACAGTTATAAGAAACTGAGTTTATGGTTAGATGCAACTATGACAGATACTTCAGCTTAATCAGGTCTCAGAATCTATAGGAGAGGAGGGAATCAATTAGGTAGTTGAAAGAGAGGGAAGGAGAATTTTAAAAAATTACCACTATGATAACACATTTTTTAGCCTCTATTTAAAATATAACCTTATGTTATTTATATAGAGTATGTATTACTAGAAAAAAGTATGTATTTATAGAGTGATGGAATTACTCTTAAACTGCCAAATCTGTTGATTTCATTTATAATTTAAAAATTTTAAGAACTTTGACCTTAGGGAGTGCCTTTTTTTTTTTTTGGATTTTTTTCAGTTTTATGATTAGTACTTTATTATTATTATTATCATTATGATGATGATGATGTTCAGTTAGCCAACATATGTTGGCTAAAGGAGTGGCTTTTAAAGTGAAAATTGATTTGACAGTTGTTAAGCAGAATTTAATTTTCTTGGTATTTGCATGATTTATGAGTTCATTATTTTTAGATAGTAAAAATATTCCCTTAATGCTATCATGTCAGTGGGAAATAGATATAGAAAGAGCAATAAGATAGAAGAAAATGAAATACTAGCCATTTTCTTGCAAGAGGATGTTAGTGTGTATTAATCAATGTAGTCATCCTTTCTTCTATTCAAACATTTATTGAATGCTTAATATGAGCAATTACAGAGCAATATACACCTAAGAAGATCGACTTTCCAATTGTGATGTTATTTTTGCACATTTACTCCTACTTTCATTTCCTTTTTTTCATAATGATGATCACAGTGTAACATCTCAATTAAATTAACGATATCATTACATTCAGTTTATTAAGTCACATTAAAATACCTCATTGAGAGAACTAAATATAAATTCAGATATAACCCAAAATATTATCACACACGATAATCACTGATTTTATATTTCTTTTATCTTGTCTTTATATTTTACACCTTTTTTTGTAATTTGGTCTTGAAATTTACCCTAAGTTATCTGAAATTCAAACCTTTATTTAAATAGTCATTTAAATTTACTATATAATATGCCATCTCTTTTGCTCCTTTTTTTTTGCTCTCACAGAAAATAGGCAGGGAGAGTTATATTTTAATGAATAAGAGAAGAGATTCTAGAGAGTTTGATTCTTAACTGCCTCTGAAGGATAATGTGCACTTTCAGCTATGTAATAATATAATAAAATGCATATTTAATATTCCATAAATGACTTTAAGATAATCCAAAATACATAAATGGCTTTAAAAGGCTGCATAATGCCATAAACAATAGTGGAAGAAATCAGACAGAAAAGTTTCCTACTATAAATGTAATATTACGTAGTCAGCAAGTTCTTGTTGACTAACAGTGAATTTATAGAAAAAAAAAAAACTTTCTAAGCTAATGCCCTCTGAAAGCCTTGTTAAACTACCCATATGTTAATGATGACATGAGATTATGGACAAGTTGATCTTCAGTATTTCAACATCATGTGGTACCTTCAAATGATGCTAGGGAATATCAGGGAATATGTATCTGTATGATTCAGGGATTGGGCTATGCAGTCACTTCAGAAAATGCCATGAAAGGAACTTGGGACTATATTTCTGCACTCCATTACCATCCTTACAAAAAGAGAATAAATGTTTTAATTTAGATCATCATATGTTCTGGTAGTGGAATTATGAGATAGAACTTTGACTACCTGCAAATTTACCATTTCACCCTGGTTCCACATAAATTGCTTTCATTGGCCTCAAGAAAATGCTCAAATTGAAATCCATCAGGTTATCATCATCTGGCTAATCAACTATTTATATCAGGAAATTTTGTAATGTAGTGTGTATTTATAAAATTAACCCTGATTATAAAGATCAAAGTATATTATCTAATTATAATCAAAAACTGGAAAACACAAAGGAATAGCAAAAATATGACCAATCTTAATAAACAGGCAAACTAAATTGAATATGTTTGTAGTGAAATAGAATTATGCAAATCCTCTTGGTTTCTATGGAAATAAAATATTTTTACATGATTTTTAAGCTTTCCCACTGTGAATGTTAATTAGAAGATGGAAACATGAACTATGAAAAGTGCTCTTAATTTTTCCTTACATTTTTTTATGAAAATTTTCACACCGCAAAAGAGCTGAAATATTTTAATGACTATGCCATTTAGATTTAGATTCTGTCATTAATATTTTAACATACATGTTTTATTACACAGTTATCCATTCCTCTCGCAGTCCATCAGTCCATTTTTTGATACATTTCAAAGTTGAAGATACCAGTATATTATACCCCTTAAACACTATATCATGCGTACCATTAGAGTTCAGTATTTACTTGCAGATTTTTCCTTTCTTTGGAGGAAAAAATCACAGAGAATAAAATACTCAACTTTTAGATGTACCATTAGATAAATTTTGAAAATGCATACCTTTTAACAGACATAGAATATTATCCCCAAAACTTATCTTGTGCTTGTTCGCAAGGAATCCTGTCCCACAACCTTCTAGGAGCAACATGTTTTTTATCTTTTTTCCACCATAGGTTAGTTTTACTTGTTCTTGAACTTCATAGAAATGGAAACATACTCTCTGTATATACTATTTTATAAAATGTTTTCCTCTCAGCATGTGTATAAGTTTCACCTGTGTTTTCTAATGTACTGATGGTTCATTACTTTTTATTCCTGAGTAATATTTCATTATATCCCCGCACCCTTTGATGAACACCTGAGCTGTTTCCATTATTTTTCTCTAATGAAGAAAACTACTGTGACATTTTTGTATATGTCTTTTTATGAAACATGTATTTTTATTTCTCTTGGATATATACCCTAGAGTCAAATTGCTAAGTCATGGTGTAGGTAGGTTTAAGCTTAACTTTGTAAGAAACTCCAGATCTTCTTCCAAAGTGATTGTAAGTGCTTTTGTTTTTAAAATAAAATCAAATACCCAAGGAACATTGATTTGAAGCAACAACCTTCAAAATCAGTAACACAAAATCTTAGAATAGTGAACACACTAATACATATGTTTCTGTAAGGGAGAAATTGCTTTTTATCTCTTTTGATTATATATCACAGACTATTTAAATGTACTTAAATTCAATATATTCAATGACAGTTCTTTTAGCCTCAAATGATTTGTTTTTGTACATAGCCAATTGTGATTTATTTTTAATTAGAAAAATAAGGGTTTCATTGTATGTATGGACCACATCTTCTTAATCCAATCATTTGTTGAAGGGCATCTCGGCTCCTTCCACAATTTAGCTATTGTGGACAATGCTGCTATGAACATTGGGGTGCATATGGCCCTTCTCTTCACTACGTCTGTATCTTTGGGGTAAATACCCAGCAGTGCAATTGCTGGATCATAGGGTAGCTCTATTTTTAACTTTTTAAGGGACCTCCACACTGTTTTCCAAAGTAGCTATACCAACTTGCATTCCCACCAACAGTGTAAGAGGGATCCCCTTTCTCCACATCCTCTCCAACATTTGTTGTTTCCTGCCTTGTCAATTTTTGCCATTCTAACTGGCGTAAGGTGGTATCTCATTGTGGTTGGATTTGAATTTCCCTGATGGCTAATGATTTTGAACATTTTTTCACGTGTCTGTTAGGCATTTGTTTGTCTTCATTGGAAAAGTGTCTGTTCATATCTTCTGCCCATTTTTTTATTTGATTATTTGTTTCTTGTGTATTGAGTTTGAGAAGTTCTTTGTAGATCTTGGATACCAGTCTTTTATCTGTAGTGTCATTTGCAAATATCTTCTCCCATTCCGTGGGCTACCTCTTAGTGTTTTTAACTGTTTCCTTGGCTGTGCAGAAGCTTTTTATCTTGATGAAGTCCCACAAGTTCATTTTTTCTTTTGTTTCTCTTGCCTTTGGAGATGTGTCATGAAAAAAGTTGCTGTGACCGATGTCAAAGAGGTTGCAGCCTATGTTCTCCTCTATTACTCAGCCGTCAGAAAGAATGATTACCCAAAATTTGCAGCAATATGGACGGGACTGGAGGAGATTATGCTAAGTGAAATAAGTCAAGCAGAGAAAGACAATTATCATATGGTTTCACTCATTTATGGAACATAAGGAATAGCAGGGAGATCGGGGGGTAAACCGAAGGGGGAATGAACCATGAGAGACTATGGACTCTGGGAAACAAACTGAGGGCTTCAGAGGGGAGGGAGATGGGGGATTGGGATAGGCCGGTGATGGGTATTAAGGAGGGCACATATTGCATGGTGCACTGGGTGTTATACGCAAATAATGAATCATGGAACACTACATCAAAAACTAAGGATGTACTGTATGATGACTAACATAACATAATAAAAAATTATTATAAAAAAATAATGGTTTCAAAATTCATGTAATTTACATTGGATACTGTGTATTTTAATAAAAATTTATAGTATTAACCTTGACATTATAGCCTCAGTTTGGGGTTTGTTGGATAAAGAACTAAGTATAAACTTTTCTCTTTCCTCCAAAGCACTTGTTAATTCATTTGTAAATTTACTCATTTATTCAGTAATCAATTTATGGAGTGCAGTGATTACTAATGTGTCAGGTATTGTTCTAGATATAGAACAAGGCAAATTTTTTATAGAAGTTATTGCTATAGTTTTTAAATTGTTTCATCTTATTATTCAGTAGTTTGTAACGTTACACTCTTTTTTGTTTTTACTTCGTCTCCCTCGCTTTTCCATCTCCTATTAACTGAGGTTACAATTCTTTCAACCTTAACACTTTGAGAAAAACCTCATCAAAGTCAGCAGTTCCAGCATAACCCCAGAGAATCATTTTGTGCGTGATTTACATTGTCTTCCAATAGTCAAATGGACTCTGGGTTTTAGGAGCTTTGAATAATTTTTCAGGGACTAGAACCTTTCCCTGGCCAGCAGGTTCGTTAAAACACCCATATGTCCCTACACACTTCTATGTCTTCTCCTCACTCTAGTTGGTAACTGGGGTCCTGCCTCAAGGGCACTGATTCTCGTGTTTCACAGTGATGCCCCCACCTGACAGAGCATTACTGCTGTCGACCCTGTCCATCATTTTGACCTCCTTAGTTTATTTCATGTGGAAATCAAGCCCCTTCAGGCACTAGGTTATCTGTTGGCTGTCTTGCTCACAAACCAGCATTGAGTCATGGATCTCTGCCCTTCTCAAAAGACATCCGGCACATTCTGGCACTCAGTTCTGCCTTTATCAATATTCCTTCAAATGACCTGGAATTATCACACTATTATTCCTCCAGCTTTCAGAGCTGCCTAGAGTTAGAGCAAACTCTCCTGGTGCTGCGTCATATCTTTTAGATCTTTGACTCTATATTAGTATTCTGGTATCCTAGGTACCATAACAAATTACCACAACTCGTGGCTTAAAAACAACAGGAGCATATTCTCTCACAGTTTGGGAAGCCAGAAATCTAAAAGTAAGATTTTGACAGAGCCACACTCCCTCTGAAGGCTATTTGGGAGAATCCTTTTTTGTCTCTTCCAGCTTCTGCTGGCTGTAGGCATTTTTTGACTTGTAGCTAATGACTCCAATCTTTGCCTCCATTTTCACATCACTGACCCTCCATGTGTCCTCTCTACTTTGGTTCTTGAAAAAAGACACTTACTTTGGATTTAAGGCTCTCATCCAGCATGTTCTTTTCTCAAGATCCTACCTTAATTATATCCACAAAGATTATTTTTCAAAATAAGACCATATTTTCAGATACTTGGTGGAAAAGTCTTTTGGTGGACCGCAATTCAACCCACTGATAAGCTCTGTCAACACTCATTTCTGTTACGTCTGCTGCTGCTTACAGGCCTAATGCATTTTCACATATGAAAAAAGAATATTGCCAAACTGTATACACTTAGTTTCTGAAACCAGTTTTATTTATTTTTGTTGAAATAGGAAAACAGCTATTTCTTACTTCATTTTTTCCCCGAAATGAATAAATAAGAACTTTCATGCAGCAATATACTCTTTGATTTGGTGGTTGTAGGTAGAGGTTAAGGAGAGAGAACATCTTCCAACAGTATACTTTTAAGAGATGCTTCTTGGAGAACAGACCATGGGTGGGATTTTGAGGGCCAACTTCAGTTTGGCCTCCTCTTCTAAGACTGACTGAGCAGTTCACCCTATGAAAGGAAAACAACAAAAGATAAGCACATGGAGGGGACCCAGTCCTCACAATGACAGTAGTCTATAAGGACTCCTGAGATTATATCAGAATGAAATGAATGCAGAATCATTGGTAATTCCTGGTACACCACAAACCCCGATTCTAGAAATTTGATCTTTATTTGTAGCAGTCTCAGCGCTTCTCAACCGTGGCATCAGTGACATTCCTCATGGGGACTGTCCTGCGCAGTGTAGGATGTGTAGCAGCCTGTACTCGCTGGATGTCAGCAGCACCACCTCTCAGTTGTGACAACCAAAAATGGCTCCTGGCACTGCCAAATGTACCCTGGAGAGCAAAAGCACTCCCCGTTGAGAATCACCAGTATAAATGAACACTATTAATATTCACCAGCAAAATTAGATCCTTAAAAATATATGTCTGTTACTTTAAAGTTGTTGTGAAGCCATCTTTTGAGATTCAGATGTTTTTGAATTAAAAGTAGTTAAAAAACACTTTGATTCTCTGTAACTTGGCAATTTTTTTGTTCCATTAAGTGTATCCCTTAGATAAGGGCAACATCTATTTCACTCTTTCTGAGAATTGATAGAATTTTTTTCCCACTTAATAGGGCTATTTAGGCCTCTTATATTCCAGGTCATTAATTTTAATGGTTAAGACATTGTTATATGGCACTCTGAGGAAGCGAAGGTGCATACTGATAATTCTACTCCTGTGCAGGGAAATATTATTTTCCTTGGTAAAGACAAACCATTTCTTTGAATTTAGAAACATTTAGTTTCTAAGGTTCTGTTACCATTTTATTTAAAGCCCCATTAGCCCCAACATATTGAATAATAGCTCACCATTTTGCCCCACATATGATTCATTTAGAGAAGTAGAAAAGCTCATAAAAATATCTAACTGGTATTTATAGACCTTCTCTTTCTCTCTAATACTATAGGAAGTCTTTCTAATTACTCTAAAACCTGGAATAAAAAGGAAACAAGCAAACAAGATGATATGAGACAGCTGCCTATCTTTTATTTCAGATGATATTTTGTGCTGACTTGAAAATATAGTACTGTAAAGCTCCTTATTAATATATCAACACCCCTTCATGTGGTAAAAGCTGTCCTAAATTTTTGTTAATTGTTATTCAAGACACTGATAATCTAATTTAAATCTGAATCATTTGCTTTCATCTTTAAAGATCCCAGGGAGTTTCATTTTGGTGAATTCTTAAGAAGATAGATCAATCTGGGCAGTTTCAGTTCAGCAAGACATTATAAAATATATTAGCAGGCCAAGAAAAAAAGCCTGCAAGAACAAAATATAAACTAATTGCTCACTGGGCCATCTAATTCTTATGTTGAGCAAATCAGATTTGGATATATACTCCTTTATGTGTCCTTTCTAGGTTTCGTGGGGACTAAAGTTTGTATAATTTAGAGGTGGGGGGCTCCTTAAGAAAATACAAATTTATGATACAAAATTACAAATTCTGATTTAGGAACACAGTCATGAAAGAAGCTCTTACAATGAGGCTCCCTGAAGTTTAACTTTCCCAGCCACCAGGATCTTTCCACCAGTATCACAACCTGCCACGTTTTCTGCCTCCCTCATATTCCACACCCAAGTGCCACCAGAAATTCTGAGCCATAATATGGACTTAAAATGTGATGCCCATCTTTAACAGATCTCAGAGAGAGATGAGACAGAATGGTACACTGCCGCATTCTTCCATTTTCATGTTCCTTTCCTTTAGTTATAAGCTAGTATATAATAATTGCATTTTTTTTACTTTTTTTCCAATTTTTTACACTTTTATTAAGCAGTTTGTACAGTTTCCATATGCCTCCTAACTCCCATAAGAGTTTCCCCTCTTATTAACATCTTATACTAGCATGGTACAATTTATTACAGTTGATGAACCAATATTGACATATTGTTGTTAACTAAAGTAGATAGTTTTCATTAACATTCATCCTGTGTTGTACAGTTCTTTGAGTTTTGGCAAATATATTATGTCATGTATTCACCATTAGTGTCTCATGTGGAATAATTTCACCACCCTAAAAATCTCCTGTGCTACCTATTCATATCTTCTTCCATCTCCATGAACCATCTCCAGAATATATCTTTTACAGAGCAGAGCATCTCCTGTTTTTTGTTTGTTTTACTGTCTTTGTAGTTTTTTTTCTTTTCTATACTGTCATAGTTGGAATCATATAGCCTACAGCCTTTCAGACTGAATTCACTTAGTTACTAATATGCATTTAAAGTTTCTTCCATGTCTTTTTGTTTCTTGATACCTTATTGTCTCCTGAGTGAACAATTTTCCATTGTGTGTAAAAACAGTTTGTTTACCCATTTACCTATTTAGAGGCATTTTGATTGTTTCTAGTTTGGGCAGTTAAGGAAACACCTGCAATAAACATTCATGTACAGGTTTCTGTGGATGCAAGTTTTTAACTCCTGTGGGGAAATACCTGGGAGCACAATTGCTGAATCATATGAAAAGCCTATGTTTAACATTTAAGAAACTATCAAACTATCTTCCAAAGTGTCGGTGCCACTTTTTATTCCCATCAGCAATGAATGAAAGTTCCACATCCATATCAACATTTGAAATTACGAGGGGCGCCTGGGTGGCACAGCGGTTAAGCGTCTGCCTTCAGCTCAGGGCGTGATCCCGGCGTTATGGGATCGAGCCCCACATCAGGCTCCTCCGCTGTGAGCCTGCTTCTTCCTCTCCCACTCCCCCTGCTTGTGTTCCCTCTCTCGCTGGCTGTCTCTATCTCTGTCAAATAAATGAATAAAAAATCTTAAAAAAAAAAATTTGAAATTACGAGATTTTTTTTTTATTTTAGCCATTCTAATAGGCACATGTGGTATTCCATTGTTGTTTTAATTTGCAATTCCTTAATGACATATATGTGAGCATCTTTTCATCATAAATGCTTATTTATCATTGTATGTATTCTTTGGTGAGGTCTGTTCAGATCTTTTGCCCATTTTGTAATTGGGTTGTTTGTTTTCTTATTGCTGAGTTTTGAGAGTACTTATTTTGGCTACAAGTCCTTTATCGAATATGTGTTTACAAGTATTTTCCCCTAATCTGCAGCTTGTCCATTCATTCTCTTAATAGTATCTTTTACAGATGGAACGCCTGGGTGACTCAGTCAGTTAAGTTGTCTGCCTTCGGCTCAGGTCCTGATCTCAGGGTCCTGGAATCGAGTCCTATATCGGGCTCCTTGCTCAGTGGGGAGCCTGCTTCTCCCTCTGCCTGCCGCTTCCCCTGCTTGTGCTCTCTCTCTCTCTGACAAATAAATAAATAAAATCTTTAAAAAAATATATGTTTTACAGAGCAGAAGCTTTTAATTTTAATGAAGTCAAATTTACCTTTTATTTCATGAATTGTAGTTCTGGTGTTATATCTAAAATTCATCACCAAACCCAAGTTTACTTAAATTTCCTATGTTATCTTCTGGAAGTTTTAAAGCTTTGTGTTTTACATTTAGATCTATGAGCCATTTGCGTTAATTTTCATGTAAGGCATAGGTCTATCCGCTGGGGCTTGCCATAACAAAATACCATGGACTGAATGCCCCAAACAGCACAAATTTATTTTCTTAATTTTGAAGGTTGAAAAGTACAAGATCAAAGTTCTGGCAGGATTCAGTTACTGGTGAGACTGTCTTCCTGAATTACAGATAGGTGTCTTCTCGCTATGTCCTCACATGACAGAGAGTGATTTCTTCTTACAAGGTCACAGTCCTATCAGATTAAGACTCCACTCTTATGACCTTATTTAACCATAATGGCTTACTTAAGGCAGGTTCTATCTCCTAATACAGTCACATTGGTGGTAGGGCTTCAACATATGAATTTTGGGAGGAAACAATTCAGTCATGGCACTTTATGTCAAGATTCAGTTTGCTGCATGTGGATATAAAATTGTTCCAGAAGTATTGGTTGAGGTTGAGAAAAATATCTTTCTCTATTAGTTGTCTTCTCATTTTTGTCAAAAATCAATTGGCTATTTCTGTGTGTGTATTTCTGACTCTATTATGTTCCATTGATCAATTTGTCTTTCACTAAGAGCACACTGCATTAATTACTTAGTTATTTGTAGTAAGTCTTAATGTTCAGTCCTCCATCTTTGTTCTTCTTTAGTATTATATTAGCTATTCTAGGTCTTTTGCTTTTCCAGGTAAACTTTAGAGTCAGTTTGTTAATATCCACAAAATAACTCACTGGTGTTTTGATTGGAATTGTATTGGATCTGTAATTTAAGTTGGGAAGAACTTACTTCTTAATTGAATCTACCAATCCATAAACATGGAATATCTCCCCATTTACTTAAATCTTTGATTTCTTCCATCAGGATTTTACAGTTTTCTTCTTATGGATCTAGTACATATTTTGTTAGATTTATACATAAGTATTTCAAATTCCAGTTGTTAATTACTGATATATTTATGAAAGCACTTGACTTTTGTGTACTAATCTTGTATCCTGCAACCTTGCTATAATCCCTTATTAGTTCCAGGAGTTTTTGTTGGTGGTGGTCATTCTTTGGGATTTTCTATAGAAACACCTGCAATGTCATTTGCAAACAACACTTTAATTTTTCCACCACAATCTGGATACTTTCTATTTTCTTTTCTTGTGTTATTACATGAGATAGGATTTCCAGTATGTTGTTAAATGGGAGGGCAGGGAGCAGTGAGAGGGGATACCCTTGGCTTGCTTCTGATCTTAGGTAGAAAGCATCTAATTTCTCATCATTAAGTATGATATTAACTATAGATTTTTGTCGATGTCTATTATCAATCTGGGGAAATTCCCAGCTGGGAAAATATTAAAAATAAATACTAAGCTAATTCACAGGTAGTGCAAGTATCTTAGAGCATGACCAATTTCTCTTTCCCACCTCTTAGAGCATTGCTGTCATTTATTTCACTTATCCACAAGGTATAATCACAGAGTACATTGTTTTGCTATTATTGTATTGAGCAAACAGTTATATATTAGATTGATGAAGAATAAAAAGTTAAAAAAAAACCAAAAGGTAAAATATTTTATTTTGCCTTTATTTATACCTTCTCTACTTTCTTTATGTAAATACATGTTTCTGACCTGTATTTTCATTCTCTTGAAGAACTTCATTCAACCTTTTTCTCAAGGCAGGACTACTAATGACACATTTCATCAAATTTTTTTTGCCCAAAAAAATCTTTAATTCCCATTTACCTTTGAAGGATAATTTTGTTGGATACAGAATTCTAGTTGAATGTGTTGGTGTTCTTTCCCTCCAACACTTTAAGTGGTTCACTCCACTCTCTTCTTGTTTGTGTGGTTTCTGAGGAGAGGTCCAGTATAATTCTTATCCTTGTTTCTCTGTAGGTAAGGATTTCCTTCCTCCCGTTCCTCCCAGCTTCTTTCAGAATTTTGTCTTTGGTTTTGTGCAGTTTGAGTATGATATACTTAGATATGAATTTTTATATTTACCCTGCTTGGTGTTCTTTGAGCTTCTTGGATATGTGGTTCAAATTCTGTCATCACTTTTAGACATTTCTCACCATTACTACTTTAAATAGTTCTTTTTTCCTCTGTTTCTTTCTTTTTGGTATTCTCAGTATGCCTGCATTATACCTTTTGTGTTTATTTGAATAAATTGGTAATATGAAGATAGAGGTGATTAGTAAAAATAGAAAACAGAGTTAGCTCTTCTTTTCTTAAATTGTAAGGGAATTTTGGTGTATAAAAAGTTTATTGATTTTTTTTCTTATGGTAACAATTTGACAGTTGAGGATTGGAGATCTTAAATATAACCCTCCACTAAATAGACTGTGGACATGGACATAAACATACTATAAAATCTATGGACATAAACATGTGATATAAAATACCACAATTATAACCTCTAGTCATTCAAGAGTGAATTTTCTTTTATATTCTAAAAAATATACATAATAATCAAGAGATCATAAAGTGCTATAAAAAATAAAACCTAGAGATAGAATAAATTTAATTTACATCAGATGTACTGATTTTAAACAAACCTCAATTTATTGTGATTTTTTTTTTTCCCATTAGAATGGTTTTGGGGGAAATCTTGAATGGCTTGCAAGGGAGGTAAACTGGTGACTTCTTCCTTCTTAAGGTAGTTGAACTTTCATTACATGCAGAGTTTTAGGCACATAATAAATGTTGTAGATGATAACAGTACTTCTGCTGAGTGGGTGGAAGTTAGAGAATTTTACTGTAAATTCTGACCCAGAATTTTAAAGTCCAGCTGTTCGGGGGCACCTGGGTGGCTCAGTTGGTTAAGCATCTGTCTTTGGCTCAGGTCATTATCCCAGGATTCTGGGATCGAGCCCCACATTGGGCTCCCTGCTCAGCAGAGAGTCTGCTTCTCCCTCTCGCTCTGCCCCTCCACCACCTCCCCCACTCTTGCTCTCTCTCATGCTCTCTCTCTCAAATAAATAAATAAAACCTTAAAAAAAAAATTAAGCCCAACTGTTCAAATCGATCACAACTAAAGTTCAGAAAGAAATAAGCCCGCTAAAGCAGTATTTTCCATTCTTTTTTTGCCATATTTGGTTTCTTACTGATAGCCATATGTATCTAATTGCTTTAACCCTTTTTTTAAATCTAGTAAAATTATTATTGTAATATTACCGTAGTTTTTTGTTTTAAATGTCTCTCTTGCGGTAGAAGGTACAGGATAGATTTCTTAGAAGATAGTGACCTGATGGAGACCTGCTACCTCTCCATCTTTAAATCTGCCTTTCCTGAAGCTGATAGAAAGTGGGCTTCAAGTGACCTTGAGTACTATGAAGGTTCTAACAATGAGAATCAGGGTGGAGGAGGCTGGATACCAGCATTGAGAGCCCTGAGTCAAAGGCTCTGAGCACAGAAATGTATGGACCAGCAAGGAACAGTTCAGTCCCATGGGGGGAGGGACCACGTAGCCTAAGTTAGTATACCTGTTTCCCTGACTTCAGAGGCTACAAGGATGCTCAACTTATAAGCAGTTCTCAAGACTGAGAAAAGGTAGTGACACCAAGGAGAGAGAGTGGGTGGGTCTTCAGGCAGTGATAATCTGCCTGCTGGTAAATGGCCACATAGTTAGAGTAAGGAACTAGAAATTACAAACAATTGTAATAGAATCCAGGAATGGGAGAAAAGGAAGGCAGGAGAGGAGTAAAAGTATTTTAAAAGTCTCATATTATAGATTTGTGATTGTCAGGGTTTGAAAGCAATATTTTTATGGGAGAGAATGCATTTTTTTGTTAGGAAGAGTTTTCAGATAGGAATATAGAAATATGTGCCTGATTAAAAGCTCAGGGAAAATGAAAAAAATTGAAATGGAAAATTAAAATAGAATTTACAAATTAGCATGAGAAAAATATAAATGAGTAGCAATGTAATAAGATCAGCAAAAATAGTGAGAAAAGTAGTAAAAGAAATAGTATAAAATAAATGATGGAGCACAATAGAAGAAATAAAATTTAAAAATTTAAGTCATTAGGGTAAATGTGTATGAACTAACTTCTCTCATTAGGAGTCAATGCCCTGCCAGCTGTAAGACTTTCTAAAATATTTATAAGAAGTAAAAGTTAAAAATAAAGGTAAGGGCAAAGAAATACCTAGCTGACATGGAAAATTGAAAGCTAGAAGGATAAAATCAATACTAGACAAGATGGGATTTAAAGTTAAAACCTCTAAATAGGTTAAAGAGTGATTCTGTATCATGATAAAAGATGTGATGTATTTTTTTAATGTGACCATCATAAACCTCCAGGCACTAAAAAATAAATAACAGCTACCTATATACATATAAATCTTTACCAGAAATTCAAGGAAATCAATTTCTGACAATATGATAAGCTAGATACTTTTAACTCTCTCACAGAAAACTATGACAATGGAGAAAACAATAGAAAACATTTCTTAATATTTTGTTGAGTAAGAAAGAAATACATAGAAACCAAAGCTAAGTGAATTTGAGAATCAAAAGAGATAAAGAGAGCCCTAAAATGCCTTTCCATCTTGCTAAAATTTGCTCAACCAGTGAACCTGAGTTTCTTAGATTGGCAGGAAGTAAGCGTGGAGACAGAAAACATGTCAGCATGAATTTCCAGTGGAGAGTCCAATAGATTTCCTCATCTGCAGATAAACCTGGAATCCCAGAGCCACACTCTGAAAGAACTAGATATCCCAGCATGCACACACATGCGCATACACACACACTCTCACACGAGATAACAAGGAAAATTGCCTCTCTCAAAATTTAGCACAGGATGGATGAGAAAACAAAATATTTCATCAAAATTCATAACCATCTGCTGGTCTTTACAGGTTTTTAGCCTAAATTCACACTACCTAGATGGTCTGAAAAAATCTCAAGCCAAGGATTTGTATTAAACCTCTGCAGGTTGGTAATGCCCTGAGTCCCTAGTGAAAATAAATGTATATTACCTTTGAAAATGCTTCTCAAAAAGAATAGCAACAGCAGCAAACCCTTAAAACTTGCAAAGAAACAACACCGCTAGTGAAGGCAAGGAGAAACCACAAAAGATACAGTCATATCTTTATGATTTAAGATATTGGAATTATCAAACACATAAAGTAAAATAAGTGTGGGTTATTATGTTTAAAAATAAGAAAAAATGGACTGAAAAAAATGAGTAAGAACCAAGGGATTATTTAAGTTAACAATTAAAATGGAAAAATAACCAGAGGTGTTTTAACTAATGTATTTATACATACGTACACACACAAATACAGACACATTATGGTAATGTGTAGGCTTATCATAGTGAAACCACAGAACACCACAGACAAATAATCTTAAGTTCCACAAAAGAGGAATAAAGTCAAAATTACTTTCCAATGAACAAAAATTAGAAGATAGTTTAATTCCCAAAACAAGTAGTGGAGGTCAATGTATTGCATTATTTTTTTAAATGAGTGCTAAATTTGAGAATAAAGTAATTTGAAACAGAAAAAAATAAAATGATTCGCCACCAACAGATTTTACTAAAGGAAAATTTGTAGGTTTATAGTTAATAGGTTTATACTCTAGACAGAAGAGATTTCAAGTGGATAATCTTATGTGCAAGAAAGAATGGTGCTTAAAGAAAATAGTAAATATGTGAGTCAATCTAAGCAAATATTGACTTTATAGACTTAACAAAAAATTCTTTTTTTTTTTTAAGATTTTATTTATTTATTTGACAGAGATAGAGACAGCCAGCGAGAGAGGGAACACAAGCAGGGGGAGTGGGAGAGGAAGAAGCAGGCTCATAGTGGAGGAGCCTGATGTGGGGCTCGATCCCATAACGCCAGGATCACGCCCTGAGCCGAAGGCAGACACTTAACCGCTGTGCCACCCAGGCGCCCCAACAAAAAATTCTTGTGGGGTTAAGGAAAATGAAAAGGTAGAACTGAACTATATCAAAATAGAATATTTTTAAAAATGATGAGAGCTAAAATGTTTTAAGGTCTTTGTGTTGTTCTTGATGAATTAGGCATGCAAACTGAAAATCACAAATAGAATAGTAATGCAGGGTATAATTTCCAAATTCTGACTGAGACTCTGGTCTCTATTATCAGATAAATACAGTTATACTATGATATTTTAACTTACCTTTCCCTGTATTTCATAGAATATGCAGACAGAAAACAAGATGCAGAAAACCAGAATATTAAATTAACAGTTCAGATACATTGAAAATATATAGAACACTGACCTAAACCACTGTAGAATACACATAACTCTAATCACAAGGAATATTAAAAAAAAATCTTACATTGGACAAAAAGCAAACCTGATACGATACAGTTCATATTCACTAAGTAAAATGTAATTACATTAAAAATCAGTAGCCAAAAAGTAACTACCATGAAGTATTTTGGAACAATTATTACAGTTCTAGTAACAAATCAAAGAAGAAAACGCAATAGAAGTTATAAAGTATTTGTAATTCAAGAAAATTTCTACATACAGAAACTTGTTTGATGCAAGCAAAACAGTAACTATAGGAACTCTTATAGCCTTAAAATGCTTGTATTAATAAAGATGAAAGCCTTAAAATTAATGAGCCAAGCATTCTACTTAAGAAGGTAGGAAAATATATAGCAGAGCAAACTTAGATAAATTAAAATGTAATACTAAAGATAAAAATTGAAAAGACATTTTGAAGATAAAAAGTAAAGGATGTGTGCTGAGTGGGAGGACTCTGCCAGTACCAAGGTTATTGTGAAGTTACAGTAACTAGTTTATATAAGGCACATAATTAAATAAACAGAGGTAGCCATGTTCATGAATTGGAATTCTGTATTGTAAACATGTCAACTCTACCCCAATTGATCTGTACCTTCAATTTAATTCCAATAAAAATTATTTCAATTTTATTTTGTAAAACTTGACATCTTGATTCCAAAATTTATACAAAAGAGAAAATTTCTTTGAAAATACCAAAACACAATTAAAGAAGTAAAACACAGTGAGGTTTCCTTTCCCAGAAATGAAGAATTGTAAATCTATAGTTATTGAGACAGTATGGCATTGACACATTGATTGAAAAAAGGGACAGATAGAACAGACTACAATTGAGACAGCATACTTGACACATTGATTGAAAAAAGGGACAGATAGAACAGACTACACAGACTGCAAATAGACCCACACTTAGAGAGAAGCATGATTTAGTGCATAACTGTCACTAAAGATCAGTGGGAAAACATGAACTGCTCAACAGATTGTGCAAGGACAGTAAGTTATTCGTATGGAATAAAGTAAACTTCTACCTCTCCGTCATTGCTATATACAAAAATCAACTCCGAATGAATTAGAGACAAATATAAGAGGTGGGGGAAGGGGTGCCTGCGTGGTTCAGTCAAAGATCCGACTCTTGATTTTGGCTCAGGTCATGATTTCAGGGTTGTGAGATCTGCTGGAGGTTCTCTCTCTCTCCCTATCCTTCTGCCCATCTGCGCACAATCACCGACTCACACGTACACATGTGGCCTTTTTCCCTCTCCAAATAAATAGATCTTTTTTTAATAAAAGAGGTGGGGAAAAACCATTTTAACGGTATTTAAGAAAGTTTTTCTATGATCTGGGGGTGGGGAAGGATTTCTCAAGACACAAAAGATGCTTTAAATATATGTGTGAAATATATGTGGTAAATGTGAAAAAAATAACTTATATTCATCAAAAAGACACTATGAAGGAAGTGGAAAGACAAGCCAAAAATGGACAAAGATACATGAAAAAGGTACACAAAGGATTACTATGCAGAATATTTTTAATGCTTATATATCAATAAGAAAAAAGCCAAACAACTTATGGAAAAGTAGACAAAACATGCAGTCAGTTGTCAGGAGTAGAAATAAATGGATGAAATGTATGAAAGTACATTTATTATTAATTAAGGCAATGCAAAATAAAACAACAAGATATTGTTTTCCCTCCCTTTCTTCAAACATGTCACCTGGCACACTTCTACATGGCAATATCATGGGTGCTATGTGATATTGTTTTCCCTCCCTTTCTTCAAACATGGCACCTGGCACACTTCTACATGGCAATATCATGGGTGCTATGTAAATATATAAATGTATAATTCATGTATTTCTTGGACACTCTTCTTAAGGGCAGAGTTTTTCTCCAGCCTACTTTTGACTTCTATTCCCTTCTCTCATAATCCTGTCTGAACACATCCTTGGGGGTCTCTCCACAGAAAATGAGGACATTGTAGCAGGAGCCAGAAGACCTGGCTGGTCTCTGCCGTGAATACATACAAGGGATTTTAGTGAAGTCCCTTAAGATCTTAGGGTTTTTTTTTTTTAATAATGATTTTTTATTATATTATGTTGACTAACATAATATAAGATCTTAGGTTTTAATGCCCATTTATGAAATGAGAAGAGTTGGTTTTATCTCATAGGCTTCAGACTGGCAGCACATGAAGTCCAAAGATGTATTTTGTTAGGCTTGCCCCATGTCTTTGAATCTTTTAGATTTTTAAATATCACTGTGTGGAGACTGCATGTTCTCAGGCTTCGCAAGTCTCCCTCATCCCATACTGTGCTCGTGTATTTTTGTACCTGCCTGCCATTGAAGGCATCTGACTTTGTGACCTGTTAGATAATATCTAAATTTACTTTCTGAAGCTTAGAAAAGGTACCTAGCACGCCCATATCTAAAATACATAAGGCAAGGTAACATGCGCAGTTCATGTGGGAGTGTTTTACTGGTGATGGGTTTAGTTTCATACAGGCTTATTATGCAGGGCTTGTTTGTAGTGGGTGCCCCCCCGGTTTGTTCACCCAGCACAGCCTGCTCGCCACCTCCTCAGCATTGACACTGTTGTGATCTATATGCCGTCAAAGCCTGTGAGATTTAACAGGACAGAGTATATCTCCCTGATTGCGATGCTAATTTCCCACTTATTTCATGGTACATAGGCATCATTATAGTAGTAGAAGATGAAATTGTGTGGATGAATGAAGAAAAATGACTTAAGTATAGTATGTATCTAGCACAGGGGTCCGCAAACTTTTCTGTAAAGGGCCAGAAAGTAAATTTTTATTTTGTGGGCCATACAGTCTCTATCACAACCACTCAGTTCTGCCGTTGCAGTGTGTATCATCCAGGCTTCTTCAGAGAAACATCTCTATATGACTTATTTGAGGAATTGGCTCACAATTGTGAGGGTTGGAAAGTTTGAAATCCCATAGAACTAATCAGCAGGCTGGAAACTCAGGCAGGAGTTAATACTGCAATCCTGAATCTGATTTTTAAGGCAAGCCGGCAGGCTGGAAACTCAGTTAGAAGTTCGTATTGCAGTATTGAGGCAGAATTTCTTATTCTCAAGGAAACCTCGGTATTGCTCTAAAGACCTTCAACTTAGGGGATGAGGCCCACCCACATTGTCGAAGTTAATCTCCTTTACTTAAAGTCAAGTGACTGTAGATGTGGTTAACCTAGGTTAATAGATGTGGGATTTTTTTTAATACCTAGATTAATATTTGATTAAATAACTGAATACTATAGCCTAGCAAAGTTAACACATGAAACTAACCACTACACAGTGCTAAAGGAGCCATAGACAATATGTAAACAAATAGATATGTAGATGTTGCTGTGTTCCAATAAAACTTTAGTTTAAATTTCATATGCTCTTCATGCATCACAAATTCTACTTCTCGTTTTGATTTTTTTCCCCCAAACACCTCAAAATATAAAACATTCTTACCTCACAGGTGGATCATACAAAACCAGGTCATGGACCAAATTTGCTCTGCAAGTGTTGTTATCTCTACTCATTACAAATCTATTTATTTGCATACATATTTATACACACACACACAAAGAACTTTAAAACTGGCATTAATTATAGCTACCCTCAAAACAGAACTTAAGTGTAACTCAAACCATTACAGTTCTAAGGGTGGGAAAATGTTAAGGAATATAGTAAAAATTCAGTTTGTGGAGTCTTCTAATAGTATCTAAGATTATTTTTCATCCCAGTACTATTTATTTATAAAGTTCTTTGAGGAAAGAAGAATGGCAAGAATATCTATGAAGGTCTTTGTAGGTCTCTAATCCCACAAAATAGTGGTCAAATGATGATGAGATATGTTGATAAAAGGGTAGAAGAACATGACTTTTCCCTGATGTATTAATCTCCCCTTTCCATACTAACTAATGCCCAACTCCATCTCCTAAACATGCACACACACACACACACACACACACACACGCACACACTTCATTTACTCTGTACTACATACATTTACTGGTATATACCTACAATATGTCAGGCTTTTCACCAGATACAGGATACAAAGAATTGATCGAATTCAAGTCATGTTTCTTTAATAGTTCACAGGATTAGGCAAGAAAAAATTGTTAGGTATCCACCATTTGTCAGCCATTTTAGATAAATCATCTGATTTAATCTGTAAAACAGCTCAATATGGGGTTGCCAAATAAAAGATAGGACCAATTAATTTGGATTTCACATGAACAGCAGTCTTTTTTGTAGTATGATATGCCTCATGCAATATTTGGGACACACACTGAAAAATGGAACAAATTTATGCTACAAAAATATCTGAAATTCATACAATCTTATTTTTTATTTGCTAAATCTTACACCTCTAGCTCAATGGGATGTGGGAATTATTGCATTCAGTTTATATCAGAGAAAAGTGGTGCTCAGATTTAGTCAGTCAGATTTAGTTATTCAGAATGATCATACTTCTGGAAATACCTGTAAATTTTCCTCATACTAATACCAGATATGGAAATAGTATAAAGAAATGGATGAACCCCACAGACCTATTGAGAAGGCAAAAAGAGTGAAATTAATTCCATATCTGCAACTTTATATGGTTAAATGTTTGGGTAGAGCTTAAGAAGTAAGTAAGGTGTAAATAAAAATAAATGCATAAATATAAAAAAATAAAAATTTGAGCTATTTAAATAATTATTTCAACCCTCCAAAACGGTGTAACCTTTACAAGATTCTCTTGGCACTTAATATTAACTTCTCAACTCATGATTCTGTGTGTTAAAAGAATATTTCCAACAGGTAATCACATTTTCTTGTTCTTTTCAGAATTGGCAAATATTTATTAATATCCTAATTCCAGTTATCATCAATGTAAGAAAGTCCAAATCTTGTTATATCATTTGTGAAGAAATAAATTCTATGTTGAACACAGAAAGCAAGCAAAATTAAAGAAGAAAATTGTGTAGAACTTTGTCTTATAAGGAGTTCATGGTAGATCAAGAGAAGAAAGCTTTACATTTTCCCAAGAATTAGTTCACGTATACAGTTATTCATAAAACCAGAATGTCTGTTGCTTTCTGGTTTCTCTTTTTTAGATGATAAAGGCAATTATAGCTTACATCTGAATTCTGATTATATGTTTCACGTAATTATTTTTTAACTTTAATCAAAATCTGTTGTGTAGGTAGAAAAGATTCTTCATTACCCCAAATTATATACCTGGACACTAATATAAACTTCTGTTATAACTGATGTAATACTTTGATTCTCAATCATTGAATCATTTACTAAATGGTGAAATACAAACCATCTAAGTTTGTATTTCAAATGGTTTTTTACATACAGACGTGAAATCTCACCAGTAACTACAAAGATTTCCCTGGTATAGTTACAAAAATTTAATTTTAGCACAGTAGCTTAAGGATTAAGTTGTTTTATTTTCTTTATATTGCTTGAGACATCTTCCGAAGATTTAAAAATGAGGAGATGGAGAAAACGGATTCTTCACTCTGGGATTCCTAGGTACCACAGATGGGTCAATAATAAGGCACAAAGTAAGAATAAAAATTCTAGAGATGGTAAAGGAGGGAAAAAAACACTAAGTACAAATGCATACTTTGATCCAATAAGGCAAAATGTGCGGAAAGGGAAGTTCCAAAGGGACGGAGAAATATCTCCATTATCTGCACAGAATTTAGTCAATTGTTTCATCCCTAGACCAGATTTTCTTCGAATCATCACACAAAGATTGTTGCTGAATTTCCGAAAGAAAAAAAGTAACAATTTGCAGCCTCATTTAGTATCTCGATCCCTGTGTGTTCTCATAGGAAATGTGTATGCCACCTAAGGTGGGGGGGGGGGGGGGGGCAAAACAGCGTAATTAAGCACCTCGGATGGAAAGCAGTCACTTAGAATCCATCTTTATGAGAGTTTACTCACTTTTACTATTCAAGTTTCAAAACATGTCCTACTTTCCAGGTGCTCATATTTTCAAAATCGTCAAAGCTGAGCTGAGAGAGTCCTTTTTGCCACTTTCGGTTTTCTCCCTCTGAGAGAAGAAAGCTCCATAAGTGAGAGGGAAGGATGCTCTTCTGCCTGGTCAGTTTCACTTCTCTAGTTGCTTTTACTCCAGGAGAGAAGGGTGTCAAATTTGCCTCTGTGTGCAGAGTGCCTTAAGTGGTTTTCTACTACAGTTCTTTGTTCTTCTGTGATGTTCTTTTAAAGGTTCTACAGAGTACAAAACAAATCCAAAAATGTGAAGGGGCCAGAGGCTGGATTATACTCTTGGGTACAAAAGTTTTAAACATTTGATCTGGTAACAAATTCATTTAAATGTATTTGGATTTATTCAGAATTTTTTAAATCTCATTAACACAAAGATTGCAAGTACTCCCAGACATTGTATTTGGGTCCCACATTATTTTATTAAACACGTATTTGATTGCCTTCAAAAATGAGAAGAGTATGTGTATGTGTGTTTGTGGAAGACACACATGTGCACACACATACAATACATGCATACACACACACACGAATGTCCAGGTTTTCAGCCTTTCATGAAAGGTCAGAAAATCTGTCCTCTTAGATGCATATTGACAAATGGAAGCTCTTGGTGGGAGCTGACTGGTCGCTGCCCTTCTACAAGGGGCTTGTGTGTTATACTTTATCATAATCCTACCCTACCTTTCCTCATTCATTTAAGTGACCAGCCTGGGCCTGAGAAGCACATGAATTTGCAACCTCTGATAGATACTGTGGATTCCACCTGGAACCACAATGGTGCCTTTTATTTTTAGCCTGTGTTGTGAGAAGACCATAAATGAGTCTGGGGCCAGCTTTACCATTTTTGTACCTCTGTCATCTGAAATGAGGATTCTGTAACTACTGACTTGCCAGATATAGTAAGAATTAGATTAAATGTGTATTAAGTGAATAAGGCATCTGGCATATAGTGGCTCTCTGATAGGTAGTTGTTAAGACAAAGATGACGGCAGTGATTATTATGAAGGTGGTGATGTGGTATTGACAATAAAGTAGTTCAAGTTGTGAGACCACAGATTTCTCCATGGAAAAAGAAAGTGATCACAAGAGAGTCCTTTAGCACTTAATTTTCCAATATAGGATATTAAATCCTGTTCCTTTTGACTTTAGATTTCTGTAAAACGAACTTCTGAGTCTTAGCATTGTTTTTAAAGCATGTTTAGAGGGAGACAATGGCTTTTCAATCTTGAGATTTTCGGGAGTCTGACTTGTGACTTAGAGGGGAACTGTATGTTTAAATAAAACTGTATGGGAAGTAATCTTATTAAGCAGATAAGGTATTTTCTCTCTGATAGAGCTTTTTTACTGATTGAAGAATAATTACAGTCAACATGTAGCTGACTTTGTGTGTTAGATGTTAAATTATTTTCAGAGCATTAAAACTGTGTCTTAATGTGTTGGTGAGAGTAATGATTTCAAAACATATGGTAGCTACATACATTTACAAATAGTGTGAACATGAATGAAGCCTTGCTGGGTGGATATGAATCCTGTATATTTCTTAAAAGAAATTCTTCTCTTAAATCCTCGGATTTGTAAAAATCTGAACAAGGAGCAAAAAGGCAAATTTTCTATTTTCTAGATATTTTCAGTGTCTTTTGCTACTTGAGCTACTTCTCTTCAAGTAGTTTCAAATGCCAGTCTTCCCCTAACCCCCACCAAAAAAGTGTAAGATGCCAGTAGCAGTAGAAAGGTTATTATTATTATTATTATTATTATTATTATTATGGCATAATGGTGACTTTATAGAATTCAGAGAAGCCAGAGTGCTAAGTGGCTTTCTGGAAGTTTTCAGAGTTTTCCCTTCTTACCAAAGTGAAGTAGGAACCTGAAGTGCCAGTTTTCTGCCAACTACAATGGGAAACATACTTACTTTGTTTTTCATATATTTCATTCTATTTGAAAATAGCCATTTCCTACAAAGTAAAGAGATAAATTCTTACAGATGACTCTATGATTAAAAATTGTATCTTCAATATACCTGCCATAAAAAAGAACGTTTTAGGAAACGAGACATTTGTTTTGAAGGCTATAAAATTTTGCTATTAATATTGATGACCTGTCACTATTTCAATCAACTTCTATGGAATAATTTTGTAAAATGAGGTATAAAGGGAACATTGTATTTCCATTTGGTTAAGAAGGAAGTTTCTCATAGTTGAATTTTACATTTAAGTGAAGAGAATGTTAGAAATTATGCTGGCCAGTATAATCTAAGAATCTATAATTCATGCTTCACAACCAAATTGCTGTATTTTTATTGCAAACTCTGCTTCTTCAGGTGGATAGTCTCCTAATATTTATTGAGCAGTACCCAGTGTCCTGGATTCTTCCTTCCTTCATTTATTCATTCAAATGCAAATATTTCCTGATTGCCTGCTGAGTGCTGTGCCCTGTGTTAATGCTAGAAATACAGTGGTTATAAGACAGATAAACCTGTGGCCCTTACAGAACATTCCATTTACTTGGAACATTTGTGATGGAGACGTGCACACGCACTGAATACAGGGCACAACCTAGTCGAATGATTAGATCCCTGTCAAAGTGATGTTTAAGCCAAAGCCTGAAGGACATATGAGAGGCAGCCAGGCAATGGGGAAGAGGACAGAGATGTGTAGAGTTGAAGGCAGCATGGGAAGAACGTAGAAGTCAGTGGCTCAGCTGGTGTGAAATCTTGGGAGCAGAGAGCATGAACAGAAGTGAATTCAGAATAGCAGGAACACAGAGTGGAAGAGCTGTGGCTAGAGGTCAGCAGCAGCCCACTGAGGAGTCTGGCCTTTGTTCTGAAGATAAGGGGAAGCTTCTGAGGCATTAAGGGAGGCACACGTGATCACTAGGGATGGGTGAAGGTAGCGGAGGAAAGAGTGATTTTTTATTTCTTTGTTTTTTTAAGATAAAATAACAGCATTTTTGTATGCTGATGGCAATGGTATAATAGAAACAAAAAAACTTCATGTGCAAGAAAGAGCAGAAAATGAAGGAGGAACTTCCATGTGTGTACTGAGGCAGTGGACTCTAATCCTCCATCCGTAGTAGCTTGTGCAGAATTCTTTTCAGATCTGTACTTTGCTCAATGAAAGAGGAGGTCATGTAATCCTGAGGAAAGATGAGGCATAAACTAGTCCTCTGAGAGAGTGGTACAAGTAAGAGAACAAGGCCAATAGTATGATTGCAGAGCTCGTTCCATACAATGATTGCACACAGAAGTAAAGATTTTAAAAATAGTTTCAACAAAATCAGAAAAATGCTGTATACCTAAACCATAACAGATACAATTAGAAACATTTTGAGGACAATCAGGTTTGTTACTTTATCCTATACTTCTTCATGATTTTCCATATTAAAATTCAATTAAGGTATCAGTGGGAATGAATATTTAATACTCAAAGAAATGTTAAGTCTTTCTCAATCAGGTTAGAAGAAGAATAGGTAATGGCACCTGTAAGTACAGCATAAATAAAAATGGGCAGACAAAAATTAAATTCTAACAAATCAGAGTTAACGTCATAGAAGTCCTTTGGCTTTTTGAACTAATTGAGAATATTGGTAACAAAAATGGATTGCTTGCAAAAGCTGGGACCTATTTTGCAGCTAATTTTCTAACCCTTAGAAAAATCTGTCACTTAAAGTAAGTTGAATATTATAACCTTTGCAGCAGAAGTGACAAGTAATTGCTTTCTTTACCCCATCTGTGGCATTTTAGTGATAAAAGGCATCTTTTTTAGTAGGACTGAAATGCTGCCATTTATTCTGTTGGTGGTAATTTTTTGATAATTAAGTAATCTAGGAAAATGTTACATGTCTCCTTGGGCTCTGTGGACATGCAGTGTGGATCCTGTTTTCAAAGGTGATTCATTTGTATTACTCCACCAGAAATTATTATAATGAAGTCAGCAAAGTTAATAAAATTCATTCTGTGGTTACACATAATAATTGAGGTTGCTATAGTTTCAGAAAATAAAAATAAAGAATAAATTTTGGCCTTTATCCTCTCATAGGAAATTTTTATTGACATTAGTGAATACATCTAAGATAAAACCTTTTTAAAACTGAATCATTGCATAGAACGTCATGTGCTTTTATTATTTATTAAATAATGCATTGAGAAAATCTTTACCTAAAGGGATTCTTTATTGCAATCTAACGATTTAATAATAAAATTTACACAACCAGACCATTACTTTTAATCTAAAATCTTTAATATCCAATGAGGGATGTTGACTGTACCATGGAGCAGAGTTTTGATTATAGTCACTTCAGCATCTTACAATGTATTTCTCTGTGTTTTGGCAGTGTTTTTCTTATTTCCTCTCTGTTGTTTTATATGTTATGCCTTGTCTCTTTCAAAAGACTGCATGGCCCACTAAGGCAAGTATCAGTGTGAGAGTCTTTTCTAATGCCTACAATACCCATCTCAACATTGCACTTTTAGTAAATAGTTGTTGAGTTCAGTTATTATTAAAATGATATATAAGTCAGTCTTCTTTGATTCATTATTTTATTGTTAATGTAATGCTTGGTATTAGGAAATTTGAGGACAAAATAATAATGTTTATTTTCAGATAATTTCAGTACACAGAAGGATTATACATGTAGGGAATGTAAGCATTCTTGACAAGTTACCTGCAAAGTATAGAATGTGAGGTATATTGGCATAACTTGGTGGGGAGAGGGGCAGCAGGGAATTCTTTAATGCACCCGTTTGAAGTTTTTAAAAAGAAAAAAAAATACTTATCCAGTTATTTTTCAAGCTGATAGTATGCTGTTTTAATAGGGCAAGAGTGTTATAATAACAAAGCCTTGAACTGGCTTAGACTTATGCAAGACCATGTAATTTCTCTCCAGTACTTTACTGCTTCTGTAGATTCAAGATTTTGCCTCATTCATTTTGTTTTATCTCAAACCCCAAATTTTATAATGTCCTCCTACTGCGTTAATTCACCTGTACACAACTTGAAAATTATTTCCTTCTTCCCACTTCCCATTTGATTCATATATTTATCAGCCGTCTGTTGAGCTCCCTCTCTGTACATGCCAATTCACTGTCAGAAATGGGCTAAGTAAACAAAACTTCCTGCCCCTATTAAAATTTTATTCTCCTAATCTGTCCCCAGTGGCTTCCCAGTCTCCTATACTAATTTTTGCCTAAGACACAGCCTAAAATGTAAATGAAGAAAAAGAATGACACTTCACTAGTAAGGATTAGTGTCCTTGAAGTATATGATTTGAAAATTTATGATAATTGATACTTGGTACCAAGAAGAGTTTATGAACTTTTTTTAAAAAAACCTTTTCCTTTTATTCATTTAATCATTAGCAAAACACTTTTAGAATACTCACTAAGTGCCAGGCCTTTTATTATTGCTTGACATATGTAACATATGGGAGTTGTATGAATGTCAATGTAAGATTTCATGGGAAATAACAAATTCATGTTTTTATACTTAAGTTTCATCACCCAGTTGATATTTTGGTTATTTCTAAAACTCTAGAAGTTAGTTTGCCAGTTTATACTGTGACTTAGAATTGGCATTTTAGACCTTTTTAAAAATGTAATTTCTTGAGTTTCATGCTCCAGCAGTTTTAGTGTGAAATTAGCCCAAGGTAGTTTTATAGCAGTAAGGGATGTCTTATTGAACAAGCCTGCTAGTACTTTACCTTTAATTCTTTTATTTTCTACTCCAAAACAATTGAAAAACTAGAAACTGTACCCAAGGGAACTCGCTCTCAAGTATGATCTCAAACTATTGGGACATACAGTCTTTAGTTTTTAAGTAAAATAATATTCATTCCATTTTCTCACTAGAGAAATTATTGGGTTGGTTTTAAAATGAATCAATATGTACCTGAGGCTTTGGATTGCTTTTTAATGCCAAAGGGATGTCCAGTAATTCTAAAAGCTGACTATCACAAGTTTATTGCCACACTACGAGTATAATTTCAAATTACAAGGCAAGCAGAAAAGTTAAGAAAAAAAGCCAGCATTCTTGCCTAGGAAGGCAATTGTGAACTTGCTTGGAGGCCACACTTGGTTTATAAATTTAGGTCTCTTGGTAATAATGATTTAATATTATTGTAGGAACATGAGCAAAGAACTTCTCATGTCAGGAATAAGGGATTATATATTATTTATATGACTTTTTTATTATTGGTGCTTTTCTTCCATGGCATGTAAGTGCTTTTTAAATATCCCCCTGGCAATGCTGCAAATTCCTTTGTTATGTCAGTTCCTTCCTTCAAATGGGGAGAGTGAATTAATAGTGTATCATTTGCCAAAGGTCACATATCTCTGACTCCTAAAAAGTATAAGGGCTTGGTGCTGTGGCAAAATACAGCAATGTATCATCTCACCTCATTTTCATCTACAGAGTTAACACATAAACTCTTGGCATGATATTTGTAAGTCCAGTAATGTGATTTACTATATCATGAAAGATCTGATGTAGTCAAGGACCCTAAACTAAGTCCAATTATGTAGATAATGACAGAGTCTGGAGTAATTTAGATTAACAGTTTATTGTCTTATGTAACTAAACCAAGGAAAGAGCCTAGTTTCGTTGGACTCAAAGATAACTAGAACCAGAACTGGAAACACCATATTTTTTTGAACATTTCTTTTTTATTGAACATTTCTAATTTTATTTGTATCTTACAGTCAAGTTCCTTCAACTGGATCCATAGCAGTGCCCCCAGTACATTAATTAGATGGGCTTTCTAATAAAATATATAGTATCCACATTCACAATATCAAAATAACTAATTCAGAAATAACTAATTCAGCTGGAAAACTAGTAACTTGTAGCTCTTCTTTCACATTACTTTTTATTCCAAGAAAAGAAAAACAAACTTCGAGAAGAATGGCGATTAGTCAGGTTTGGGTCACATGCTCACCCCACAGGCCAGTGAATCTGCTGCTAAAGTTAACAGGTCAAAAACAACAACATGGCTCTGAGCGTTGTAGCAGAGGGAATATGGTAGGAGGGCTCAGAAGTCCGCTAAAGTTCTGGGAATTCATATACCAAAAGAAGAGGTATTTCTGGAAGAGAGAAAACAAAGATGACCACTCAAATTATACAATGAAACTTCTGACTGGTAAAGGTCCTTTTACTGCATCTAAAGTATCAGAGTAATCAAGTTATGGATGAGACAGAATGAAGTGTAGAAAATTAAATGGACTTTGAAAGAGTAAGTCAATGTAGATGAAGCCATAGGAAGCTCATACAGCACCTGTCATAGTGGTATTTCATAAACATAAGCCTCAGTAAACATTATTTGATGAGGATAACCAAAAATTATCTAGGTGATTAGCAGTGCAATCAGCAAACTAAATTAGATGGACTTCCTAGAAAAAAGACATCATGCATATTCATATGAAAATAATTAATTCAAGGGATTAATGACATTTCAGAAAGGGAGAACTAATTAGAAGAATTATTTAAAATATAATCTCATTAATGTTGATTGGTTTTACAATAGTTTAAGGAACAAGACTAGAGAAAGGAAATGAGAAATAGTAAAGATACAGGGAAAATCAGCTAACAAAATAAAAATATAATCTGTGAAATTGTCTCACTTCAAAAAAATTGTTAGTTCTTTTTTCTGCAACTTAACAGAAAAGTACAAAGCACAGAAAAAGACGTATAAAAATTTGATATTTCAAGTATGTCAGTAATTTCTATTGAATCATTAAATACTAACCACAATTATTATTGACAAAGTATAGATTTTTGCTTTCCTTTCAAAGAGGTGAAATGACCATATGTTGCAAATTATTTATAATATAAATTATTAGTAATAGCCATCTCTTGTAACCATATGTTTCCAGTAAGATATCATTAAATTACTTGTGCAACAACAACAATAAACAATAAGGGAGAATTTCCAAAACTCAAAATACTACATCTTTTATATCAGATTATGAGGAATTAGCATTTTTTAAAATATTTTATTTATTTGACAGAGAGAGAAGAGAGAGAGAGTACAAGCAGGGGGAGTGGCAGAGGGAGAAGCAGGCTCCCCCCCAGGCTCCTGACATGGGGCTTGATCCCAGGACCTTGGGATTATGACCTGAGGCAAAGGGAAATTCTTTTTTTTTTTTTAAAGATTTTATTTATTTATTCGACAGAGATAGAGACAGCCAGCGAGTGAGGGAACACAAGCAGGGGGAGTGGGAGAGGAAGAAGCAGGCTCATAGCGGAGGAGCCTGATGTGGGGCTCGATCCCACAATGCTGGGATTACGCCCTGAGCCGAAGGCAGACGCTTAACCGCTGTGCCACCCAGGCGCCCCGCAAAGGGAAATTCTTAATGGACTGAGCCACTCAGGTGCCCTGGAATTTATATTTTTAATTCACTTTTGTCTTCAAACTAAATGGGAAATATACTGAAAACCTAAGTCCACTCTTTGAATCTCTTCCAGTAATGGTCCTTGATCCTAAAATTTCTTTCTTTGTAAACCCCAACATAAGACTCAAACTCAATTTGAAAGTACTTCAAAATTGAACAACAAATTAGTTATCAGAAACAAATTGTCTTTAATTGAGAGATTTTTTTAAGAAAAATTAGCATCATATTAGCATCTTCAGACTTTATTTTCCATGGTACAATCCATATTTGAAGATTTTGATTAGAGAAGTATTTTTCATGTTTATCCAAAATTAAATCAGATTCCAGATTTCAAAACAAAATAAAAATTCTCACATATTTACGTACATTATGACAATGTCATATGTTAAAAATTTATTCTTCTGATATATAGTGTTTAAATATCAGAGTATATCATCAGAATTTTTCATTGTAAGGAACCATGCAATTCAATGAAAGTAATTGAAATACTCCGGTAGCCTTCTGTCTGGTCCTCCTGCTTCCACCTTTTACTTCTTATTGTCTGTTCTCAACACAGAAGCCAAAACCAAAACCTAATATACACAATGCATATAATGCTTTTTGACTCAAAGCCCTGCTAGGGTTCTCCTTTTGTCACAGAGTAGAAGTGTTCTTTGAGATCCTGCCTGAACTGGCTTTACCTCTTTGACTCCATCCTCCCCCCACCCCCGCCCCCCAGTATCATACCACTCCTACCACACTTAGCTTCCTTACTGCTCCTCAAATATCCAGACACTGAAAGCCGGCTTCCTTCACTCAAACGTCACCTTCTCTGTGAGGCCAGCCTTTACCATCAAACTTAAAATTAAATCCAACCAGCATAAAATTCCTTACTGCCCCTTACCTGCTCAAATTTTCCATGGTACTTATCTTCTAATATACAGTATGTTATCTCTTATGTTTTTCTTTATTGTCTATCTCTCCATGCCAGAATATAAACTCCAGGAGAGCAAAATTTTCTGTTTTATTCCCTTATACATCCCCACTATCTGAAGCATGCAGTATGTATATCAATCAGATGATTCTTACATACCATAGTAAGTTCTCTTGGTTGTAGATCCTCTGGGGATCTCGTCCCTGGGATTTGGTTTTTGTTCTGTCCACAGTTGCCACTACGGTGACCAGATTTGCATGGCAAACTTCACAGGGCATAACCTGACCCCTCCTTGCTCCATGCCCATCCTGTACCCCTCACTTACTGTTCCAGAGCTTCGCTGTTGGAACTGAAGTATTACCTGCCTCAGCACCCTTCACACCCATACAGGCATAACCCAGAATTGTGGGGGTATTAACCACCTCATCAGGAACAGACAGAAGCCAGCATAAATTTCCCCTTGTTTAGATTGTCTGAAGAAGTAATCATTGATATGACCTCTCAGAGGTAGTTATATGAAGTTGAGCAGTAATTTGTCTTTGACACTCAGTGGTGACTGTATTAGTTATGCACCTCTGCATTGGTTTTTTCTTCTTTCCTGCCTCACTACTGTCTTCCCTCACTCCTAGGAATTGCGCTTCCTGAAAAAATAGCAGCACACTAGCTTTTGTCTCAGTGTCTGCTTCCTGAAGAACCTAGGTTAGGACAATAGTTACTAAATAAATACTGATTGACCAAATAAATTAATGTAAATTAATAATATTGGTATATTTTGCAAATTTAGAATCATCGTAAGATTCCTCAAGTAATGCAACTTTAATATTTAAGAAAAATATTTATTCCTCAAGCAAATGCATAATTGGAAAAAAATATATTCCTCTAAATTACACTTTACTTATAGCATAAGCTTAGGAATTTAGCAAAAATGGAAAGAAGAAATGCAGCTGCATCATTAAGAAATTAAACATTATCATGAGAGAACTTTGTAAATTTCATTTGGAGAAGTGAGACACTCCTGTTTTATTGGCCATGGATTTTATCTAAATACATACAAACTTACTTGAAAGTATAAATAAAAATAAACAGGTTTGACTATTTTAAATAGCTCATATGGGTAGAATCATACAATATTTGTCCCTCTGTGATTGGCTTATCTCACAATATCCTCCAGGTTCATCCATGCTATTGCATATGGTAGAATTTTCTCTTTTTTAAGGCTGAATAATATTCCACTGCATGTATATATCACATTTCCTTAATTCCTCTGTCCGTTGATGAGCCTTTAGGTTATCTCCGTATCTTGGCTGTAGTGAATAATACTACAATGAATGTGGGAGTACAGATATCTCTTTGAGATCCTGATTTCAATTTTTTGGATATGTACGCAAAAGTGGGATTGCTGGGTCAAATGGTAGCTCTGTGTTTAGGTTTTTGAGGAGCATCCAAACTGTTTTCCATAGTTGCTGCACCAATTTACATTCCCACCAACGGTATTGATTCTCTACTTCCATGAGGTGTTTAAAAAAGGTCAAAATCATAAAAGCAAAGAGTTGAATGGTAGTTGCCAGGGACTGGAAGCAGAGAGAGGAATGAGGAGTTTCTGGTCAATGGCTATAAAGCTTCAGTTATGTAAGATTGAATAAGTTCTAGAGTTCTGCTGTATGATATTGTACGTATACTTAAAAATACTGTATTGTGCTATTAAGATTTTAAGAGGGTAAATCTACAGTTAAGTGTTCTTATCACAATAATAAAAAAAATAGATGGAGAAGAAAAAACATGGTATGGAAGTTTAGTTATATACATTTTGGGGGGAGATATTCACACCAAAAAGAGATTATGAGACACTATTGAAAAGGGTAATGGGCATTTGTTATGGACATCTATTGATTATTTGGCTGCCTTTCTCCTTAAGGCTTATTTTAATTTTCATTCAGATATCCACTTCTCACCAATGACTCAGGGCTAGGTCTTAAGTCACTTAGAGCAATTAGCACATTTTATCCCCTGTCAGAAGGAATGGCTCATGGCAACCATGTGACTACCCTCACCCGGTCAGTGTCAGTCTCAAACCCCTTGATGGGAGCACTGGAAAGATGCTGGCTCTCTGGATCTGGAAGAGAATTGTATGGTCTAGGAGTGGTCAGTATCTTCTTGTTTGAAATAGGGAAGTCAGCCCTAGTGAAAAGCCAACTTACAGAGGATGAAAGTGTTGAAAAATAGTTGAGAAGTAAACCCAAGACCCTGATGAAATCCATCTAAATCTTTTTCCATCCACAGAGATTTTTCGTTCCCTGGGACAATAAATTCCTATTATTACTTAAGTCAGTTTTAGTTGGGAATAATGTTATTTGCAGTGAAGAACCCTTACTGATTTACCAGTGATCATTAACCAAAATTATATTTTCAAAGGATTTCTTTCCTTCAAATCCTTGCTATACCTAGCTATTTCTCAGTGGTACTTTAAAAGTAAGCACATTCTAGTTTTTAATCAGTAAAAGGTTTGATTATTGAGCAGTAAGGCACAGATATAACTGTAAATTGAAATGTATCTACGTACTCATTCAATTAATATTTTTAGACTGTAACTGATAGCCTAAAGAACCTGAACACTAGGCCATAAATGACATTATTAGATATAGCATTATATGTTGACTACCCAGGCATTGTTCTAAACCAAAAATGTTTTAGGAGGCCACAGATCCTTATGATATTTAAGACATTCACTATCTTTGTATTTTATTTATTTATTTACTATATGTAGATATATAGATTCAGAGGAGTGGTCAAGGTGTAAATTGATATTTTTTAAAGCTTTTATTTATTTATTTGACAGAGAGAGAGTGTGTGAGCACAAGCAGGGGGAGCAGCAGGCAGAGGGAGAGGGAGAAGCAGGCTCCCCACAGAGCACGGAGCCCGACATGGGGCCCAGTCCCTGGACCCTGGGATCATGACCTGAGCCGAAGGCAGACACTTAACCGACTAAGCCACCCAGGCATCCAAAGGTGTAAACTGATATTATTGAAAATATTACTTGAATGGTTTTAACAAATTCAATAACTAAACTAATAGCATCATCAAATAATATTTAATTTTATATCTACAATTTTAAAAAAATTCCTTTATATCATATAGTAGCTACTATCATATAGTAACAGGTTATCCTGCCATTTTAAACCTGTAAAGGAATACATTTAGTCATAAGCCACATATTAAACAGTAGTGATAGGTTCAGGGCCCATGGTATGAGAGGGTCAGTTGACAGCTTGTGCTACAGAAACTAAGAACAATGCCTTTGTGCTCACCCGTGTTTTAGTATGTCATGCCTGCCCTGCCTCTCAGTATAGAGATTTGAAGAAAAAAAAAAGAGAGAGAGAGAGATAGAGAGAGAGAGGGGGACAAAGTCGAGATAAAGGGAGCATAATGAGTATGAAAGTAGTATATGAAATGCTTCCTAAGAATGAGTTCATCTTTATTATTTTATATCACTATTAATTGTGGTGGGTTGGATAGGTGCCCCTCAAAAATGTGTTGAAGTCCTAATCCCTGGTGCCTGTGAATGTGACCTTATTTAGAAATAGGGTTTTTGCACATGTAACCAAACAATGATGGAGCCATACTGAATTAGGGTGGGTCCTGAAGCCAATAACTGGTGTCCCTTATAAGGAAAGAGAGATTTGGATTCAGACTGATACTTACCGAGGAAAGACAACCATGTGAAGATGTGGCAGAAATTGTAGTGATACAGGCACAAGCCAGTGAACACCAAGGGTTACGGACAACCACCAGAAGCTGGGAGGAAGCAAGGAAGGATTCTTCCCTAGAGCCTTCAGAGGGAGCATGCCTTGATTTCAGACTTCAAGTCTCCAAAACTGTGAGAGAATAAATCTCTATTGTTTTAAGCCACCCCATTTGTGATCATTTATAACAGAAGCCCTAAAAAACAAATACATTAATCTAAAGAGAAGCAAATGGCTCAGGAGGCACGTTATGTTTGAGCCTCTGCTTCCTGAGTACTCTGAACCTCCTGAATCAAGATCTGCTATTTTCTCTCAGTGCTATTTATTCTAACTGCAGGAAAAAGCAGTAAATGCTTTTGCTTTTTTGAGAGTGGCATGATTTAGAGATGCAAACCTGCTGAGGTTCAGTGCAGACAAGATCAACTCCTGCTTCATTTCACCTCCCAGCATCTCCACCGTGGCCTACTAATGGCCCTTCTGAAATCTCAGCCATGCCATACCTGGAGGTCACCAAATATAAGGCGGATAATATTAAAACCTCATTAGTCTGCCTTGGTACCACTGGCTATGTATCCAAACTAGGAATTTCCAGATAGCCAGTGTTAATCGTCACCTTCTGCATTATACCTCAGTTCCCTTTTCCTTACAGTTGGACCCAGACTCCAGTGGCCCAAGGCTTACTCCTGTGCTGGAAATCTTCCATTTGCACTCCACCATCCACTTTCCACCTTTCTTCACTGTATTTCTGTAGAAGAAGGCTGAACTATGGATAATTCAGCAGGCTCCCATTGCTCCAGACTTTGGCTTGGACAGTGAAAAACCCCACTAGGCCATCAGGAGGTAGGAAAATGAGATCAGTGTATCTGTTTTCTTGGCTTTTTCCATAACAGATCATTGCTGATAAGACCTTGGCCAAAGGTCACCGCTCCTCTCGAGGTGGCCTTCTCTCTACAGCTCTCTTCATCAGGGTTCCAGGAACTTTTCTCTCCTCTCATACTGTAGGCCCTTCTCCTGAAGCTCCTCCTGTTTTCTAGTCTCAGGTTGCTACTCCAAACCTATGATCTCTTGCATTCTGAGCATGAGTTTCTAATAATCCTTTCATAAAAAAAAAAAAAAATTCTCCTCGAATTATGTAAGTTGAATATGTTGTCTGTTTCTTGTTGGAACTGATTGATAACCCTCCTCCCAGGCTCAGCTTTCCCTGCCCTCACGTATCTCCATTTATGGAACAAGTCCTCTGCAACCTCCGGTTTTATTCTTACCAGTGTCCACATGCCTGATTGTAAACCCCAGCTGAGTAGATGGAAAACTCCTCTAGAGGTTGAAGAGGACCTAGATGAGGACCATGTCATTCATTCTAATTTATCTAATATTTATTCAATAATACCACTGAGTCAAAAACTGTTCTAAGTACCAGGAATAAACTAATGAACAAGAAGGTTAATATTTCTATTCTCTTGGAGCTGGCAAATGGAAGAAGAATAACAACTGAAACAAGACAAACATTTTAGACACAATCTGAGGATTCAAAAATCTTGTAAAATTCCTTTCAGGAATTCTGTAAATGTTGAATTTTCTTATATTCTCTGAATTACATTCTATCTATCTTACTCATTCTACTTTGAAACTAGTGCTAATTAGTATCTAAAAGTATAATTTACTTTTAAGAACATTATTTTGGTTTAATTAACATAACAAATGTAACCCATTTTAAATAAATCTACAGAGTAGTGCAGCCATCACCACAATCTAATTTTAGAACATTTCCCTTACCTCAGAAAGCTCCTCTGTGCCTATTTGTATTCATTCCCCATTCTTATCCCCTGGTCCCAGGTAACCACTAATCTCCTTTTTTGTCTATAAACTTTCACTTCCTGGACATTTCATAAAATGGAGTTATACAGTATGTGGTCTTTTGCATCTGCCTTTTTTTATATAGCATAATACTTTTTAGCACCTAGTTTCCATACTCTATTCCATTTTTATTACTGAGTAGTATTCTTTTGTATGGATATGACATTTTCATCCATTTGCCAATTAGTGGACAGGTTTTAGCTGTTTCCAGGTTTTAGCTATTATGAACAGTGCTGCTATGAATATTTGCATACAGGTCATTAGGTGGACATGTTTTCATTTCACTTAGGTATATACCTAGGAGTATGGTAAATTTATATTTAACTATTTAAGGATCTGATGAACTATTTTCCAAAGTGGCTGCACCATTTTACATTCCTACAAGCAGTGTATGAGTGTCCCCATTTCTCCACATTCTCCCACACTTGTTATTATCTGCATTTTAAATTATAGCTACTGTAATGAGTATAAGTGATACTTTCTTAGGGTTTTAATTTGCATGTTTCTAATGACAAATGATATTGAGCATCTTTTCATGTACTTAATGACCACTCACATACCTCTGCCTTCTTTGTTGTGATATCTATTCATATCTTTATTTTGTATTTGGATTATTCATCTTATTATTGTGTCATGGTTTTCTTTATAGTTTTATAAAAACTGTAGTTTTTATAGTTTTATAGTTTATATAACTATATAGTTTATATAAAACTATAGTTTTTATAGTTTTATAGTTTATAGTTTATGTATCTGATAAAATTCTTTACCAGATACAAGATTTATAAATATTATCTTCCAAGCTGTCCCTTGTCATTTCATTTTCTTAATACAATTTTCTTTTATACCATATATGTGTGTAGTTATATGTATGTATATACACATGTATCTATGCACTTGTGTATGTGTGTATGTATTTATGTATGTATATATAAATTACATATATATATATATATAATTTGTTATGCTAATACTTTTTGGACCTTATGCATTACCTATCTATCCTTCAGTCAGGTTCAAGCTAGATTCTGCATCTTTTCTTCTAAACTGCCCTGAGTTTCCTTGAGACTGTGGTGCCTAATTTTGGACCCTTGGGACTTCAAGAGGCTCGGAATGTATACCTGTTTCTCATAAATTAGCTATGTAGTAAATTTAAAAGAAATAAGACACTATTCTAAATATTGGCATTGTCATATTTTTGTTGTGAAAAATTCTTCATATCACTTTACTGTCCTGAACCTAAATATCAATAATCCATCATCACCATCACAATCCTTATTGTCTGACATTTAGACTGCTCAAGATACAAAGAGTCCGTCATTCTCCACATCACTGTATAATTTAATTTTATATCATAAGCACCATTTTACATGCTAGAAGCAACTAAATAAATATATGGTAATCATTCCTTACGCTATGATTTTCTTATTTAGAATCATCACTTGCTACAAAATTTACATAACCATTAACTGAAAGTACAGGAAGATTTAGACTATCTAAATGAAATCTTTCACACTTCTCCTATCAAAGTATTTTGGATCAGCCAGCAGGACATCTTCTACTGCTCATATAATTTTAGAAAATTATGAAATAACCTATTTGTGTGCACATGGTGGGGAATCTAAATGAAGCTCTGTGTTATTTTATATATTGTGAATCTACAACTTTAGCAAAAAATGTTATGACATTGTGAATTAAAAAGAAATAGCACATTATTGTATCAGGAAGTGTGTCACTAAATTGAAGTAGAACATTGTGCTACTATTAGATTTTAAATACATTATTATTAACATGCTACCTTTTTAGAGAAACAGGTAAATTGGAATCGGTTACTATAAGCACTACGCTCTGTTTCCCTGTTAATTTTCGTAATTCACCCCAAACTTGGATGAAAGGGCAGAAACATTTTCTTTGCTTTGGTGCTATTGATCGTGTCTTCTGAGAATGCTTCATTAATACCAACTCTGCCCTGGCACTGCATACAGCTGCTTGGGAGATAGCCGTCTTTGTTAAAGTCAGCAGGTTAATCTCTTCAGGATGACAGAGTGCAGAATCTAGACCTAGGCAGGCCCCAGCTACATCCTTCTTGTACTTCTCCTACTTCTCTCTAGATAATTTTTCTACAGACTATAAAACACCCTATTGATTGAAGTCTGAAGGTTGTAAATGTGATTTATGAGCTGCATTTGATTGAATGTGTGACTGCTGCAGGGGACATAGACATTTCTTCCTGTTAGTGGAAACCTGTGCAAATCACTTAAACCTAATAATCTGGCAGACTGGGAGCACCTCCTTAAAAAGGTAAGTCAAATTGCAAGCTTATAGGAATACTGCATGTTGACTAGTTAAGTCAACCTGAGCAATAGTTGTATCATAAAATGTGTTTTCAGGGGGATAATTGCTACTTTATTATATTATGTATTAATTCTTGATCTATATCAGCTGATCAAACTGGTGCCACTTAACATTTTAACAGCTTGAATATTTCAAGGGCAGGGTTTTTCTAATAAAAGAAGTGATTAGCCTTTCACAATGTATACATGTATCAAATCACCATAATGTACACTTTAAATATCTTACAACTTTACTTGCCAATTATACCTTAATAAAGCCAAAACAAAAAGTGCAGGAAAAAAATGCAAATTGCTATGGACTGAAATGTTCCCCTAAAATTCGTGGGTTGAATCCTTAACCCCCAGTGCAACTGTATTTGGAAATAAGGCTTTTGAGGAGGTAATTATGGTTAAGTGAAATCATAAGGGTGTAGTCCTAATCATATAGAATTGATGGCCTTATAGAAAGAAGAGAGAGCTCCTTCTCTTGCTGGAGAGAGAGATCTCTTTCTCTTGCTCTGTGTGCACAGTGAAGAAAAGCAATGGTGAGGCAATAGAGAGAGGGCAGCCGTTTGCGAACCAAGAGAAGAGTTCTCACCAGAACCGAACCATGTTAACAACCTGATCTAAGACTCCCAGCCAACAGAACCGTGAGAAAATTAATTTCTGTTGTTTAAGCCACCCAAAACAAAAACAAAAAAAAGAAGTGATCAAAATAGGTAATCACTGTGTTTGCTTCCCCACACTAAGTTGCTATGAAAGATTCAGCATGAATGCCATAATAGGAAAAATAATGCATGCAAATAATGCTGGTAGTAGTGTCCATTAAAGCTATTGACTGAACATGCAGGGATGGAGAAGGAAACATCTTGTTTGATAGAAGTTCCATGAACTATGGGGGTTTAATATGAGAGCATTTTTACTTTATGAACTTTTCCCCCAGTCTTTTAAAATCCATTTATCTCAAATAATCAAATATATAATATATTCAGTAAGTGCTTGAATATCTAGCTGAACTGAGGTCTTGCAAAAGACTTAAGGGAAGTCCACGTATTGTTTCATGGTCTGATGGAACCATACTAATGGTTCCTCTCTAAAGCATTGAAACGACCTATAAATTTGGCAGAGTTCAGGTCTTCTGTTGACAAATGTAATAACCCTCTCACCTACTTAAACAAGGGGTCAAGGATACACTGGTGAGCAATATCAAACATGGGCCTACTCTTAGAAGCTTCTAATCTTGTGCAAAGCAAAGGTACTAATAGGGTAAAATACAACAGATATAAAATTGTGAGGATTTATGCATATAAAATTTATGCATATAAAAGCATTTCTTCTCAATTAGACAAGTAAGATTCTTTACAACAAGTACTTGACAACAAATACTTTATAACAAATACAAATAGAATCCAGATGGATGGCAAAGGTCAAATTCCAGATCCAACAAATTGTACAGTATTTTTTTTTCTAAGAATATACCATGTTTGGGTCAAGAGATTTTGAGGTGTAGCAAGTCTAGTAAAGTATATATTTTATACTTATATTCCCATCATTAAACCAATGAAAAGAACCAACTATATCCTGAGATAAATTAGAATTAAATATTGTCCTTTAATAGCTAACAGGTAAAGAGGAGGAGGCAGTAGTTATTTTCTAGGATGATCAAAAAGAATTCATTCCAATCACGGTACCTGAGAGTGTGCCTGCTGATACAGCAAGATCACATTTAATAACTTACTTTACACATTTTCTGGTACTTGGGAAGATGGCCAGAGAACCAGCACCCTAGAAAAACATAGTTTTACAAACTGGAAAGGAGAGTCAACCCCACAATTTTTAAAAAGCCTCCTTGAACATTTTGAGAAAAATACTGTTTTCCTGATGTGAGTAGTATTTTCTGAACTACTTCAGGATTCCTTCTTTGAATAGGTCTTTCATGGCTGCTTTTTTACCTAGCGTCCCAGCCTTCTCACACGTGCTTTGCTTTTCCCTGAAATTAAAATGGGTTCCACAGTAGAAATTTATGTCTCAATTGAGATTTCCTAAATCTCGCTTTTTGTTCCTTTTTGAAATGCAGATTTAATAGGAAAAAATATATTTTACCTAAAAGAAAAGTTGGTCTTAAGTTACTCATGGGAAAGATAACAATTTCATTGCAGTTATCAAATAGTATTCATTCCCACTTGTATTTAACATTCTTCATACCATCATTGACCAACTGTGCCTCCTTTGTTTTTCTAGAAACGTCTTATTAAAATTCAAACTATGAATTGTACTAGAATGTGAAAGTGTACGCAGTTATGTAGTTATATATTGTATTAAAACTAAAAGAGGCATATCCAAGGCAACAAATAGGTAAATAAATAATCTGTGGATTAGAGTTACTTGTGTGAGACCATATCAGCACATTAGAAAGAAATACTTGGAATAGCTTAGATTTGATTTCTGCAAACTTCTAAGGTAAAAAAAAGAAAAAGAAAGAAAGAAAAGAAAGAAAAGGATGAAGTTTTCAAAAACTTAAAAAGGGCAAAAAGCAACCTGAATGAAATGATTAAAATAAGAGCTAATCATTTTTGTAATTTGAGAAGATCAAATGAAAATAATTGGTAATACAGGTTTATACAATATTCTCCCTAATTTCTGTTTTTAGGCTTTATATTTTCTCTCTGCTAGAAAACTTCTTATAGGCTGGAAGACTCTTTTCTTCCCCATCTAAACCTTTCTTTTTGCTGACTCCTGCTTACTCTTCTGGATCTCGTACTCACAAAACAATATGGACTCATGGTACCATAAGGTCTCTTTAACTGGCAAGCTCCTTGAAGACAGGAACACTCTGTCTCTTTCACTTTGGATCTATTACCAGGAGCAAGCATAGTGCTTAGCAGAGACAGCAATCAATAAACATTTCTGAATGAATACATGAGCTCACATTGTTTGTGAGCAATAAACTTTGGAGAATAAACATACGAAAAAGGTTAAAGCAATAATGAATATTATAAGCAATTAATTTATACTTAATTTAATAGCATAATTAATCATTATTGTGATACATGCTAATCAATCATAAATGATAAAGTGTTTACATAAATTAGCATGTTGCTATTACTCTGGCATAGACTTGCCACAACTTCTGGCATTAACTGAGAGGAAAAAAAGGGACCAGAGAAAATTGAAGAATAAAGTAGATTCTGAGGACTCTGATAACTTGCTACCTCTGAGTTGTGCTGAGAGGAATTTGAATTCTGGTTGCCAACCCCAAACGATCACGTATCTATGAACAAAGGACTTAGCTTACCCAATATGATTTTAGGAGAGAGACAATATCAACAACTAGATTCCATCTGTACTATGTGCAGGACAAGGGGTACCATACCCGTGAGTTCCTAGGACTCCCCAGTGACCACTGATAGAGGAACAGATAGGGATGGAGATTTCTGGGCTCTCCTGAATTACAAAATCACTAATCCTCTCTGGCTGAGCTGAAGATACAGGGAAACATAATGGACAAGAAAGACATGGTTCTTGTGTTCATGGAGCCTTCATAATGAGGGTGGAAGAAATAAAATAATCCCAGAAATGAATGTATATTGGTAGTTGTGATACATTTTGCCATGATTTATTCACATATATAGAAATTTGAAACTGTCCTCTTGAGACTGGATCTAGAAACACCACTAAATGGAGAAATTCTTGAATAATGTCAATATTCAGTGTCAACTACAAGCTTTCCATGTGTATAAAAAGAGTCCTTTTTTATGTTATAAAGAACAGACTTCCACATAAATCTTTATATAATAATTCTTTTATTTTATAATAAAAAGTTCTAGGTATAATTGTCCATTTTGTATTTAACAAGATATCATTAAAAATGTTCTCTTTCAGTGACTCACATTATCCCCAGTGTTTATTGGTGTTCAGAATTGCAGATGTCTTTACCCTCTTTCAAAGTAAACATAAAATGTGTTTTATCTATTCCTTGAAAGAAATTGCTTCCCAAGAGAAATAACCATGTGCTAAAAATGACCTCGCATTATTGCAATTACTAAGACATTACCCCCAAGATGTATCACTTTTTTTGTTTTGTTTTGTGGGATGTATCACTTTTTGTATTTTGTTTTGTGGGAGACATTAATTGGTTTATTACGTCTACGACAGCAGCAACCTATGGATGGTAGACAAATATTTGCTTCCCCTAGGGTTTGGCATACCCTAAATACTTATTCTCAGTTATCAACAGTTTCTTGTTTAGATGTAGCCAGTCAAATTCTAAAATGGCTATTACTTTTGTATCTTCATGGGTATTCTGTCATGTTACTCAGCAATACACAGTGTCCCCTATCGTAACATGTTGTTTCTTTGTATCTTTGAGAACTTTTAAAAATACTCCTCCTGCATTTTCAGCTGTTATTCTGAAGAGGATAGGGGGAGTGTTGATCTAAAATTAGTATTTTGAGTCACATGCTACACGGCGGTTCATTTAAGCAGCAGTACATTTGTCGATGATTCTCTCTTATATGGATTTTTTTAATAAAATGAATAATATCATTCATAATGGTGCTCTCCAAGGACAGCTTAGCTTTGTTTATCATTCCCCAGGATACCTAAGGGCTGTAAATTAGCGTGTGCCACTCTTGGCAATGGAACCGCAGTCCTGGCATCATTCACAAGAACATGTTGGTGTAGCTCCCAAAGAAGTCTGGTGCGAAGACCTGGGAGTGAACCCCAAGCGGAAATGCATTACTGGGAATGCTTCCATCAACCAGTATATGAGGTGGATATCTGGCCGGTATACTATACACCTGCTTGTCAAAAGTGTGTTATATCAAATAGCTGCATATACTTCGTCCTTCATTCTCAAACATTCCATGGCCAGAAAGTCAAAAATACAGTAAAACAGAAAATGCCTGCACTGAAACCATAAAAACTAAGCTTAGATTTAAACTAGTTTAATGAATCCAGCGGAGGGGCCCAAATTCTGGCAGTGTAATAGTTTAAAAAAAAATTGGTTTTAACTGTATCTTGAATAAACAATCACCCAGCTACAGAGGAAGCTGGAATCATACCCAGAGAATAAATAGCAAATGCATTTACTCTCCATGTCCCAAGGAATGCTTTAACTTGTTAAATATTAAAATCTATTTGGTATGCAATAGGAAGTCAATACAGTTTTTCAGAAAAATGATGCGCTCGGTTCATGGGAATGAATAAGCTAACTTGGGCATTTTGTGCAATTGAATCAAATGGTCCAATTTTTCAGGAAAATAATAGCATATGTACTACTGTAGTCTAACAAGTGTGCTTATGAATGTCTTAAGTGCTACTCAATTTGGAATGATTGTTTCTGCCCCCTAAAAGTCATTAGAAAATAAGAGTATAAATCTGTTTTTTAAATAGCTTTCTTCACTAGAGGTTGCAACTGTTGAATGGCCAAGGACTAGTAAAAATCCTCAAATCGTTTTTCACTTGAGCACAAAAACAGACAACAGGAGGTGTTGGACCACTGGGCTGGACACTTGGTTCTGCCATGTAACAGCTCTGGAAAGTTTAGTGAGGGAGCTGCCTCAGTTTGTACTTCAGTTTTATCATTTTTTAAATTAAATAATAATAGTAACTATTTCATATTTTTAAAATCAAGATTATATTATTTAATACCAAAAAAATTTTATCCTGAACAAAAGGAAACCTGTGACAACAATCTAGCATTAAGGCTCTCTTTTAGTACTTCAAACCTCTAATGGGGCATGTCTCTAAGGGAATTTTATTTCCTCCTATATCAACTTTTCTTCAGGCTATGGATGTTCTGTAATCCAGGATGAAGAGCTAAAGGGTAAAATGGGGGGAAAACAGAATTAATTGATAGTTAAAATATATACAACTACATTTTTCATCATAATTATAATTGTAAATCCATCTATACATGGACACGAAGGTCATTTTGTTCATTGTTATGTCCACAACACACAACACTGTATTTGCACATAGTATGTGCTCACTAAATGTTTGTTGAATAAATAGAATGAGGGACTGAATTAATTAATGAATTTATCCTGTGCTCATCTGGTCCCTTCTTCAAGTACCAGAGAGTCCCAGAAGGCAGGATAATTTTGTGTGCAGTTAGCAAGGGGGTATTAAGGTCCTCAAAAAGACTATAATTGTGGTTTGCTAGATGACCTGAATACATGAGTGGGTAAATAAAAAAGGGACAAAGGCGTAAGTCAGTAAAGATTATTAACTGCAGACAGCAACAAATGTTCAGGTGTGCGGTCTAGTGAAGGGTGAGACTGAGTTAGTGACAGAAAAGTAGGAAGGAAGAGAGATGATCTTGTAAGTGGTGATGTAATTCAGAGAAGAAAGAGGGAGAGAGGAGGAAAGAGGGGAGAGGCAGTGAATCCTCTAAGTCACTGCTCAGGCATTTAGTTTTCTACCTAAGTAACTATGTTTTTGAGCAGCCTATTTTTCTTCTTAGGGTTTCCTTTTTTTTTTTTTTTTTAAGATTTTATTTTATTTGAGAGAGAGAGAGAACACACAAGCGTGCAGGAGGGGGAGAGGCAGAAGGAGGGGAGAAGCAGAGAAGCAGACTCCCAGCTGAGCAGGGAGCCAGCCAGCCCCCTGCAGGGCTCAGTCCCAGGACCCTGAGACCCAAGATCAGGACCTGAGCCAAAGGCAGCTGCTTAACTGCTTCACCAACTGAACCATCCAGGCATCCCTCTTCTTAGGGTTTCTTCTTGGAAACATATCAGTTTGCTTTCTCAGAAATATCTCTTTTACATGGAAAAAATGAGAAGTTTAAGTTGAATCCCATCATTAATGTATTCATTAATTCAGAAAACATTTTATCGAGTACCTGTACACACACCAGTCTCATTGGTTTTGAATCAAGTAGTGAACAAAACAGACAAAAGTGTTTGCCTCATGGAGCATCATCCTCATGAAGGTAAGACAGACAATGTAACTAAGTTAAAAATGGTGTTAAAAAGCTGATTGGTGCTGTTCAGAAATGTAAAGCAGGGTAATAGATTGCTCAAACAGGGAGGAAAGGAGAGAGACAGGTGATAGCAATTTTAATAGGGTGATCAGATTAGGTTACACTCGGAGGTAACATTTGGTCAATAGTTGAAGTAAGTGAAAGATAGGCTATAACGGTATCTGGGCAAAGCTGATACGTGGAGAAATTATATAACGGTAATCTATATTGAGATGTCACTTCTCACCATCAGCTTTGAAGTTGATTAAAATGTCTTATCTGAGAAGAATAAGCAGGTATCCTTAATTATTCCTTTTTTACTTGTAGTAACAATTACAACAAACATCATAGCTATCCATATTTTAGGATACAAGCTAGATTCTTTTTTTTTCTGTTTTTTTTTAAAGATGTATTTATTTTAGAGAGAGAGCATGATTCGGGGGAGGGGAAGAGGAAGATGGGAACAGAGAGAGAGAAACAGACTCCCTGCTGTGTGCAGAGCCCTATGCTATGCAGGGCTCATCTTAACCTTGAGATCATGACCTAAGCCTAAATCAGGAGTCAGATGCTCAATCAACTGAGCCACCCAGGCGCACCACGAGCTAGATTCTTTATGTATAAGTTTTAAACAATTGTGAAGTAGGAATTACTATCTCCATTTACTATGTAAGAAAAATAAGAGTCAGGGGGTTAGGTAAAGGTCACAAAAATTTGTAAGAATTCAGCAAAAGTAATTTTTTAAATTAGCAAGTATATATATGTATATATATGTATATATATATATAGTTATAGTTACATGTATGACATCATCTGCAGTTGTGTGTAAAGGTTTTTCTGAGTACCACATTTATTTCCACTGTCATTTTGCTTTACCTCAATGGGACTAAGATATAGTAAGTGAGACACTACCTTACACAAAATTTAAGAGGGCACCAAAAAATTTAGTAATCAAGATAAATAGTATTTTAGAGATCAAAATTAATGCATAAATCCATGATGGATAAGATACCAAAGTCTTAAATACTGACAGGATCAGACCCTGCACTTACCCACCTCACTTGACTCACCCAAATCACAGACCTATCTGACATTTCAATTAATCCTTTTTCCACACAGCAAAGAGATAACCGATAAAGTTTACATGATACCGTTCTGAGGGGTGTATTAGTACATGACAAAAGAAAATCTAATTGCATCCTGTCAGACCAGCACTTTGGAGTTCAGCCTTTCTTTTGACCCCTTAAATTACTGCACGAACATGGCCTCCCAACTTTTTTCTGAAAGCAAAGCTGGGTTCACAGAGACTGTGGTGAACAGTGTTCTATTTTACAAAGTGCACCCATGGCTGCCCAGGGATGCTCACACTCTTCAATCAGTCACATCAGGAATGTTGGACAAAGAAAGGTCTGTGCTGGTTGGAAATGCTTAAATTCTTTTAGATACGGATGATAAATTATGTCTTGGACAGTTTCTAATAACAAGCTGTTGCTTCAAATTACATGTTAGATACAGCATCACACTAAATCTGGTGTATTTATTTATTATCCTCTCCAGGGCTAGCTCCAGGCAAAATTGTAAAGCAGATTAAATTTATCCTTAACAGACTTGAGTCTCCGTAATACACACAGATACCCATTGTCCTCACCAACTACCCAGATGCTCTCCCAAGGCCCCTGTGAGTCCTCTAGAAAGCATACCAAACTTCTGCCCACTTCCCATTATGGAAATATGCCCATTAGCTTTACAATGCCATAGGACCTGAAATTAGGTAGCTGTGATTGAAAAATAATCACTCATAGTAAGTCATCCCGAGGTGTGATGTCCAATAATATTTCAATGTGTTTTCATGGCCAAAATGTTAACATTGTAACAGAGGCTACGGAAAAAAAGAAAAAAACCAACCATCATGGCATACCCCGATGAGGGCACAAAACTGTATATATGATATACCACCAGCTGTAGATTAATACCATGGCTGTAAGAAAATATACTAAATTTTCTACATTGTGCTTAAAAAGTTAAGCTAAAGTAATGGGATGAGTAGGGTGTCATTTTTTATATTTTTCCTTTTCTTATGAATACATATTATGTTTACTGTGAAATACTCTATATAAACAAAGTGTGGACAATAATGAATATCAAGTAGCCAACACCAGCTTTAATGAATCTCCACATTTTTCCATGTTCACTTTAAAATGTATGTTAAATATAACAAAAGACGAAATTGAAACCTCCAGTAAGGACATTTGTAATTCTCCCATCCTGGAGGTAACTATTTTCATTAATTTAGTGTTTCCTATTACTTCATAAATTGTTATACCATTTAAATATATGACCCCAAATAATAAGAAGTATAAGTTTGGAAATTTTCAAACATTATATAAATCCTGTCCTCTGTTATGTGTCTGTTGACAACCTGCTGTTTTAGGTCAGCTGTTTTTTAATTGGTCCATTTTGATTCATGTAGCTCTTACTCATTTTAATTTATTTATATGTTTTCCTTTTGTTTTTTCCCCCCACAACCAAAGCTGCTAAAGTTGTTAGAATCTTATAAATGTCTCCTTGGGCACATGTGTGAAGATTTCTCTAAAGCTGATAACTGAAAATGAAATTGCTGAGTCAAACTGTGTGAGTGTCCGTGACAACACCTGATAATTCCAATTTGCTTTCCATAGTAGTTTGCATCCTAACTTGTGAAGGGTGAGAGTTATTGCATCTCCATATCATCACTAGCAGTTGATACTTTCCAACTTTTTAATTTTTGACAGTCTAAGGGATATGAAAATATACTCATAGTTGCTTTGATTGGCATTACCTGGTATCTGGCAAAGTTAAAAATCTATTCATGTATTAATTATCCTCTTTTAACTATCTGTTCATATCACATTCTATATTTTATAATAGTGAAAGTACTTTATTCCAATGAAAATATCTACCAATGACTCTTCAGGTATTGTAGAACTTTAATAAGGAAGATCTTACTGGGCTGAGGGCCTCCCAGGGTCTCTTAGATTTAGTGCTGCTTTCTTTGCTTTTATCAAAGACTAATTCTGATGGTCTCAATCATCATTCATTGTGGTTAACAAATTATGATAAGTATATAAATACAAATGCCAACTTCCCTAAGTTCAGATTCTCATCTATTACATTTTAAATGGGACTTTGGGTAAGAAACTTAACATTTGTGTGTTTCAGTTTCTTCACCTTTAAATAAGGTAGTAGTAATAACTTCAACCTTCACACTCTAAATGCAACAGGATTATTGTGAGTATATCCTGGTAACTAGTAATTGATATAAAGTTAGACTAATGCCTGGCACATAGGTATTAGGAGGAGGAGTATTACGTGTCAGACACAGCATGTTATAAATCACATGACATCTTACATACATTGAGATGTGAGAAAAGGCTTCAGTAATCACATTTTGGTTTATGCCTTTGTTTCTTCCTACATGGCATGTAATTATTTTTTAAACCATTATGTATTGCCTCATCTCCATAGGTTTTATTGTCTATCCTTGACCTATTAAGCTATTTTCATTCTCCATTTCATAGAAATTTTCTCTTTACTTATGTATATGGCCCTATAAACCTTAATGAATGCCATGAAAATGCTTTGAAATATTTCAGCGAAAGATATTGTGAAAATGTCATTGGTTTTCATTTTCAGATAACTCAGAACGGTGAATCTCAAAATGCAAAATTATATCCTTTTCCAAAATCTTAGCAAGAAATGACCATCTTAGAATATGGCTGTAGTTGGAAATGTCATTTGATTGCAATGCTACAAAATAATATCTTTGATCCCAACACTAAAAGCTAGGTTAAAAGCTTCAAAACCAGAGACATCTTTTGTAATTGACTGTGAAGCCCCCTAAGATACTAAAAATTGAGGGATCAGAATAGAAAATTATAGGAACAGCATGGTATAGTTGAGGCCTAAGAGCATTAAAATCTAATCACAAAACTGAAAACAAGGCAGATGCAACTTCATTTTTAAAATAGTCTTTAACATTTATTCCATATAACCTACTCAAAGCTCGTGTGTGTGTGTGTGTGTGTGTGTCTCTTTCATCAATCAACAGACACTACCCAGAGCAATTAAGACGATGGACTTTCAAATTGGTCATCACCTTTTTCCTTCCTCATAACGTGAACGTTTTATTTAGAAACTGTTATTTTCACAGTCCATCGCACACAAATTCCTTTCCTTTTCCAAGTCCTTTTTAAAGTTGCATTTGTATCTTAATGAGTTAACTTTTTATTTAAAAATTTTCCTTGAACTTTTAATCAGGATAAAAATCATTTTAGAATTCAAATGGAGCACACTGTTTAATAATAATACTGAGTGTGTTGAACTTGTGAATTGCACAACTACTGTTATTGGAGGGGAGAGTTATTGGTCCAACCACAGGAGAGACAGTGTGAGAGGAGAAAGATGCAGAGGTTAAGAAATGTCACAAAACAACAGCTTTCTTCAAGAAAATGTAAATATACAGAAAGAGAAGTGCCAACAAACTAATCTATGTTTTTACATCATAAATCCTTTACTTGTGTGCTGAGACATCCAAATAATGCAATAATTATAACATTAAAACTGACAGTTTCCTATCCATTTCTAGAACCACCTCCACATATCACCACTTGAATGGTTTGGCTTTTGTGTTTTCAAGTTTAATAAATAAGAAAGTATATAATTATATAAATAGTTAAAAGTGACAATATATACATATATAAATATGTATGTGTGTGTATATCTGTATATCCTTTGTAACTTATTTTCATTGAACCCTTTATCATAGATATTCTTCACATAAATAATCTTTGTATAAAGTATCTCATCCTCTGTAAGTGCAACAGGTTATTCTGATATATCGTTGAACCACAATGCATTTATCCATTTCCCTGCTGATAGACATTTGGATTCTCTTCATGTTTTTCTTATTGCAAAGCACAAATAACACTACATAAAAATATTTGTATATTAAATATATATATATTTGTCTATTTAAGGAGGTATATATACTTGCTTTAGGTGGAATTTCTTGATTATGTGATATAATCCTTTTAAGTATACATAGATTCTACCAAAGAAACTTCCAAATATAGTGTACCAATTTCTTTCTGCCAAGTGTGTATAAGTATGACCAGTCCCTCATAAAACTGTCAACATTTGAGCTAATTAAGCTTTTCTAAGATTGAGCCAATCTTATAGATAAGAAATGGTACCTCACTGAACTGTCAATTTGCATTTTCTTGACATCTAATGAGGTTAAGAATTTTTGATATGTTTAATGCTTATACATATACCTTTCTATATATTGTGATATATGTTATATGTGTATATAATAGGTATATATACTAGGTGGGTATATATGGCTTTTATTTATGGTATATTTTTATCATAGATGTTTTCAGTGTTCATGTAATCATATATGCAAATACTTTGGGGATTGTGTAAATTATTAGTAAGAACTTCATCTTAGACATCTCATTCTGTAAATTATTTTCTTCTAAAATATTTTGTTCTTTTGTAGTTATTTACTTTCTCCCTTAATATATTGTTTTGTTGTTGTTTGCTTGCTTGCTGTGACAAATGTAGCTAAGGTGAATGATTTCAAACTCTTCCCCAAGATAATCTTTGGTTTCATACTCACATAAGACAATTTTCAATGACTATAAATCCTACCTGTTTACTTCAAGTGAATGTAATATGATAGTTTAAAAAACTTTAAGACTTTTCCTTCATACTATTATTTTAAAAATGTTTTAGACTTCCTTAAAATCCTTTACCCATAAATCTGATCCCATTTCTATCCAAACTGTGAAACTTTCCTATTGTGCCTGGCTGGTGGTTACACTGAATATTAACGCTGCAGTTTTGGAATTAACTGGAAGGCTTTTGTAGATCTGAGACCATTCTAGTGAAAACACCTTAGGGATAGCCTGTTTTCTAATTAAGATAATAATGTCTTCATGATTTGATCTATCTGATAATGTTTTCCTACTAAATACATTTTACTGCATTGTTGGAAAGAATACTTGACTATGTTAGGAAACACGAGTGCTAGACCAGTGAATTCTAAGCGATTCCAGTGATTTGATGAGTCCTTTAAGCACCCAAGACCTTGCCTCCCCTTAAATTCTTGTTAGTACACATTTTAGAGAATTTTTGGTTTCATACACTTTTTTTTCCTCCTCCTGAGCAATCTGTTATCATGGAAAGTACTATTTCAACAAGAATGACATTTGAGCTCATTCATTAGCTTCCAGGTTTGTTGCATTCATATTTGTATTATATTTTTTGTTAAAAATATTGTCTTTTTCCTCAAATTGTTTTTAGGATTTTCCAGCTAGTTTGTCAGGTAAAATTGTCTTAAGGACATAATTTCAAAGATTAATTATTACTGCTACTTTCCCTTATTTCCTTCCATAGTCAAACTTCACCAAGTCCATTGCTGAAATTAACCATTATTCTATGCACACTCCTCCCATTTAACTCCCTTTTACTGTTTTATAAAGAGAGTTATTACTCTATTTCTTTGTTAGAATTCTTAAAACTTCCCATGATACTCCTTATATCTGTCCAAAGATTTCATGTCAGTTGTCTCCTCTTTCTTATAGCCCCATTTATATTTTGAAGCTTAATGTATGTAACCCCTATCAACTCCCAACATCTGCCAGATCCCTCTGAGATGTGCAGATACCATTTCTCATCTAGTGAAAGAAAAAAAAAAATACACCATAAACAAAGTAAAACATACAAATAGACAAGCAAGAATAACAAAAAGGAGGATTATCATTTGGAAATCATGTCAGTAAAGCAAGTCAGTCCCCGCAAGCTGATAGATTGCCAGGACCAATAATGTTGTTATAAGAGCAAGCCCATACTCCTGACTCTTGGTACAATTTAGGCTTCTCAGAAACTGCATGGAATAGACAGATATATTCAAGTCTTATATTATAATCCATTCATGTAGAGATATTCTAGTGATCTGGAAAGTCTTGACAGAGCTTAATTCAACAATTTATAAGTGTTCTGATTTTCCCTCTGCACTAAAACCTAAAATCTCTGAAACCTCTAAACATAATGAATACCCTTAATCTAGCTTTTATCTTCTCAATTATGTAATTTACCTAAGAATCATCTGGAAATATTGTAAAATGCAGATTCTAATTTAGTAGGTGTAGGATACACCTACAAATCTGCATTTCTAAGAAAATCCCCAGGAGATGCTGAAACTGCAGCTCTGTGGACCACACTCTGAGTCCCAGGCCTTAAAGTCATTCTTTACCTGAGAGAAACTGCAGGAAGGTTCCAATTATGAAAACAATTACTATGACCAATAATGGTGACTATAAAATAGTTCACATTTATATGGCATTTCAAATTGACAGAACACTTTGACATTTGTTAACTCCTTCTGATATTCACAGTAACCCCCTGATGAAGGCAGGGCATTAATTATTCAGAAGAGAAATTGAAGGAAAGTTAACTCTCTTGCTCAATGTCACACAACTAATAAGTGGCAAGGTGATTTGTGAGGTTAACTCAGACATAGAGACAATATAACAAAATGGCTAAGAGCACAGGTTTTGAATATTACCTGCCTTTGAATATTGTCTCCTTCACATCTTAGATGACAGTGTACAAGTTACTTAACCTCTCTATTTTAGTTTACTCATTTATAATCTGGATGTGCCTATTTCATATACTTGTTAGGCTTAATAACCTCAAAAGTTCCTAGCATGAGTGGTTATCATATAGTAATCACTAGACAAATGGTGACTGCTGCTGTTTTTTGTTGTCGCCCTTATTATCTCAGAACTCTGCAGATACCCCCATTTACTAGCAAAATCTTAGTGCCTGCCACAAGGAATATCTAACTTCTCCAAAGCACTTGACCATCATATAGGCTTCACATGAAAAATATGACAAGATTAGACACTTAGAGTGACCCTTTGAGTGTGTCTCTATTTAGCTGGATATGTGGAAGGACTTACAGTGTAGCTGCCGGTTGATGTGTTGTTATGTATATAAAGAATTTCTGCCTGCAGAGTTTCCACCATGGCACCTTTCACAGACCTACAAATCCATGCACATTTTCTTGAAGCATAGAATAGAAGTTATTTTTCTGATGATGGGATGCTGGTGCACCATCGTACGTGGCCAAGCTTCAGATGATTTCTCCACCTCTGTTTTCTGCCAAAGTAACTGAACAGTGCCTCTAGAAAAAGCTGAAAAATGACATCCATGTCAGTGACAGATAAATGAGAAAAAGCAAAACAAAAGAAAGGGCTATACCATTATTGATAAGCGCATGGGGTATAACTTATGAAATTGTCTCAGTAATCACTAAATGTGTTTTTTACCTTTTAGGAATACTAACACCTAGGCTAGGGCAGGACAGTCTTTTTAAATGTCTTAACAAATAAAAATATTCATTCTTTTGGGTTAGTTTTTTCATCAAATGGACTAAAGGTATAATCTTTTTCCTGTTTAAAATTTATCATAACTTTTTTTCAGTAACACATGTCAGTTCTGTGGTTGGAAAGTTCATAGTTCTAAGCATTTTGACTTCTATCATTTCTCATCCAACTTGATCATCATAACATGAGTCTCAGTGCTATAATACTTTTAAGAGATCTCGGGTATGCAAGCAAAGTAAAAGTATAGAGCAAAGATAAATACTTAAGAAATTTTAGGATAAAAAACATAAGATTATGTTTTCATAGGACTGTCAGTAAGATGAACAGTTGGTCAGCTCAATCAACCCCTCAACTCTTATTTTACTTGAATATCTGATTGACTTGTGAGCAACTGAACTATTGGTGTGTAAAATGGGATTGAGAGACAACGTTTCCTTATCATATGGGGCTCTTGGATGAGGGTAACAAATAGAATGTCTATGTATTCTCTTTTTGCAATGAAAAAGTAATTAAGAATGTGCACTTTGTAATAGGAAAAAGAGCTGGTAACAAGTAAGACAAAGTTAGGGAATTATTTGCATCCTTCCACCAACCATGTTACATTAGAACATAAGTTTACAAAGAGCATCTAATGACATTGGGTAAAAGCTAACAATGATATTTAATGTAAAAAGCAATTACTTTACTGTAGTATTACTTGCAGTAGTAGTTCAGCAATGTAAAAATATATATGTACTCATATATAGAAAATGAGACTAGAAGTATATACACCAAGATTTTAATTGTGTTGGGACTATGAGATTATTTTCATTTTGAATACATTCTGTATATTTTTAGAAAATAATCATTCTATTTATGAATTACTTTTAAAATCAAACATATGATAAACATTTTAAAAATAAAATAAAACCTAGAAACAGGAGACAATATTTTGCACTTAAAAGAGCATGTATGACCTTTGAAGTCACATTGACTTAGGTTCAGATGTTATCTTGTCATTTAGTCAATTTAGGCTATGGCATACCATAATATCAAGCAGCCCCAATGGTTTCATTGGCTTAACAAAATAAAAGTTTATTTCTCAAACATTCAAAGGCCACTGTTACTCCAAAAAAGCTGTGCTCCAGAGGGTGGCTTAGCATTCCAGGCTAATTTGCTCTGTGGCTCTTGTGCATAGTAAACATGCTTTCACAGGATACATGGCATTGGAAAAGAGAGCTGGGGAGGTGAACGTCAGCAATTAAGCGTATTAGTTCCGAAGTGGTACCCAGCATGTCAGCTCCCATTTCATTGCCAAGATCAGTCACAATACTTGAAAGTGTAGTCTTTCTTGTACTGGAAGTAGAGGAGAGACAAACTCCTGATAAACTTTAGTATTATCTACCATAGCTATTAGACTCCTGCATGCCACTGGGCCTTGGACTCCTCTCAGATTTATGTAATCATGTAATAGCCTCATTTGAATATTTAAATTACAAAACGTAGGTAAAGTCATTCCAAGTGTGGCGTAAGTAATTAGTAAATGTTTATTGTATTCTCCTTTGGGCTATAGCTGGAGTCCAATATATAAAACTTTGTTGTCAGTCATCTGTATTAGAGTATTACAATTCCTCTTATCTCTGAGCAATCTGACATGACATTGGTAACCACACTTCTTTGAGTGGGTTCAACAACAGAATTTTTTATATTGTATTATCCTTCTAATCCGGGGTGCCCAGTGGGTCTGTATGAATCTATGATTTATTCATAAAGTTCAATATGCTCTTCTGCAAGGTAAGAGAGACTAATGACTCACCTCCCACAGCAGGCACTACAGAAAGAAGAGCAAGGTATTTAACTATCATGTTAGCTTCCTCTGCTCCCATCTACTGGCCCAAGCAGGCAGCCGTGCCAAGTGTATATGATTCACTGGCTTAGATGTCCTCTCTCCCCAAGGAGGCATACAGTATGATGGAAAGTGAATGATCTTTGGCGTCAGACATGTGCACGTTGAAATCTTATTTCTATCACTTGTGTGCCATGCAAAGCTCAGGAAGTTGACCTAACCTCATTGAACTTCAATTTCTTCATCAGGAAAATGGAGATAAAAATATTTACTTGGAGTAGATGCTTTTGATCTCCCACATCATCTCAGGCCCACCTCTGATTTCAGTCTCAGTTACGATAAGCAGCTGGGTACAGCTGCCAGTGTTCACCTCCTGGGTGCAGCTCTCTGCCTTTGTGCATTAGGGCCTTCTCTTCTGGTGCCACTCAACTCACACAGCAACTCAGTTGGAGAGAAAGGGAATTAACACCCCTGTAGACAGAAATCCAGAGTAAATGCCCCCAGTCGCTCATGCTCTGGACAAATGATTCTGAGAGGCATTTCCTACATTTCTTAAAGTCCTAGTGAGACCTTGCCTGCATTCCCTACAGCAGAATCCATAATAACACATTTCAAGTGGGCTTTTCCTTTCTTCATTCTTCTCCTACTGCCTCATATCTGTGTCTGTGGATCACATCCCATATAAACTGTCAACACTCAAGTGCTTGTCCACATTCTGCTTTGAGATGCCCCAAACTTGACAGTAACAAACTTTGGAAAATACCTATAACATTTCTTTTATATTTTATAAATTTCAGGTCAAATATTCTTTTGTGTTGATTAATCTTAAATAAATTCACAGAGTTCTTCTGATACATTCATATTTTATATGACCATTGGAATTGTAACGCCTTGTCATGATGCCAGGTGAGTCAGCACAGTGGAAGGTAGGAATATCTCTGAAATCTATTCCTATACTAGGACAGCTAGAAATAAACTAATTAGACTCACAAGTGACTGTGAAAAACCCAAACTAAGTGTATTTCCAGCTCAGCTACCCTTAACTAGGTCCCAGAATGCTCCTGGCCACTCCAGAATTATGCAACCCAAAGGGAAGTGTGTCAGAGAGGATTCAGAATGGAAAAGGAGAATAGTGCGACTTATCTTGGAGTTATACTGTTTTACTTTTGAAGACTTCACAAAAAAACATAAGGCTATGTGAACACATTGCTAGAACTCTTCTCAGGACCTTAGAAAAGATCATTGCAAGTGAGGGGCCCTAAAGCTTAAGCTTCATTAGCTTCATGATAAATCCACCTCAGGTCATGGCTATTAATAAATTACTATTGGATGACAGAAGGAGTAGGAGAGAAAGAGGAATAAAGAGCTGCATATCTTCTTATGATACCATTTTGTATTCCATTTGGAAAATATAGGCTAGAGTCATATGGTAAGCCTTTTATTTTTTCCCTCAATTATTAAAATCTTAATTTAAAAATGCATGAAGAACTTTCTTTTAAGGGTAACAAAAAAAGATAAGGTTTTAAAATTTAAGCATGTACTTATTCTAGGGAATGAATTGAAAATGAACAAGAGGAAGAGTAAAGCTGTATATTCATTTGACACTTGGGATTTTTCATATATGGGTGTGAGACTAAAGAGAGAATTTGACAAAGGATTTCAGGAGAGAAATAAAATAATTTAAAATGACAAAGTCTCTTCAAACATGTTACACTTAATTGACATGCTAATTACACTTATATGTTTTATCTCTGTCGTGTTAGATCCATCCTAGCAATGGCTATTGTTGCCCCACTAAAGTATTGCTTGCAGTCGAATAAATAGAATATTGTTTCCTTCAGTGCATTGTGTTTGTGCATGTGTGTGCATTTCCTCTAATTATTCTGAGTTAGTGAGATTTAACTGAAGCTTTGTCAGTTTGTGGTTAGATTATGTATATTTGAGACTGATGACGAGACAGCTGCTCAATCTCAATGTATAATCCTAAAACTAAAGCAAAAGGAAACAACACAAAAAATTAAAAGGAAAGGAATTATTATATTCTAGTCTAGAAGTAATAAAGGATATTATCCATTTTATAAAATAATCACATTCTTTATTCAATAGAAGCTGTCAGATTTTCATCCCTCAACTTCATCATGCTTTTGACAAAGCATGACTTGAGGAGGTCCCCGAGTCCTGTTTTGGCATGGCAGGGATGGGGGCACCTGCATCCAGGCAGCCTCTGGGCTTCACCTGCTGCACAACAAATTGGAACACAGTGCAGAAAGAATCCCAGTGGTTATACAGAAAGATGACTGATGCTATTTTTCCTCTCAGGATAGTTTTCTTTTTCATTCTCTAACCTGGTGAAGAAACACATGTTAAATACTTGTTTGTGTTTATGACTGTGAAATGAAATTAGTTCTTGGTTTCAAAGAGTAATGCAATATAAAACAAAATAATTATAAGAAATCATTTGTATCATAATATCCACTTTTGCCTTACTGTGGTATAATTCTACTCATGTGACACTTTCCAGTGTTAGGCTGACAGATTCAGTCAAAGCTGAGACCATAGCAAACCCCAGCATTAGCAATTCATTTAGCTTAATGAGTTGTCACATGTGCCTGTGTATTTCCCCAGCTGAAGAGACCCTTGCAATTCTTAACGGAGTCTAACATGCTACTGAAAACTTTTTATCTTGCCTTTCATGCTTGATTCGATAATGAGGTTTTACAGTATCCTGAGTAAAATACATTCTAGAAAGTTAATCTGCTTCAAAATGATGCACCCAGTGCCTTCCAAAAGAAAAAGATCACATAGATACAAGCACCAGTTTGAATTTTCATGTTTCCTATAGGATGACGGGTAATTAAGAACAATCGACTGACTATATACCAAATCTCACTTTGGTTTAACAAATTATTGACAGGGGTCAAAAACAGTTTGTGGCATGGAACAACTGTGGTTTTTAACGTGCGTTCATGTGCCTGTAGTTGAAAGAGTGCTAAAATGTCTGGATGATGGACTGGGATGGGATTGTGGCAATAATTTGGACAGAGAGGTTCAGTTCTTTGTCCTATGATGTAGACACTAAGTACCATTCCTCAGAGGACTTTTCCATCTGAAAGTCTCACAGATGTCTCAAATTTGAACTTAATGTCTTTTCCAGAATCTGTGCCATCTTTTTCATTATTGCAGTGAATACCAGTCCTCAGAAACATGGTAGTCAGCCTCGATTTCTTCCCTCTCTTCTCCATGGCCCTCCCTCCAATTTGACCATCTCACAAATGTTTCTCAAATTTGGCTCATCTGCTCCTCCTGTCCCTGCCACACCAACACCTCACTAATTTAGACCCTCATCATTTCCTAAAGTAAGGCAAAATAACAGTTCTGCTCTCTTCCTACACTCTACTTTTCTAACCAGTCACTGTATGCCTTACATTACTGTGGGAATTATTCTGAATCATAAGTCTGATCATGACTCCTTTTTTCCTTAATCCTCACTGGCTTTTCATAAACAGCAGAATCAAGCTGTACTGTAACCTAGTCCAAAGTACTTGGCCAGTTCCATCTCTTAGCAATCTTCCTTTTCTTTGACTGCATTTGCCTTATACCTTATGCGTCAGACATACTGTATTGCTAATTACTTACTGAACTGGCCATGTTTTTTCCATCGTGTGTCTCTGCACGTGATGCTTTCATTTCTTGGACTATTCCTGTAGCACATTGCTGCCTAAGTCATACCCTTCCTTCAGAACTCACTCCTGCTGGGGAGGTCTTCCTGAGACAACCTATATGTATTAAGGACCCCTTCTATCTGTTTGCATAGTCTCTTAGCCCACTTATCATCCAGCATTATAATAATCTCTTTATATGTCTGAATTGGAGTTCAAGTATCCAGGACCATAAAGGGGAGGCTGTTCACAGGTTAACAGTCCATGCAGGATGCCTCCACTCTATTCAGCCACCTTCTGGATGTGAGTTCTTTCTTCTCCTCACTTCGAGGACTCCCAGTCCCTCACCACTTATTGTCCAGTTCACTTTGCTCCCTCTGTCCCTAAAACCAGTCTTAGCTGGCAGAAAACATTATGCTTTCAAGCTCAAATCTGAATATGTCTGATTGAAACCTAGGCTGGTAGCTGTAATGACATTGGATTTCTGCTTTTGGCATAGGATCAAAAGGGGAAAATTTGCTTTGGAGGCACCAATGACAGCGTGGGTGGGGGAGAGGGTATGGTGAAGAGTATGAGTACACAAAAATATGCAAACTAACTTTCAGATATAAAATACTGTCATACATCCAACACTGGTTTTACAGATCTAAATGTTTAACCTTATTCTCACATTGAAGAAGAAAAATGCCCATTTAAAAAAATAACATTAGGTTGTAGATCTCTCTAAGTGATTAAAATCAATTAGAAATGAACTAGAAGTACAGTTCTGGTTTGATTATAGCTTATGAATTTAAATACAATATGTTCTGAAGTTAATGGATTTCTGCTTAGAACTGAGATGTTCAGTTAAAAAGGCTTGTTTTCATTGCTTTTTGATCTTCCAAGCAGTCATTTAGTTGGTTGCCAAAAATAAGAAAAAGAGGCTGTTTCAAGTATTAACACTTTTGTTCCGATACGTGGTCTTTGTTTCCAGTCTATCATCTGCAATATTAAAAATGATCAGCCTGCTTTACACTTTAATGAAGTGTTTCTGAGAAGTGATTTCTTTCTTTTATAATAACACCATGTCCCATATTCAAATATCTCTTCGTTTTTACCAGGACAAAAGCCTTCTGGCTTTTTAGGAATCCAACATAACAATTCAATCCAACACATTGACTAAAATGTTTTTAAAGATGGGCACATATGTCTATACCTAAAGAATTTCACTAGAGATCTAGGTATCTCACAAGCTATAGAGTGGAGCAGGTATTGTGCTGCCAAGAATCTTACTTAGTATAAACTAATTAAGAAACATGGAAACATTTGGAATTTTGCCTTCTACTAAATGAAATTAAAATGAGAATGGAAATTTTTAAAGTAAGGATCGATAAAATACATCTTCAAAAATAATAACTATAAAAGTAGGATATGAGAAAAGACTGCAGGTCATAAAAGTACATATTTATAAGCAAGTTAATAACAATGTTGTTAACAATAGTATTTTTTATTCTCTCAGTCAGGATCCCAGTAGGAAACATGGAACATTGAAATCTGGGCAATTTGAGGATAGTTTCATGAGGAATATTTAGGATTAGACGGTCAGGGTATAGAGAAACCATAAAGGACAGTGTGGTACTCTGATCTAGTATTAGAGGAGCTTTTAGGACCCTAAGGGGAGAACGGAGCTAGCAGTTACCAAAAACTGGAAGGAGAGAGCTATATAGAGAGGGCTCCTTGAGAAGACCTGTAACCTTCAGTATAGGACTCCATCCTGAGTAGAGGAGTCCACTGTATAGAATGAAGCTGGAAGAATATACAGCCCACATTCATTCTTCTCCTTTCTACTCATCTTTGGCTAGGGTTCCCATTGGCTGAACCCAACAAGGCACCACAGGCTTAGTAGTCCATCCGTAAAGTCCATACAGTTCAGCCTCCCTGGGCCAAGAGCACAGTGAAAATGGGTGGCAAATAAGTTTGGAGAGACAAATAGGAAATATCCAGAAAAGCTACTAGTATTAAAGATTATATGCTCTGTAAATAAACCATACTCAGAGAATTTTTAAGTTAATCTGTGAAGCAGGAAATTCAGTCAATATCATCTAAAGCCTCAATATTTTAAAAAATCACATAAAATGTCTTCTTGTTAGACATTTGCAGATATTAGCAAAATACAACTTTGTGATTCAAGTTGATCAGCCAATATAAACATCCAGACCAAGTAGACTGGGGTCTGAGAGAATAGACTGAGGGTCACCCTAGGAATGGACTATATATTGGTCCAGATATTCTGTTATTCAAATCAACTATGTCTACTTTCATTTATCCATTTGTCTGCTTATCCACCCACTTATCCATCTATCCATTTGTTTACTCATTTGTTAAATACTTAACAAGTCTAATTTTGTGCCATCTCTGCTTAAACTCTTCAGTGCCCATATTGATGGCCCTTCTAATATGTTAGATTTTAATGACCAAATCATAGCCCTTTTTAAATATTCGAAACCTTTCAAAAGTCAAATCTCAAAATCTAAAATTACTCTTCCTGACCACAACTTATAACTGATGAGTCCTTCATATTCTCCTTTTTAGAAAATTATTTTCCATTCTCATTGTGATGTTTTAAGCCACCTAACTCCACCTGCTGAACATGGGGGTCTGCCATCTCAAGAAAGTGCTTGATGCCGCTGGAACATATTTCTGCTTCCCTACCTTATACCTCCCTTTAAAGTCCTCAACTTAAGGTCTCTTCTCTGTGACCACTTCCCAGTTGCAAATTTTCCTTGGAAAAGACACATGAAAATGCATATATTGGGTGAAAATGAATTCTGGATTTCAATTAGTTTGTTATGCTCCAAAGTCTTTTTTATTCATCTCTTCTTGATTTTCCATATATTTCTCTATAATATTCTGCCCAAATTTTCAGTCTTCTCAAACCTAGCCTTACCTACAATTCTTTCCCTCTCAGAGTTGGTATTAACAACTTACCTATGCTTCATCTGTCTTGTTTTCTGGAACTCCCATTCTCTGGCCCAACCCTTCTGTCTGTCAACTCTGCCAGATCTCCTCTGATTTTAATTCCTCACCTGCCAACTTAAACTACATAACATATAACTAAAATACTTTCATTATAGTTTAGTTATGAGAACACCACTTATTTTCTCTAGTCCACTGTTTTTTCCCCCTTTTCTCAGAACAGCTGTTTTAAGCCAGCAGCGCTCTCTTCAAGTGCTGTATTTCATGTCCATCTCCTTACTCCCAGAAGATCACCTTGCCTCTGAATTCATGATTAAAATAGAAACCATAAGGTGTAAACTCTCTTGACACCACACCCCACCTACCTCCTTATTTATATCTATTCTCTTACTCACCCTCTTCTCTTATGCCTTCAAAAGGAGATGTTCTGACTCACACAAATGGATCCCTACCTTCTGCCTGGATTCTATATCCTATACGTTCCTTCTCTGTCCAAAACTTTGCTCTATTATGTACCTCCTCTCTCAGATCTTCTCTCTTTCTCACTTCATAAATGCCCATGATTTTTCCATCTTTATGAAATAACTACCTCAGAGACAATTTCTTTAGTTCTGTATCCCCTTCTAGCCATTTCTCTCTTTCTTTATAACCAGCTTTCTTTAAAGAGTTGCCCAAACTAAATATCTGTTCTTGCTCATCTGCTATTTATAGTTCGCTTACTATTTATATCCACTATTGACAATTGGAGTTCTGTCCCAGCAGCATGTAAATTGTGCTTGAGTTTAGGAATTTTCAAGCCCAATGTGCAGTCTTTGTCCTTTTCTTGCTTCATTTTGCTTTGATGTTTGACACTAATTATATTCCCTCCTTTTTTTTTTTTTTAAGAGAGTGGGGGGGCGGGGCAAAGGGAGAGGGAGAGAGAAAATCTTCAAACAGGTTCCCCACCCAGCATGGAACCTTATGCAGGGCTCCATCTTACAACCCTGAGATCATGACCTGAGCCAAAACCAAGAGTTGGATGCTTAACCCACTGAGCTCACCAGGCATCCCTATATTCCCCCTTTTAAATGTTCCTGCTTGGTTTCTTTGACACCATTTCCTCAGTCTTCTTCAGTGCTCCTCAATGCCAGTCTTCCGAGGTCTTCTTGTTTCTGCATTCTAAATGCTTTTCCCTTTGGCTCCACATGGCTTCCTACATCCCCGTGTGGTCAAATAACGTCTATATACCAGCATCCCCCCAAACTTTATACAAAAAAATGGGAGCATGATATAAATGAATTAAACATGTAATTGAATGCTGGTTCTGGTACTTAATAGCCAGGGCAAACTGGGCAGAAACTTCTCTGAACTTTGGACTCCTCACATGTAGAAGTGAGAAGTAATACCAGCCACAGAGGTCATGTGTGATGAACAAGGGAGTCTACAAGTACTAGGGCAGCTCCTAGCATATAGTAGGTACTCAAGAAAGGTATTTCATCTTCTCTCTTCTTTCTAATTATTCCTCCCCTTTCCCTTATCCAAATATTCTTGAATCCCAGTTCTGTCATTTGTCTGGACAAGCACACTTGCTTTTTCTTTTATACCCCTAGTCTAGGGTAATGGAGTTACTGTTCTCTCAATTACTTATACAAGAAGTCTGGGAATTTTCATCCTATTCACCCTCTTTAGGTCAGCGCCACCCACACTCAATCAATCCCAAATCCTATTAAAATTTGTTTAAAATTTACAAAAACACTTTCTTTCCCTTCCCACTGCTCTTGTTTAATTATTCTATTTTAAAATGCCCTATAATATTATAGTGTTTCTTTGCCTCCAATCTCAATCCCTTCCCACTCAGCCCTGGAAACCATCGCTCCACTTTAATCACAGGAATATTTCTAAATCAAAAAGCTGCCCATGTTATTCAGTATTGTCTATGATAATACCTATATGCCATAGCATACTACTCATGGTAGTTCACGTTCTAGTCTATGCTTCTACACTCATCTGCCGAAGGCCTTTTGAGGGCCTTCTATACTAAGAAACTTGCACTTTCCGGGCGCCTGGGAGGCTCAGCCGTTAAGTTAAGCATCTGCCTTTGGCTCAGGTCATGATCCCAGGGTCCTGGGATTGAGCCCCGCATCACGCTCCCTGCTCAGGGGGAAGCCTGCTTCTCCCTCTCACACTTCCCTTGCTTGTGTTCCCTCTCTCGCTGTCTCTGTCAAATAAATAAAATCTTAAAAGAAAGAAAGAAAAAGAAAGAAAGAAAGAAAGAAAGAAAGAAAGAAAGAAAGAAAGAAAGAAAGAAAGAAACTTGCACTTTCTAAAGTCTAGCATTGTTTTATTTCTGTCAGAACGTATTACTTCTGTTAGGAATTCCCTCCTCTGTCCCTCTCTGTCTTCTATTGAGTACATACTCATTCTTCAGGAAATCAGCAAATCACCACAAACTCTATGAAACCCTCCCTTAGCTTTCCAACTTAATCTGAAGAGTTACTCCATCCATGGGTACCATATTGTCTTGTAGATGCTTCCAGTACAATGAACATTTATTTAATTTTCTGCCTTTCTTAGTAACTGTGAGTGTTTTGACAACAAAGAATGTGTCTTATCATTACATCCAGAACACCTAGCTTATGCCTAGAAAATAGATGTTCAGGGTATGCACTTTTGTTACATGAATAAGAGACATTAGTTGACTTCACTCCTTACCTGATGGACATCTGTTTCCTCCTCTGCCTTCTCTTCCTCAGAATCTATCTAAATCAGTATGCAGGGCTCCTCATTCTCAGGCAGGCTGAATCTTCAAACTTTACTTGGCGTCTTGTCCAGATACTTCTCTCAGTTTCCATTTTCTTATATGTTACTTTCATCTTTAGCCTCTCTGTATTGCTTGCTTATTCCTTATCTTCTGTACCAGCCTTCTGTGCGTCTAGATTTCCAAACTTGTCCTTAACAATACTTCCCCCTCAAGCTGGATTTTTTTTTTTTTGCCTTTTAATTCATTTTCAAAACTACACCATCTGCATATTCCTTAATCTGAATTTATATTTTCACTAAACATGTTTTTAGAGCTGTTATCCTACATAACATTTTAGCATTTGCTATTATTAAAAAATAAAATTTTACTAGAAGTCTCTACCCCTTTAGTCTAGAGCACTGAAACATATCTAATCACTTTTCTATCGATTTCCCTGGCTTTCTTCTTCCCCAGTTGAAGAAATGCAGATAATCAAAAAGGACTGTGCTCAATCATTTCTATATTATTATAAGAATATCTCTTATCACCCCCTTGGTTTAAAATGAGCTTGTGGTATCTCATTGAAATGAAAATAAATTCCAAAACTTTTATCATGGACTACATGACCCTAAATGACCTGGATCCTGTTTGAATAAATCTTAGACTTTGTAAGGTACCATTCTTGGTTTCCCCATAGCACTAAGTTGTACCCTTCCCTCTGTTACTAACACCCACAATTTCCTTAGGAGATTTTTATGTAACACTGCTTTCTTTTATGTGACTATTCACGCTCTAGATCTTGGCATGGCTCAAGCTTCAGCTCAAAGATCACCTCATCAGAGAAACATCACTGACCATCTGTATACAGGAACCATCTCCCATTCCAGTAATTTACAATAAGATACATAATGATAAACTGCAGGAAGGGGAGAGAGAACAAAAAAAGAAAAAGGAACACAGGACCCAGGGAAGCAGGGTAACCATAGGAGAGCTGTGAGGACAGGTCTTATCATAATATTTTCAGGTGTAATATTTTCAGTTTCTTAAGTAATTTACCTTGTATGTATGTATGTATGGAGAGATAGATAGATGATAGTTTTTCATAAAAGAATTCAAGTCACTAGCCTACGTAGAAGAATTTTTAGAGAATATAATACAAGAGTGTAATGATTGAAGGGTTTTAAGCATTTATTAACAATATTAGAGTAAGAAATTACTTATTCAACAAAAAAAATTGAGAAAAAAAATGATTCAAGAAACAAAATAAAAATAGAAATGAGAAATTTGTTAACTCATAAATGAGAAAAGATGAAAATGATAAAAACAGATAAGGTTTGATTAGTTCCAAATATTATCAAAACCTCCCATAGAGTCAGAAAATACACCCACAGTACTAAATGTAAACCATCTCCTTTCTAAAATGAAAGAAGTAAAAGAATATTATCAATAGTATGTAACTAGATAAGATTTTTGGAGAGTGAATAAAATTAAGGATTTTCCAGTTGAGAAATTGTCAGAATTATTTTATGTGTTTAGGAAGGTTTTTGACACTATTGTATTTTGGCAGTGTAATATGGAAAAAGTGCAAATTCTGGACCTCCATATGTATATCTAACGAAACAATGTTAGGTAAATTTGTAAAGGATTTAGTTTGGATCTAACTCCAAGCTATACTTCTAACTGCATTTCATTCATTCTTTTTTAGTAGTAAAATAAATCTGGAACCATTTATTTCACCTCTGTAGAAATATAATTTGTGTAGATAACATATTCTTTCTGTTTATAATTTACTTTCAGTACATTACTTTATTCATTCATTCCACTGTTTGGAAGGGTCTATGTTATCTCCCTCAGTTCAAATATTTTATTAAGTAGATCCAGTACTTACAAGTGGCTTGTGAATGGCAAAGAAATCACCAATGTATCTAAAATACAGTTTAAATGTTTTTAAAAGATTATACAGTCTTTCCAAACACCGTGTCAGTATTATTTTTGAGGTAGAGTTTTTAAGAATGTATTCATTTGAATAAATAGCTTTCGACTTCAGATTCCTTATTACAGAGCTGCTGTTGGTAAAGCTGATAGATTATAAAGGAGTATGTGTGTGCATGTTTGAGCAATTGTGTGTGTGTGTATGTGTGATTATAAGTACACTTAGTTGAAAGAAACATGAACATTTTCCTTCAGGAAATATTATTATAATTTTGCTCTGTTGGTAAAACTCAATATAGCTAAAAATTATGCACAAAATCTTCAGCAAAAAGTACTTCTCTAAATGATAGGCTAAAATTTATCACAATAATATTAATATATGACACCTATTTGAAAATTGAGATAAATTTCCATCCTTTTATTCTTTCTGCAGTTACAAAAATTATTAAATGTTTTATCCCAAAACTGACACTAAAATAACAATGTTTTGTCTGTCCTTTGTCATGGTATGCAGCATTCATAGATTCAGAATTTTAGCACAGAACTAAAATGCACAACATCTAATCAAACACAGTGTATAAAATAATATCTACTAAATTATACTTAGTACATTTACTTGTGTATTTACTTGCATATAAACATAAAAATAGAATGCTCCATGGCAGTGAAAATCTAAATTTGCATTATGGGCACCTCAGCATAATTGTTAACATGAAAATCCTGTGAGAGTTCCTTACTTCTGCCTATTGTTTACTGGTTTATTAATCTTCAAGCAACAAATTCATTACACTTAATTTGTAGTGCACCTACTTCTTTGATTTACTTTATTGCAAAATGTAAAAATTTTTAAATTTAGACAAATAGTATTGAATATGCTGAATATTTTTTTTTCTTAAAAAATTGGTTTTGGGGATGCCTGGATGGCTCAGTCGTTAAGTGTCTGCCTTCAGCTCAGGGCATGATCCCAGAGTCCTGGGATCGAGCTCCACATCAGGCTCTTCCGCTATGAGCCTGCTTCTTCCTCTCCCACTCCCCCTGCTTGTGTTCCCTCTCTCACTGACTGTCTCTATCTCTGTCAAATAAATAAATAAAATCTTTAAAAAAAATTGGTTTTGGATATAGTTGACACACAATGTTACATTCATTACTGGTGATTCAATATCTCTTTTATATGGCTACATAATAGGCTGAACATTTTAAAATATTTATATAATTTTAAGAGTCTTGCATATCTGGATGTTGGAAAAAAGAAAAGGAGGCCAAGCTTCAGTTGCAGATGTTTTTAGTGATATAACTCAAGTGTAACTGTCTTCTTATAGGAGAGAAACTGTCTCTCTTCGTGCAATTAAACTCAAATTTATAATATTGAATAACCATATTAAGATAGATTATTTCTATATTACACAAAAATAAAAAAAGATGAGATCTTGTCATTTGCAACAACATGGATGGATCTAGAGGATATTATGCTAAGTGAAATAAGTCAAACAGAGAAAAACAGATACCATATGATTGTGCTCATACGTGGAATCTAAAAAACAAAGCAAATGAATAAACAAAAAGGCAGAATCAAATCTACAGAGAACAAACTGATGGTTGCCAGAAGGATGAGGGGTAAGGGAATGGGCAAAATAGGTGAAGGGGAGTGAGAGATACAATCTTCTGGTTATGGAAGGCGTAGTAACAGGAATAAAAGGCACAGCATAGGGAATATAGTCAGTGGTATTGTAATAGCATTATAAGTGACAGATGGTAGCTACACTTGTGGTGAACATAAAATAAGTGTAGAGATACTAAATCAATATGTTCTGCCCCTGAAACTAATGTTACATTGTATGTCAACTATTGTCAAATTAAAAAAAAATTAAAGATATACTCTTTCTCCCATTCTGTAGGTTGCCTTTTAGTTTGGCTGATTGTTTCCTTCACGGTGCAGAGCTTTTTATTTTAAGTCCCAGTAGTTTATTTTTGCTTTTGTTTCTCTTGCCTCAGGAGGCATGTCTAGTAAGAAGTTGCTGCAGCCAGGATCAAAGAGGATACTGCCTGTGTTCTCCTCTAGGATTTTGTTGGTTTCCTGTCTCACATTTAGGTCTTTAATACATTTTGAATTTATTTTTATGTATGGTGTAAGAAAGTGGTCCAATATCATTCTTTTGCTTGTTGCTGTCCAGTTTTCCCAACACCATTTGTCTAAGAGACAGTCTTTTTTTCCATTGGATGTTCTTTCCTGCTTTGTCAAAGATTAATTGACCATAGTCGTGGGTCCATTTCTGGATTTTCTATTCTGTTCCATTGATCTATGTGCCAGTACCATACTGTTGCAATGACTACAGCTTTGTACTATAGCTTGAAGTCTGGAGTTGTGATGCCTCCAGCTTTGCTTTTCTTTTTCAGGTTTGCTTTGGCTATTCAGGGTCTTTTATGGTTCTATACAGATTTTAGGATTGTTTGTTCTAGATGTGAAAAAATGCTTTTGATATTTTGATAGGGATTGCATTAAATATTTAGATTGTTTTGGGTAGTATAAACATTTCAATAACAATGTTCTTGTAACCAATGAGCATAGAATGTCTTCCCATTTCTTTGTGTCACCTTTATTTTTGTTCATCTAGTTTTATAGTTTTCAGAGTACACATCTTTCATTTCTTTGGTTAGGTTTATTCCTAGCTGTCTTATGGTTTTTGGTGCAGTTGTTGGTGGAAATGCAAACTGTTGCAGCCACTCTGGAAAACAGTATGGAAGTTCCTCAAAAACATAAAAATAGAACTACACTACCCTACAATCCAGCAATTGCACTACTAGGTATTTACCCAAAGAATACAAAAATACTAATTCAAAGGGATACATGCACTCCAGTGTTTTTAACAGCATTATCTATAATAACCAAATTATGAAACAACCCAAGTGCCCATTGACCAATGAATGAATACATAAGATGTTTGTGTATGCATTGGCCTATATATATATACTACATACACACACACACACACACACACACAAATATACATATATACAATGGAATATTACTCAGCCATAAAAAAGAATGAGATCTTGCCATTTACAATGACATAGATGGAGCTAGAGAATATTATGCTAGGTGAAATAAGTCATTTAGAGAAAGACAAATACCATGTGATTTTATTCATATGTGGAATTTAAGAAACAACAAAGATCATAGAGGTGAGAAAGAGAGAGAGAAACCAAGCAACAGACTCCTTAACTATAGAGAATAAACTGGTGGTTACTAGAAGGGGGGATAGGTTAAATAGGTGATGGGGATTAAGGAGTGCATTTGTGATGAGCACTGAGTTTTGTAGGTAAGTGCTGAATCACTAAATTCTACACCCCTGAAACTAATATTATACTGTATGTTAACTAACTGTAATTTAAATAAGAATTTTAAAAAAATATTCACTTCAGGTTTTCAAAGACGAAAAGGCACACAAATTCTTGAAAGAAAAGAGACTTAATTTTTTTCGTTTATGCTCTCTTGTTGAAAGATTGTTCCACTATTCCCATTACCTTTTTTGACCTTATTAATATTTGACTTTATTAATATTGTTGGAGACAGTTATTTCATAAATAAGAGAATTGCAACTGTTATTACTTTACCAGGATAGCTAATAACTCATTCTATTCAATTTTTATTTGTTATACTCTATGACAGACCATCTTTTTTTTTAAAGAAAAACCATTTATATACTAACACCTATTATATCTTCTAATACTATCAAAGTAGTTTCTTTGACCTGTATGTGAAGGCAAATTGCCTAGTTCTGAAAACAAAGATTATAATTTTGTGTAATAATGTGTTCTTTGGCAGGTATTTTACTCAGAAAAAGACAACTATAAGTAGTGAAATATAAAAATGAATATATTGTGTGATATAAAATTAATCTTCTGAAAAGTTTTAATATAGAAATAAATACATTATTCTAGCTGACTTTTTTGGTAGACTGGAAAGAAAAAAAATATATGAAGACTCAGAAGGAAATAACAGTCTTCTACTATAGTTTAGTCATATTCATCTTACCTTTCTGGAAAAATAGAATTACAGAGTTAAATACAATTGTTCTTACTTGTCTGGGCACCATACATGGTTGCTGAAAAGTAGTATGTCACTATTTAAAGTGTCTGTCCAAAAAATAAATAAATAAATAAATAAAGTGTCCATAACAATAGTCTGTAGGCTGAAAAGTCTAAAGTATACTTTTCAATCCACCTAGTAGTTCACCATTCTTCAGCACTGAAGGTGAGTGACTATTTCTTGAAACTGTTTTCCCTGAGTCGTTCAACATGTGTTATTCAGTGTTCAGTCCCATAGCTCAGGCCACTGTATTGATTACACCTTTACTCTTTCCACAGTCTCCTAGAATATTCATTCCTCTACCTTTGTTCTGTACACAAACACACATACACACACGTCACATTGTTCCACACTAGACATCACAGCACTCTAGACATCTAGACCAGTGCCCACTGGTCAAAAGCACAGACTCTGGACCAAAAATATTTGGATTCATATCTGCTTCCATCATTTGCAAGCATGTCATATTGAGCAAGCTACCCAGCTTTTCTTCATATCAGGAAAATAATAGCATTTACTTCATAATATATAAGAATTAAATAAATCAGTGCATATAAATAGCTTTCAATGCGCACATAATAAGTACTCTGTAAGGCTTAGCTGTAAGTTCTCTGAACAATAAATCACATCACATCACTCCCCTCTCAGAACCTTCCATTGGAGTTCCGTAACAGTGAAAATTAAAAGTCTAAACTGCTCACCACAGCCTCTGAGGCTCAGGATAACCTGGTTCCCCCTATAACTTCCTGCTTCACCTCTTGCTACTTGGCTTTCTTTCATTTCCTTTAATATGTCATGGTTTTTTGATTCTACAGCAGTGTCTCATCCCCTTATTCCCCCTATGTGAAAAGCTTCTTCTTTGCTCTTGTTCTGTAAGGCCATAGAATAAAGATATTTAAATTGATAGACCATACAGTTTCTGTTGCAAGTACTCAACTGTGTTGGCCTAGTGCAAAAGCAGCCACAAACAATACATAAAAGGTGAATGTGACTATATCCCAACAAAACTTTATTTACAAAATCAGGCATTGAGCAGTATTTGGCCAGTGAGCTATAGTTTGCCTAGCCACTGTAATTCTTCACTTCATGATTTAAATGCTATCCCTAAAAGAGAGCTTTACTGACTCCGTTTTTCTGCATCTCAGCCTTGTGATTATTTTTTTTTCATAATACCACAATGCATCATCATTTGATTTATTTACTTGTTTACTGTTCTTTGTAAGACCCTCACATGTACTCAACTCTAAGCATTTAGCCCAGTGCCTATTGCTTAGAAGGTGCTTGATAAATATTTTTTGAATGGGTAAATAAATCCTGTCTTATCTGACATTAAGAGTCAAGAAAAACAAATCAGTAGAACATTGCTAAAGGAGCTGTATAGATTACCAATTGCAGGAATTCATGCTTTATAAAGAATTTTTGAAATAAGCCTTATTGAAGAATATAAAAAAACTCCCTCTTGCAGTCCCAAGTTCATAGGATCCTGGAACATTGATGGCCCTTATGTTTCTGCTGCCTTGGAATTGCCTAGGGATTAGAGATAAGCATGACCTCATTTTTGTTGAATATGCATGTTATGAGAATTAGAACCGAACAGGCCATCTGGGGGATAGAGTCTTCCTCTAGCATTGTTCATTTCATAGTATACATAAGGGATATTCATTTCATGGAGAAAATTAAGAAGTCACAGCAATCAAAGCATGCTCCATTTTAAAAAGTTCATGGTATGCTTTAGGGCTAAATATTCACAGCATGCATTTTAAAGATGCAATTACGGGCAATGATGCACAAAATTGCATGTGCAAAGAAAATATTATTTTTAGAAATGCAATCGAAACATCCAGAGGAGCTAAAAATAAAAGATTGTACTGCTCAGGTGAGAACCCGTAGCAATGTAATAAGCTCTATACATAGCAGAAAGTACTGTTACATTGGAGAAGGGTGTTTTCAGTGAAGCTTTCAGATGTCCCAAATTCAATAACCTTTGACCTAGATGGATACAATTCATATCCAAGACAGTCAAGATTTTGGATGATACTGTCAAATAATGTTTAGATACCAATTTTCATAATTACACACATCTGTTTAATCTCTGACTTGTTATATTCTGTATCCCTTGCTAAAATTATATCAGAATGATAAGATCGCTTTTTTGAGACACAATTCTTGGTGGATTTAAACTAATTATTTTTTATATGATACATAAATTACAATGATCCCCATGTTCTTGGTGGTGATCAAATTTTTTTGAAACAGTTTCAATACTGCTCTTCTCTCAGTGTACTTCATTTGGGTATGGTGCCCAGAATACATTTGTATTTCAATGTATTGATTTTTAAACTATTTTTCTGTATATGGAGCCATAAATCTAGCTTCCATCATCTTCAAAAACTTATGGATTACATTTTCAATAGAAACAATTACTTTATGTGAACTGTAAAGAAAGTAAATGTGAACATTTTTACAACACAGCATCTCTAAATAAATAGAAATACAGTGAAATCATTTTGGACACAATATGAAACAAATCTGTAGAGAAAAGAAATTGTCTAATTTGTATTAATATTAAGAAACAATGAAAGGGAGAAAAGCTGGCCCAACTAAAGGTGAGCCTTTTGGTTAAAAGTATCTTTCTGTGAAAATTAATTTTTACCTTCTCATAATTTTTTTAGATGATTGTAAGTAATTGTAGTTGTGTGGCAGTTACTACTATTTAAAAAGTCCCTTAGTCTAAGAATCATACACACAAAATGCTGTTCAGGTAAATTAGTGGGTTTTTTCCTTCCATGTACCTGATGTTGAATCTGTGTTTAAGCTTAACAATCTAGATACAAATGAGAAATAATACATTCCTCTAGTTATATAATGGTAAACTACATCATGTTTAAACGTACAAAGGTCAGTTTGATATTCATAGTGAAAGAGTAAATATTTTAAATAAAATATTTGTCATTCAAAATTAAACTCCAGCATACCCCATTTAAAAAGACTCCAGGGACACCTGTATGGCTCAGTCAGTTAAGCGTCAGGTCACGATCCCGGAGTCCTGGGATCAAGGCCCGCATTGGTCTCCCTGCTCAGCGGGGAGTCTGTTTCTGCCTCTCCCGCTCTCCCTGCTTATGTGCTGTCTCTCTCTCTCCTTCTCTCTGTCAAATAAATAAATAAGATTCTCTCTCTCCCTTTCCCTGTGCCCCTCCCCAACCTCTGTCCCTCTCTAAAAAAAAAAAAAAAAAGACTTCATAAAGTTGTTCCCCTATTATGAACCATTGCCTGTTCCTATCACAGTCATCATACCTAACTATGATACAGAATTCGTGTCTTATTCAGAATCTAGAATAGTTTCTGTTATATATCAAATATGCAACACATATTTGTATAAGTTAGTAAACATACAATTATTGCCATCATTTGTTTCAGGATTTAGAAATGAAACTATATCTTGAAATTGAGAAGAGCATAAATGATTACAGGAAGACTTTACAGCAGAGGAGACTTGAGCTGCTTTCAAAAGAGGAATTGTTAGGGAACAGCAGTGTGAAAGAGTCAGCAGAGAGTGGGACAGTGAGAAGAGAGTTGACCCCACAGAGAAAATAAGACTTTAAAGGCATTGGAAGTGTAAAATGTGATGTTTTGGTGGCAGCGCTTTGAAACAGCCATAAAGATATCGTGGGGGAATATGCTAGATGATGGACAGTGCCCAAATGTTGAGGAGACTTAAGAAGAATTAAGAGAGAATGATGTAAATGGCAGTGTAGACAGGGTATATTGTGACAGTCTGACTGCATTTCTGATGTTTTTGCTCACTATTCTCTTTTCTCCTTCTGTCCCATATCTGGGCATGTCAGTGAGAAAGCTTGGATGTTCCTTTCTTTTCAAACAGTTGGAAATTCAAACCACACAAACCCAACCTCACACACAGGAACCTTCAGCCCAGCTCCACCAACTAACCACCATAAAAGCCAAGCCAATCTCCTTTCCCTGCTCTCAAGACATTCCATAGCAACTTGGGAGGCCTGCCTATTATCCCCAGAAAGCTTTGTTATATGAGTAATAAACCTTTTATTACCTCCTTGGTGCGTATGCTATCATTAGTCTCTCCATAGGAACCAAAGTTTGGGTCAGAGTCCATCCTGTTTATGCAGAGTGGCCACAAAAATTATATTCCAAAGTATATTTGCATTTAGAACAGAAGTTTTGTCTTTGTTCAGTATGAGACAATATTAACCACTTTCTTGAAGAAAAGAATTGTTATACTCATCCTTCATCGTACAAAGCCGTTTTCATCCACTAGGGCACAAACCCAAATTCCATTAGGTGCACTCTGTCTCTCTTTTCACATCCTTCACCCTCACTTCCTGTGACCTCACTCTTCCCATTCTTCATTTTGATATCATGCTGATGTGAATTTCTAATTCTACTTGAATATTTGAAGAGCTTTATTTACATGATAAATTTACATGATAAAATCGAGTTCTTTTAACATACCAGTAATCAAGAAACGTGTTGTCATTGATAGTCATTAATGCAGCTTTTAGACACACCTTACAAAAGAAAACAGTTGGCCATGCTCCATGGTAAGCTGTTTAAATAATTCATAAATCATGGTCCAGGGGGAGCCCAGAATATTTTCAAAATTATATATGGCATGAACATTTCTTTTCCACTGAACTATAGTTACTCTAATATCAGAGGTTGTGCTAAAATTCAAGTGTGTGAAAATGATCACTCAAAGAATATTTGGTTCACACCCCACAGAGGTCAAACATGTATGTTGCGCTGGATACTTGAAACCATATATTTAACACTTGTTGGGGAGAGCTTATTTTTCATTTGTTTCTAGCCAGCCTTCAAAACTTTCCCCTTGAGAGAACATAAAGTAGATGATAGTAGGAGGCTTCAAGTGTAAGGGAAAGGCCAAAAAGCAGGGTGGAGAGAGTAGGAAGAACCTCATAGTATCAATACGTTTCTTGTACTTATTTTGAGTAAAATAAAAACTAGTGAGATATTTCTAACCTGCCAAAACAAAGTGAATCTTTGCTCCTGGCTACAGCTTTCCAATGAAAATAAGACACTATGAGATTCCTTGCTCTAAACATCTTTTATAGCTGTACACTTTCCCCTGACTTTTCTTTATATTGTTCCATGGGGCTTGCTATTTTATACATCACTTTTATTTTCTTTAAGCCAGCAAAATCCCGGTTTGGATGCTTTGCCTTCCAGTGACCCAGCTGCCTTATCATTTTATCTAATAGTTGTAAAATTAGAAAGCTCTGACAAATCCCTTATGGCCTTGCTGAGCCCAAGGAAAGAATTTTCAGTGGATCCTGGAAATGGGAACTCTGCAAAGAAATTTTGCTGTGGGTAACTTTTAAACCAAAGGCACAATCTCCGAATGGGGATCTTGAGACTGAAATCACTCTATAACTTAATTGTATCAATTTTAATTTTGTATTTATATCTTGTTGTTTGTTTTTGCCAAGCCCTAGAGGCAACACTCACGCTGCCATCTCACTTTTGTTTCCTAGTATATTTCCCAGAACAGAACTCCATAGGATTTATGACCCAATTTTTGCCTTTTGATTTAATCTGAAAGATATCCAACTCACATCAAGCACAGAGCTGGCAGTTAGGAACGATAAAGCTGTCTCTCTCCTAACCCAGGGTTGCTAAAAGGTTCAGATCAAGTCTGTGTCTCACTTCCTGTGCCACAGTCTCTCTTCCTGTGTAGAAATAAATTTGATTTCTGCTGCTGTGTTTATGCTTATTGTTTAGAGAAATTTAACTACCATGAAAAAATTATTTAAAATATATCTACTAAGAGAAAGCAGTTCAAGAAATTTGTTCCCTGATGAAAGTTGGACCTAGTATAGAAAAATTAATATTAGTAATAATAAATAATAATAGACAACATAGTAATTCTAACATGATATTTATAATAGTATGAGACCTTGTTTTATCTATTTCTAAAAACTGTTTTGTAAACATCTCTGTTATCTGCCCTGAGTAATTAATTATTAATAAAATGTTTTGCAATATATTTTATATCATAAATGGAAAGCTTTTAAATGGATAATTTCTTATTTAAATTTTAGTTAACATACAGTGCAATATTGGTTTCTGGCGTAGAATTCAGTGATTTATCACTTACATATAACACCCAGTGCTCCTCACAATAAGTGCCCTCTTTAATAGCCTTTCCCCCACTCACCTCTCTCCATCAATCCTCAGTTTGTTCTCTGTCATTAAGAGCCTCTTATAGTTTGTTTCCCTCTCTCCATTTTACCTCTTTCCCATATGATCATCTGTTTCTTTCTTAAATTCCACATATGAGTGAAGTCATATAGTACTGGTCTTTCTCTGACTAACTTATTTCACTTAGCATAATACACTCTAGCTCCATCCATGTCCTTGCAAATGGCAAGGTTTCATTCTTTTTGAGGCTGAGTAATATTCCATTGTATTTGTATACATCACGTCTTCTTTGTCCATCCATCAGTTGATGGACATTTGGGCTGTCTGAATAGTTTGGCTATTGTTGAGAATGCTGCTATAAACATCGGGGTGCATGTACCCCTTCGAATCTGTATTTTTGTATTCTTTGGTAAATACCTAGTAGTGCAATTGCTGGATCATAGGGTAATTCTATTTTTAACTTTTTGAGGAAATTCCACACTGTTTTCCAAAGTGGCTGCACCAGTTTGCACTCCCACCAATAGTGCAAGAGGGTTCCCCTTTCTCTGCATCCCCACCAACACCTGTTGTTCTTGTGTTGTTAATTTTAGCCATTCTAACAAGTGCAAGATGATATCTCATTGTGGTTTTGATTTGTATTTCCCTGCTGATGAGTGACTTTGAGCATCTTTTCATGCGCCTATTAGCCAACGGCATGTCTTCTTTGGAAAAGTGTCTATCCATATCTTCTGCCCATTTCTTAACTGAATTATTTGTTTTTTGGGTGTTGAGTTTCGTAAGTTCTTTATAGATTTTGGATACTAACCCTTTATCAGGTAAGTCATTTACAAATATCTTCTCCCATTCCATAGGCTGCCTTTTAGTTTTGTTGATTGTTTCCTTCACTGTGCAGAAGCTTTTTATTTTGATTAAGTCCCAGTAGTTCATTTTTGCTTTTGTTTCCCTTGCTTCCAGCGATGTGTCTAGTAAGAAGCTGCCACGGCCTGTGTCAAAGAGGTTGCTGCCTGTATTCTCATCTAGGATTTTGATGATTTCCTGTCTCACATTTAGGTCTTTATTCCATTTTAAATTTGTTTTTATGTATGGTGTAAGAAAGTGGTCCAGTATCATCCTTCTTTTTTTTTTTTTTTTTTTTTTTAAAGATTTTATTTATTTTATTCGACAGAGATAGAGACAGCCAGCGAGAGAGGGAACACAAGCAGGGGGAGTGGGAGAGGAAGAAGCAGGCTCATAGTGGAGGAGCCTGACGTGGGGCTCGATCCCGTAACGCCGGGATCACGCCCTGAGCCGAAGGCAGACGCTTTAACCGCTGTGCCACCCAGGCGCCCCGCAGTATCATCCTTCTTTATGTTGCTGTCCAGTTTTCCCAACACTGTTTGTTAAAGAGACTATCTTTTTTTTCCATTGGATATTCTTTCCTGCTTTGTCAAAGATTAGTTGACTATATAGTTGTGGGTCCATTTTTGGCTTCTGTATTCTGTTCCATTAATCTATATGTCTGTTTTTGTGCCAGTACCATACTGTCTTGATGACTACAGCTTTGTAATATAGCCTAAAGTCTGGAATCGTGATGCCTCCAGTTTTGTTTACCTTTTTCAGGTTTGCCTTGGCTATTCAGGATCTTTTGTGGTTCCATACAAATTTTAGGATTGTTTTTCTAGCTCTGTGAAAAATGCTGGTGGTAGTTTGATAAGGATTGCATTAAATTGTTAGATTGCATTAAATTGTGTAGATTGTTTTGGGTAATATAGACATTTTAACTATATTTGTTCTTCCAATCCACGATCCATGAGAATGGAATACTTTTCCATTTCTTTGTGTCCTCTTCAGTTTGTTTCATAAGTGTTCTATAGTTTTCAGAGTACAGATCTTTTACCCCTTTGGTTAGATTTGATGTTATTCCTAGGTATCTTACTAGATTTCTTTGCCTGCTGATTTGTTATTAGAGTATAGAAATGCAGCACATTTCTGCACGTTGATTTTATATCTTGCAACTTTGCCGAATTCATGTATTAGTTCTAGCAATTTTTTGGTGGAATCTTTTGTATTTTCTACGTAAAGTATCATGTCATCTGCAAGTAGCAAAAGTTTGACTTCTTCCTTGCTGATTTGGATGCCTTTATTTCCTTTTTGTTGTCTGATTGCTGAGGCTAAGACTTCCAGTACTATCTGAAGTAGTAATGGTGAGAGTGGACATCCTTGTTTTGTTCCTTACCATAGCGGGAAGTTTCTCAGTTTTTCCTCATTAAGGATAATATTAGCTGTGGGTCTTTCATATATGGCCTTTATGATGTTAAGGTATGTTCCATTTATCCCTACTTTGTTGAGGGCTGTTATCAGGAATGGATGTTGCATTTTGTTAAATGCTTTTTCTGCATCAACTGGCAGGACCATATGGTTCTTATCCTTTCTTTTATTAATGTGGTATATCGTGTTGATTGATTTCTGAGTATTGAGCCACCCCTACAACACAGGAATAAATCCCACTCGATCATGGTGAATAATTCTTTTAATGTACTGTTGAATTGATTTGCTAGTATTTTATTGAGAAATGTTGCATCCATGTTCATCAGGGATTTTGGCCTGTAATTCTCCTTTTCAGTGCAGTCTGTGACTGGTTTTGGAATCAAGGTAATGCTAGAATGAGTTTGGAAGTTTCCTTCCATTTCTATTTTTTGAAACAGTATGAGAAGAATAGCTATTAACTCTTCTTTAAATATCTGGTAGAATTCCCCTGAATTCTGGCCCAGGACTTTTGTTTGTTAGGAGATTTTTTATTACTGCCTCAATTTCTTTGCTGGTTATGGGTCTATTCAAATTTTCTGTTTCTTCCTGTTTCAGTTTTGGTAGTTTGTAAGTTTCTAGGAACTTGTCCATTTCTTCCAGATTGCCCAGTTCTTTGGCATATAATTTTTAATAGTATTCTCTCATAATTGTTTGTATCTCTGTGGTGTTGGTTGTGATCTCTCCTCTTTCATTTGTAATTTTATCTATTTGGTCCTTTGTCTTTTGTTTTTGTTAAATCTGGCTAGGGAGTTATCAATTTTATTAATTCTTTGAAAGAACCAGCTCTTAGTTTCATTGTTCTGTTCTGCTGGGGTTTTTTTGTTTGGTTGGTTGGTTGGTTGGTTGGTTGGTTTCTATATTGTTTGTTTCTGCTCTAGTCTTTATTATTTCCCTTCCTTTGCTGGGATTAGTCTTTATTTACTGTTCCTTTTCTAGTTCCCTTTGGTGTATGGTTAGGTTTTTCTTGCTTCTTGAGGAAGTCCTGTATTGCAGTATGCTTCCCTCTGAGGACTGCCTTTGCCACATCCCAAAGGTTTTAGACCGTCAGGTTTTCATTTTCATTTGCTTCCATGTACTTTTTTATTTCTTCTTTTAATTTCCTGGTTAACCCATTCATTCTTTAGTAAGATGTTCCTTAACCTCCATGTATTTTTGAAACTTATAAATTTTTTCTTGTGGTTGACCTCAGGTTTCATAGCATTGTGGTCTGAAAATGCTATGGTATGGTATGGTCTAAGTCTGGTATGTTATGATCTAAGTCTTTTTGTACTTGTTGAGGACTGATTTGTGACCCAGTATGTGATCTTTTCTGGAGAATGTTCTATGTGTACTCAAAAAGAATGTGTGTTCTGCTGCTTTAGGATGAAATGTTGTGAATATATGTTAAATCCATCTGGTCCAGTGTGTCACTCAAAGCCCTTGTTTACTTGTTGATCTTCTGCTTAGATGATCTGTCCATTGCTGTGAGTGGGGTATTAAAGTCCCCTACTATTATTGTATTTTTATCCATAAGTTTATGTTTATTATTAGTTGATTTATATATTTGGGTGCTCCCAAGTTGGAGGCATAAATATTTATAGTTGTTAGATCTCCTTGATGGATAGACCCCTTAATTATAATATAATGCCCTTCTTCATCTCTTGTTAAAAGCTTTGTTTTAAAATCTAGTTCATCTGATATAAGTAGGGCTACTCTAACTTTCTTTTGACATCCATTAGCATGATAAATCCCCTCACTTTCAATCAGAAAGTGTCTTCAGGTCTAAAATGAGTCTCTTATAATAAGCAACATATGGATTGATCTTGTTTTTTTATCCATTCTGATACCCTCTGTCTTTTGATTGGAACAGTTAGTCCATTTACATTCAGAGTGATTATTAAAAGATGTGAATTTAAAGGGGCGCCTGGGTGGCACAGCAGTTAAGCGTCTGCCTTCAGCTCAGGGCGTGATCCCGGCGTTATGGGATCGAGCCCCACGTCAGGCTCCTCCGCTAGGAGCCTGCTTCTTCCTCTCCCACTCCCCCTGCTTGTGTTCCCTCTCTCACTGGCTGTCTCTATCTCTGTCAAATAAATAAATAAAAATCTTTAATTAAAAAAAAAAAGATGTGAATTTAGTGTCATTGTGTTACCTATAGTGTTGGTGTTTCTGGTGATGTTCTGTGGTCCTTTCTAGTCTTTGTTGCTTTTGGTCTTTTTTCCCCACTCAGAGTCTACCTTAATATTTCTTGCAGGGCTGATTTAGTGGTCACGAGCTGCTTTAGTTTGTGTTTGTCTGGGAAAGTATTTATCTCGCCTTCTATTCTGAATGACAGCCTTGCTGGATAAAGTATTCTTGGCTGCACATTTTTCCTCTTCAGTATGTTGAATATATCATACCACTCTCTTCTGGCCTGTCAAGTTTCTGTGAACTGGTGTACTGTGAACAGGATCTGTCTTCACTTGTAGGTTAAGGACTTTTTTCCCTTGCTGCTTTCAGGATTCTTTCCTTGTCTGTGTATTTTGTGAATTTGACTGTGATATGCCTTAGCAGTTGGTTGGCTTTTGTTAAATTTAATGGAAGTTTTCTGTGTTTCTTGGATTTTGATGTCTGTATCCTTCCCCAGATTAGGGAAGTTTTTAGCTATAATTTGCTCATATAAAGCTTCTGTCCCTCTTTCTCTTTATCTTCTGCGACTTTATGATATGACTGTTATTCTGTTTTAACAGGTTGCTGAGTTCCCTAAGTCTGTGTTCTTGATCCTTTACTATTGTTTGTCTCTTCTTTTCAGCTTCATTCCATAATTTTATCTTCTGTATCACTGATTCATTTATCTGCATCGTCCATCCTCATTTTTATGGCTTCCATTCAGGTTTTCATCTCAGTTATAGCATTTTTAATTTTGGCCTGACTTGATTTTGGTTCTTTTATTTTTGCCATAAGAGATTTCTTTAGTGTCGGGGTGCCTAGGTGGCTCAGTTGGTTGAACATCTGCCATCGGCTCAGGTCATGATTCAAGGGTCCTGGAATTGAGCCCTGTATCGCTTCCTGCTCAGCAGGGAGTTTGCTTCTCCCTTTCCCTCTGCCCTCTTGCCCAGCTTATGTGCTCTCTCATTTGAAGCTAAACTTGAGGTTATTCTCACTCTCTCTTTCTCCATCTCTCTTTCTCAAATAAATAAATAAAATCTTAAAAAAGAGAGATTCTCTAGTGTCATGCTTTTTTCAAGCCCAGCTGGTATCCTTATAGTTGTTGTTTTAAATTCTAGTCAAGACAGCTTCCTTATATCTGTATTGATTAAATTTCTGGCCATCATTTCTTCCTGTTCTTTTTTTGGGAGGTGAATTCCTCCATCTTCCACAAGTCATTTTTCTGGTTTGTAGACATGCAGCTTTGTTCTCTAAGATTTCCAATTGATTTCTTGGGTGTTCAGAATGATTTGATATTTATCTAGCTGTGTTTCAGGGAGGAGGCAATCTTTGGGTCACCCTACTCTTCTGCCATCTTACCTCTGGTCAAGACTTAGATGGATATTTTTGAAAATCCCTAAACTCGAACTATATTTGCATAGTCTAGGAAGATTAGTCTTTAAAATATCCAAAATATTCTCCTAATTTACTCGTTAGTTTATATAATGACTACAAAGGACCAGACAAGTTCCTAAATTCTTTTAATATTAATTCCTTTCATTCTTCTAACATAGCTGTGAGTTAGGTGCTATTATTATTATTATTATTATTATTATTATTATTTAGAAAAAAAAGAAAACCAAGACACAGAAGAGGTTAAGTATCTTATCCAAGGTCATACAAACAGTATAAATGGAGACATTGAGATGGAAACTCAGGCAGTCTGGCTCCAGGCTCCACAGTCTTAGCCACTCTCCATTGCTCTTCCTTAGTGCCATGAAATGCTCATTCATATTAGAAGTACTTATTCATACATTCAAACTCAGAAAGTCCTTCTCGGTACTTATAAATTTAGGACTATATAACTAAGGCATTAGTTCACTAATTTATATCCATAAGAAGTTTTTTTTTTACGTAGCATTCTTCTAGGGGGAAAATGCTTATGTAATGGAAATGGGCCCTGTATATTTAACAGTAATTTAATACTTAAAATATGTTTTCTAATCTCAGATTATTGGCAACATTTCTATTATTTGTTTGTATTTATTAATTTTTTTACTATTGGACTCTATTTCTTTAAGTAAATTAAATTCATTTGAAATACTGTCTCAGGCAGGGTAAAAGTTATGTATGTTTACAGCATTTGGAAACAGCCAATATATTTACTACATGACTATAAAAGGATGATTACCCCCAAAAGAAGGCAAATCGCACATTATCATTACTAAATGTAATGCCCATGAGAATGAAGTCAGGCAGATGGATATCAAACATATTTCAAATTAAGAAATGAAAGAATTGGTTACTGACTAACCCTGGCTGCTGAACAAAAACAGGCATTAACTGAGCCCTGTCCACAGATGAGCTCTATAGTGATACGTACTCAGGTATTAGCCTTTGGTTAGTCCACAGTCCAGCAAAGTAGAGGGAGGTACAAAGACAGCAATACAGACAAGAAAAATAGTGATGCACCTAACAGAAATTGGGACTTTAGGAGGGGTAATTTCTTGAAATTGGTTTTAGATGAGTCAGATTGGAACTGGGTCATAAAATTATAAAATTGCAGAAAATGTTAAGTGATAGGAGTCTATAGCACAAGCAAGGCGTCAGGATTCGAGATATAACCTTGAAAGTCTTCTGTACAGACTTGAGAATTGAAACTAAAAAAGTGGATTAACTATATTAAGGAAAATTTGATTACCTTACCATTAGGCCTAAAGAGGATGCTAAACATAATGGTTATGAGCCTTGTCTTTTAAATGAGACAGTTGGTAGCCCTGCCACAATTTAGCAGTATAAATTCAGGCAAGTCACTAAACCTTTCTAAATCCTAAATTCCTAATCCATAAAATAGAAATAATATGTATATTACTGTAGTGGGCAGAATTTTAAGATGGTTCCCAAGATTTCTGCCCCTGGTGTCCCTGCCCTATATTGATTCCCTTCCCTTGAGTGTGAATGAAACCTATAAATATAAGAGAGTCATTTATTGATAAGGTTATGTTATAAGGCAAAAAGTGATGGCATTGTCACCCCATGATTATGTTAATTGACTAAAAGGAAAAGCTACAGAGATGCACCCCCAGGTCTGGCAGAAAGCAAACATCTGTGTTGTGATCTGCTTATCACATGGGAACCACATGGCAAGGAACTGCAGGTGGCACCTAGGAACGGAGAGCGGTCCTTAGGGATAACCAGTAAGAGAAAAAGGAATGAATTTGCCAATAACCAGAGAGCTTGGAAGAGGACCCTGCACCTCAGAGAAACTGACAGCCCTGCCCACACTTTGATTTCATTCCAAAGAAACTTTCCCCAAGGAAAGGACCTAGGTAAAAGGAAATTGTGAAAGAATACATTTGTCTTGTTTGAAATCACTAGGTCTGTGGTAGTCTATTGTGAAACAGTGGAAAATGAATATGCTCATAAACTTAAATGACTAAATATAATAAAAATTACAAAATGCCTATTACAGTACCTTCCACGCAATAGTATGCGATAATTGCTGCCTTGGTAGCACTGTTATGTATCCTCTTGAATCCTATTTCTATTTCTAGATTGAAAATAAATACCAGTTTCCCCATACAGAGGCTTAAAGAAACTCATCAGGAAGTAATGTTTTAGTGACAATGATGTAGCATTTCTAAAGAATTTTGATCTGTGTTATCTTTTACTTCACTATGACCTTTTATCTGATTTCATTATAACTTAGAGGAAGATCTCAAAAAGTAGTTTGAATAAACCATTATTAGTAAGAGTTTGATTGTTGTTCTTTTGGTTCTTATTTGCTTTGTTGTCTAAAAAGATCGAAGTTTTAAAAAAATGACTGAGCACATTGGTAATGATAAATTTTCTGAGGCCCAAATATAATGTTAAAGCGTTAATGAGATTTTTATTTTGTTAAATGTTTTGTGGAAACTGAGTTCAAAGTGAATTTAGACATTAAAATGTTCATCATGGAAAAAAAAGGTCAACTTCATAATGGTTCAGAAAGAAAAGCTGTGAAACTACCAGGGAAAATAAGAGAACAGTCTGAGATGGTTTGAATGCAAGACTGTAGAGTCAGTTAGCCGGCGTGGGTATGAACTTAATAAGTGTTTATTAGATACAATTTAATGAAACTTTACTTAAAATTAATACACTTAAGTGTTTGTTTGGCAAAATTAGGTCACATGTTAATTTATTGTATAAAAAGAATGTGACCTGACAAGTTGATAGTCTTGGTAGCATTTCTCTGTGTGACTTTTAGTGATTATACTTACATAGTATCAAAATGGCCATCAGGAAAATGCAGAATATTCAATCAATCCAGTGGTATAGCTATCATAAGCCGAAATTACTTTGATTTTGTTGATAAGGTTTTCTGATTAAACTAATTCTTTTGATATTATGTAAACATACCTGATAAAATAATTACTTCTAGGATAACAGTCTTAAAATAAGATTTTAGCATTATATGGATGAAAAGCCCAAGTCACTGTTTTTTCACATTTCTTCAACACATGGGCATTTAGTTTGAATTACTAAGGAAAACCAATTCTACAACATAAAAATAAATTCTATAAATCATATTAAAATCATTAAAATTAGAATAGAATATGCACATGGTATGATTATTATTTAAAACATCTTATATCTTAATCAAGATAATTCTGTCATTTAGTAATATATACATGTTAAGCATTTGTTAAACAAGTGATTTCTATCCCATTGCCTATTTTTTTATTTCCTAAGATCCTTTTTATGATAAATCTATAAAAATTTTTTATGCTTGTAAGAAGTATTTTATGGGGGAAAATTAGTGTTTAAATATTAGGATAGTATTTTTTTAAATTTAGAAATGCATTGTGGAGAATAAAACTAATAAAAATAACAAGAAACATTAGAAATAATTTTTTTTAGAAAAATAGTTATAATAGCAGAAGTTTAAAGAATAGACCAGGGAACTTTCAGTAATCACAATAGCTCTTCTAGTAAAGTGCAGAATTTTACACATTATGTCAATATTTTTCCAAATCTAGCTTACAGTATCTTATAGAGAAATTTTTGAAGTATTTACACCTTCTCTCCTCACAGCCTTAAGGGTTTGAGTCAAGTAGAACAGGAATCAGAAAACGTTTTATGCAAAGGGCCAGGAAGTAAATAGTTTAGGCTTTGCAGCCATACAGGCCCTGTCACAACTATTCAACTTTGCCACTGTAGTATGAAAACAGACATTGACAATATATAAATGAATGGGCCTAGCTCCAATAAAATTTTACTTAAAAAACAGGAAGCATTCCGATTTGACCAGCTTGCCAACTCTTGACGTAGATTAATGTTAGCAATTTTATAGCCATTTTTATATAAGACTTTAAGAAACTATCTTCACAGTTAGTAGTTGATTATAAAAGAATATAGTCATTATAACATTTTTTAAAAGATTTTATTTATTTGACAGAGAGAGACAGCGAGAGAGGGAACACAAGCAAGGGGAGTGTGAGAGGGAGAAGCAGGCTTCCCACCGAGCAAGAAGTCCAATGCGGGGCTCGATCCCAGGACCCTGGGATCATGACCTGAGCCAAAGGCAGACACTTAATGGCTGAGCCACCCAGGCGCCCCAGTCATTATAACATTTTATAATACAAGGAACAATACCAAAATTCCATCTTTTGTATCTATAGATGCTTACTATGATGAAATTTAGCATTGAAACTAACTTCATTCAAAGAGAACAGATTTCACATGTAAGATTTTTTTTCTCCATTCTTTCGTATTCTAGGAACTCAAAAATTGTATCTGCCATTTACTGAGTGAATACTACAAAATGGGGCTCATTCTTTGTCCTACAAATATCATATGGTTATTTACTTCTCACAGCCTAATGAAGCAGTTAGTACATTGCCCATTTTACATGTGAATAAACTAAAGCAAAAGAGACTACATAATCCTGACTACAACAGCTATTAAGTGACAACAGATCTGAAATTCAAACCCCAGCATGGCTTTCAAAACCTATGCTCTAGTTTTATAGTGATTAAATGAGTGTGAAAACATTCTTAAGTCTAAATTCTAATTTGTTCCCAGTGAAAGAAAGAGAGATTTATAAAAGTTTATAGCTTACTATAATGCTATGTATAATAAAACTTACAGATTGGAAAATATTTCCAAATATATTTTGTATATTATATGACAGTTTAGTTGTTGGTTCTGAGCAACTACTAATTTTTTTTGTTTTATCAGCCAATAGCTACAAAGACAGTTTCCAGTTTCCAATCAATGTAGCCTCAAGGAATAGACAGAATCAAAATTTGCTTTATAATTACAGAGCTCAAAATGCAGCTTAACTTTCATTTGCATTGTCATGATGTCAATACAGTATTTATATCCTGACTCTAGTCTTGGGCAGATGAAGTGAATGTAACACTCTCCGTAGGACTCATTCATAGTAATAGTTGTAACAAAAAGAATCGTTAAAAAGTGAAGAATCAATTTGCCTGAAAACATAATAATCTTATGGTATGTTCTTTAATAGATAATAAAAAAGATTTCTGTGTAAAAACTTTGAATGTGAAAAGAATCTGACTCATGTAAAGGAAGGGAGAAGTATTGTGTACAGAGCTACCAATCCACGGTTGGTTGTCAGAAAACTAAGTTGTGATACTGAACTTTTACCACTTAATTGATTACTTTGGAAAAACCACTTAACCTCCTTAAGCATCAGCTTGCTCAGCTGTGAAAGAATTGGGGGAGGCAGTGGAGGGAGGGACAGCTATAAAATTCTATGATTCTGTCACTGAGAAGAAGATTACTAAAATCTACATATCTAAGCATTTGGACTAATCTCTTTATAACATATTACAGAGCCATATAATTCGCCCTGCTCCATCAGTTAGATGGAGATGTAGTCTGTTTATCAGATTTCCAGGTGAAACAAAGCCTAGAAGAAAAGTGAATATGAGGGATGACAGAATCAAAGCCAAAAAATCTTGACAAGCTGGAATAATAGGCCAACTCAAATCATACAGAATATATAATAGAGATAAATATGTGTCCTGATGTGAAGATACTAATGGCTCAAGTATACTTAAGTTTTCATACTATAACATTAGCCAATGGCAGTATTTGGCTATGAGAACTCATCTGTCCTTTGTAGATCTGTAATAGATATCCTTGTAGTATCTTTAACTCCCCATTCTTCTGTACTGTTTCATAGGACTTCTAAGAATTCAAACCTGGATAGGCTTCCTTATCTGTTCCCTCCGTGTTGTCACCCAGGCCTCTGATTATGATTTAAAAATCAAATTATCTAGTTTAGAAAATTGATACCACTGTACATTCATGGCCAGAAAACTACATTGAACCTTCTCAATAGTTCATAAGTATTATGTCTGTTTTTTCAGCTTCCCCAATCTCTACAGTGACTATTTTAAATCTTCACATTCTCTAACTTCAGGCCTTCACTATTCTCTTCTGTCTCAGAGGATGAATTTGTGTCCTACTTTCCTGAGAAAATTCATTGCCCTCAGATGGCATCTCTCAAAATTGACTTCTGGATCATCACTTACTAGTTCTTTCTTTTCTTTATTACTGTAGAGGAAATTTCTAAGCTACTAACTAAGGCCAATTCTTCCAGCCATGCATTGTCACTTGTGGAAGATACTTCTCTTATTATGAGTGTCCATCATCTTTTTTATTACCATTTCTGTATTTTATAAAATCCCATGTTATAAGACCTGCCTCTGGAGCATGACACATGACTCGCATTTCCATCTGCCTTACGACTAGGCCACAACCATGACAGAGCCTCTGCCAGTCAGGTGTGATTCTTTAATTCTGCTTACACAAATGACAGTGAATTTTGCTCTTTGCAACTAAGAACCCTAAAGAATGCAGATTTTATTCCTTCTCTCCTTTATAGAAACTATGAACTATTCACTCTCCTGTATCTTGAATTTCTTCCATTTGACTAGAGCCTCTCAAAAGTGTTTAAACTACTTTAATCTTTCCCATTTAATAAAATCTTCCTAAGAATCCCATTACTGTGCTGCTACTGCCCTATGAGTCTTCTCCCTTTCTCAAAGAAAACATAGTAGTTCTAACTTGGTTCTTCTAATTCCTTACTTCCCGCCATAACATAGGCTGATCTAGCAGCTTTTTATACAATTGAGGATTCTCTGTTACTAAAAGGCTCTTTTTTTTTTTTTTTTGGCTTTCTAATGCAACACTCCCTTGTGATGCATGCCACTTCAGCTGTCTTTTTTTTCAGTCTTCTCTGCTATTTACTCGCACTTTTCACAGTTCCTTCTTGATCTTAAACTTCATTTTCTTCTTCATCTACTCATTTTCCCTAATAAATCTCTTCCATTCCCACTGTTCAGATTCAACTAGCAATATTCCTTTAGTTACAAAATTTATGTCTTCAGAATAGACCATACCTCTGAACTTCGGGGCCATATAGTCAATAAATATCCTATAGACATCTTCACCTGGATGTCTCTTTAATTAGCAAAATCCTATATTCAGGGCTGAATTCCTGATCTACACACACACACACACGCGCGCGCGCGCACACACACACACAGTCACCCACCACAGGTTACTATACATAGCACATACCATTCACCCGGTGCCTGATAGAAGAAATCTGACAGTCGTCAAAGGTCAATGTGGAGTAATCTAAGAGTACGTCTAAGTACTAAGTATTAATATATATGTATATATAGATATTTATTATTCTGCCTCATTCTTTATCTCCATTATCTGTATTATTGGTGTGAGGTGAAGTGTAGGAAAAGAACGGAGTAGGAAAGCCTTTATATTTCCTCCATGCTTATTTTTTTGAAAGATTCTTGAGATTCTGTGTGCACCAAATACTATTAATCACCAGGTTCATACTGTGTAGCACTTTATGATGTATTTTTATCTTTAATCCAACAGAAGTCTATATCCAGCTATAGAAAGAAGACAAAGTGAGCCTACCAGCTAAACAGTATGTTTGCAATCTCTAGCTGTGATTTCAAAGAGGTTTCTTTGGAAGCAGTTTTCTATCCCACTAGTTTTTAATAGGAGAGGGAAAATTGGTTTACAATATGAACTTTTAAACTTTCTCTTATTTTCATACCAATTGCTTGCCCCACACTTGAACCCAACAATTTCCCATGTATTCAAGTGTTTTTCTACTCATAGTTCTTAGCCGGAATCAAAGCAGTTTAGCTGAATGAGTCTCTGCTGTCATATGGACCACAGATAAAAAGACCAGGCACGTAAGTGGCAGCAATTCATGGACTTTCTAATGTACTTTTCTCCACTTTTGAGCCTATTCAACTAAAATACTGAGCCTTTTTAGGCTTATCTTTGGATTTTGACCTTCATTTGTCCAAGTAACTGCGTTTGAGGCATTTTAACTGGTGAAATAGTATGCTTATGTAGTTATTGTCATAATTCTTTACTGTATATGGTAATTTATTCTTTAATGTTTTCAAAATTTGTGATTATTTTCAGTGCTTCAGGTAACTTCCTAATTGTATAATTGATATTGCATTAGTGTTCTCAGAATGACTATGGTAGACTAAAAATTATTTTTATATTATGTAGATACCTAATTCTTGAAAATGCCTTTGCAAGTTATTGAAGAAATGTAAGGGATGATAGGAGAGGCCAGCTAATGGGACAGGGATTGAATAATGAAGAGTAAAGAGGGTTAAAGAAAGTGAGAGACCTAGAGTAATTAATTGCCGGGTAGTATTAGGGTCAGGAGAAAAAAAGTACTTTATACCTGTGATATATTAGGAAAAATGTGTCACAGGCTTAAAGTTGAAGAAGAAAGGTGTAATAATGCCAGGCTAATGGGCAGTGTGTATGGAGATAGCAACCGTGTGTTCAAAACTGGGAAAGTACAAAAACACAGTTTATTAACCACATAAGTAAAAGGGCCAGTGTAAAGGCTCTGCTGCATGCAATGGCAATAATATCTATTCTGTATGTTTTAGAGATTAAGAAGAGGGCCTCTGAACTTAACAGGGTCCAGGATGACATTTTCTAGTTGTGTGACCTTGTCCAAGTTACTTCACCTCTCCAAGTCACTGATTCTTGATTTGTAAAAGGAGATAATTATAGGGTCTTATTGAGGACTAAAAAAGATTATCCATGTAAAAGTAGTTCTAAGCACAGTTCTCACACTACATGAGAGCTAAAAACATGTTAGACATTATTATTGTTAGAATAGTATGGAAGGAATGGCATAGAGATGATGGGGTTCAAAGGATAAGGTCTTCCAGGCTACAGAGTAAGGAAAAGAAATCAGGTGGAAAATGGGAAACATGGCTGTCAAGGATAGAACCTCTGTGTGGCGATCAGTCTTCCATAACCTTTTGAGAGTCAAGCAGTATGTTTAAAAGACTCAGTTTTAGAATTAATAAGCAGCAGAGTCAGTCCTCAAAGGCAGATATTTCTAACTGTGCAACATTCAGAAAATTGCTTTCCTTTTAAAGAGACTTAAAGGTCTCAGCTGTCTTCTCTTAAAAAAAAAAAAATGGAGATAATAATAGTACTTTTGAGACCATTGCCTGGCATGTAGTAGTTCTCAATAAAAGCTAGCCAGTATTAAAGGGTAATTCTGATTCTTCATATTTCCCCTCACCTCTCCTCCCCTCCCTTTACTGTCTGTCTCAGATATATCAAATTATCTGTATTGATGAAGTAAATATAGATTTTTATTGTATTTTTCTATCTAAGCCTATAAAATGAATAATGGACAATATATATAGCTTATACATAGAATGACTTAAAAAAAATGAACTGTTGATGCCCATGACTACCAAAACTAATCAGTGTGACAATGTTTTGGTTTTTTTTTGTTTTTGTTTTTGTTTAAAGATTTATTTATTGAGAGAGAGAATACAAGAGTGTGGGGGGAGGGGCAGAGGGAGAGGAACAGAGAAAATCTCAATCAGACTCCTCACTGAGTGTGGAGCCCTTCTCGGGGCTCGATCCCAGGACCCTGAGATCATGACCTGAGGCAAAAGCAAGAGGCGGATGCTTAACCAACTGAGCCACCCAGGTGCCCCTGTATGACAGTGTTAAAACAGAATGAGACTAGTGGAAATGTTACGGACTAACAACCGTTTGGAAACTACTGTATTTTTCTTTAAAGAAAACAAAACAAACAAAAAAAACACAACTTTATGGACGAGAGATGACTGAGTTTTACCCAGAAGATCTGCACTTTCTTGTAGATATATCACCATTTTCTGAAAGAGTAGAAATGATGGCTTCTACTAAACTCTTGTAAAAAACAGAGGCTTTGAATTTGCCTACTGTATTAAGAGATCCCGAAAAGGTTTAACAGTCAATTGGTTATCACTAAATTCAGTTCATCCCCATTTACAATGTACTTACAACTTAAGGAAAGGTTTTAATTACTAAAGCAGAAAATTAGAACAGTGTCTTATTTTCTTCTCTGTATTATTGCACATGCATATATGTACGTGTGTGGGGGCACACACATGTGACTTCAGTCATCTGCTGGTTACTTCTACATAGATATTCCATTTGCACTACAAACTCAAACTGGCTTTGTCAACCTGTCACTGCTAAATTCCTCATCCTCCGGGGTTTCCTCCTTGCCTTCTTTACGCAGGTCACTCAGACTTGAAAGCATCGAGCTCTCATTTCTCCTTAACCCACAGTCTACTCATTGTCAAGTCCCGTTTCTCCTAGTTCAGAATGTCCTTCCCATCTATTCCCTCCTCTCTTTTGCTGTTGCCAGCATCCTTGATTCGATTCTTGCTTTCACCTCCTGAACTGTTGTTACAGCTTTCTAATCTGAATTCACAACTTCTTACTCTTCTTAAGGCAAGCTCTCTGTACATTGCTGGGAGCTTAGTATTCCTCAAGGACAGTTCTAATTTTGCTGCTTCTCTGCTCCTAAACGTTTAATGTCTGTGGCTACACAATGAAGTTCGGTCTCTTTATTCTGGCGTGCCAGCGCTCTAATGACCCTCCTCCTACTCTCTAAGCCTATTTTCTATTACTCGCCTTCACACAGTCTGTGCTCCTGGCCAACTGAACTCTAGACTTTTCTCTGTATACCTCTTTCTGGTGATGTTGTAAGCTCATTATTTGCTGAATGAAATAATCAATTAATTGGCTAATTTTCCCAGGGCGGAAACTCTTTGAATTAAGGATCAACATCTGATCCCTCTTGGAAGCTCCCTGTGACTTGAGCAAAGTTGATTTGAAATATTTTTTAAATGAAGAAGTGTTTAAATTTCCTTATTCCAATTAAGGGTTTTAAAGGGTTTAGTGCATGATTTTTAACAATAATATAATATTCATGTTAGGTTATAGCCTTGTGTTTTTGTTTACTGATAAGTTATTCACCTAGTTTATAATTTTCCATAGGGTAGGAAAGATTTTTCTTCCTTGACCACCATCTTTCAGTGTATTCTGCTTTCAGAAGATTGATTCAAACGACCCTGCTCTGTCACCGTCCAGGCCTCAAACTATTTTGAAGTTTGGCATCATCTAGGTCACTTTTTTTCTCTGACTACCATATTCCCTCTCTTCTATACCATATTTCAGATTTCGTCTGTTAGGGATTTTTGAGTTACGTGTGAATGCACTGTCCTTTACTAACCTAGTAAATTGTAGAATAAAATAAATCACTATGGGTATTTGAAATCTATGCAAAAAAAGAGATTTTAATTTCTGAGAGGTGTATGTTGAGGACTAAAAAAGAAACTTATCTCTAATTATGTTAATTCATTTTAATCAGTATCAAATTATAACATTTAATTATATTACTTCAGTTTGGTAATTTTGGTTTTGCAGTGCCCAAAGTAATCCTTATGATAACCATAATCATGTGATTCAAATGTGCAAGAATCTTTATAACATTTTAAAAATCATTATGCACAACTTTAGATTCTTCTTTATAAAAGCTTATAGTCTAGCTATTCTAAAAATAAAACATGTTAAATCCATGCTTGTATTAGTACTCATAGTAAATATATATGAAACATATATTCTTCATGAAACTATAGTTTATCAGAAGCAATGGCTATTTTTAATGAGGAAAGTAAAGAAGAATTTGCTATAACTAATACCTTCTGATGGGCAGGACAGTTGCCTTGGCTTTGCCATATAGAAAGAGTTTCTTAAATTGTAATTTAAGATATTTCTATGAATTAGCAGTGTTATTATCAAATTCATCATTTTAATAGTAGGAAAGGTCTACTTTCATTCACCCTTGAAGTAACAGCTACTTGCTTTTCAATAATTTGCAATATGCTTCCAAGGTTTTTCTAGCAATTCTCTATGTACTCTATTCACACTTTTGAAATCCTTAGGAATTTAATATTCAATTTAAACAATCATTACTTATAAAACATAGAGAATAATATTATAGTACATATTTAACTCTAAAATTATCTACAAATTGTAGATATTCTTGGAAATAAAAGGTATAATGGATACTACAGATAATACAAAGTATTTTTTTTTCTTGTCTAACTTGTGGTTTGTTTTATTCTGTTTTCTTTAGCTTTTATAAGTGTGCATGCATTCATGAATATATATACATGAGAGATACTAGAGAAGAAAACTGTATATGTTATATAAATTGATAGGCTTTTGATTCCTCTGTGCTCCCGAGGAAATTTTAGTGTTGGTCTCTAAGCAAGTTGAATTGAGTAAGATGGTACTATTCCTGAGGTGCCATATAATCTACCTGATAGCAAAGATGATGACACTGTGCTTCTATTTGTAGCAATAGTAGGCACTTGTGATATTTTGAAAAACAGTCCTACCAAAAATCAGTTAAGATGTTTGACCAAAAAAATGAGCATTCTCTTAAATGCATAGGTGACTTTTTACAATCATTCCCAGAGTTCAAAAATAAAGAAAACACTAAGGGCCAAGAACCAGAAAGGGCTTTACAAAAGCATGTGACGAATAGTAAAACCACAGCATTTGCTGGTTTCAGGTACTAAGAGAGAGGCCTTTAAGGGTGTGAGATGCAAAGAAAAGATCTCTATGTCTATGAAAAATCAAGAGTTGAAACTGAAAACTCATCATCAAGTTTAGACCTCTAAGGGACTTCAGACTCAGTGAAAAGGTGGGGGTAAAAAAGAACCTACGATGGGAGCCTGGGTGGTTCAGTCGTTAAGCGTCTGCCTTCAGCTCAGGTCATGATCCCAGGTCCTGGGATCGAGCCCTACATCGGGCTCCCTGCTCAGCAGGAAAGCCTGCTTCTCCCTCTCCCACTCCCCCTGCTTGTGTTCCCTCTCTCGCTGTGTCCTCTCTGTCAAATAAATAAAATCTTTAAAAAAAAAAAAAAAACTACGAGCAAAGAAAAACAAGAAAAGTTGGTGTTCAGCCACGCTTGCTACAGGTGTATAACACCCTCCCCAAGAATCTTCAGCAGCCCTGCTGGCCTCACTTCTGATTTATACTGCAAATTTGGTTGAAGAAATTCCAAAGTAGAAATTAATATAAAACAATCTCAATTTGAAAGCCTCAGGATATTTGAAAGAAGCAAAAGCAAACCCACTTTTGCAAATCCAAATTCCATAAATTAGGGCTCTATAGATTCTCACCAATAAATATTAATAAAAAATAACTGCATAATAAAAAAGAATACCAGCTAAAACAGACTACCTCAAGCAAAAGCTGCAGAAAAAAATAAACAGCAGCGTTATAAGCCCAAGGATTTTGGATATTAGATTTGTTAAATACAGAAATAAAATTACCCTATTTAAAATGCTGAAGAAAATACAAGAGGGAATTAAATTAAGAGGAACAGACTTCCAGTTAAAAAATAAATAAGTCACAGGAGTGAAAAGTGTATGATAGGGAATATAGTCAATAATATTGTAGTAACTTTGTATGGTGAGAGATGGTAACTACACTTATTGTGTTAAGCATTGCACAATGTACAGATTTGTCAAATCACTATGTTGTGCACCTGAAACTAATATAATATTATATATACTTAAATAATAAAAATGTTTAAGAAAGAATTAGCTATAATGTCAACTATATACCTCAGTGATAAAAAAAAAATTAAGGGAATTTAAAAATAAGCAAGACAAAAAGAGACTATCACAAAATGCCAAACAAGGAAATGAAATATATAATCACTGAAAATGTAATACGTGAATTAAATAGCAGATTAGATACAGCTGAGAAAAGAATTAAGTACAAGAAGTTAGATCTGAATATTTTAATACAGAATGCAAAAATGCAAGAGAAGTTCAAAAATATGAATAGAAAGAGAAGGTGTAGCATACCTAATTATTCTAACATATTTCTAACTATTTTAAAACATCAACAGTGGAATCCAACTAAGAGAAATAATACCTTCAAATTGCAGAGAGAAATTAAATGTCAATATACAAATGCTTGCACAGCTAAACTTGCCTAATTTGTTGACATATAATTGCTCATAATATTCTCTTTCAATTGTATGTCTTCAGTGTTGGTTGTGATCTCTCCTTTTTCATTCATGATTTTATTTATTCGGGTCCTTCCTCTTTTCTTTTTGATAAGTCTGTCCAGGGGTTTATCAATCTTATTAATTATTTCAAAGAACCAGCTCCTAGTTTTATTGATCTGTCCTACTGTTTTGTTTTTTAATTTCTGTATCATTGATTTCTGCTCTAATCTTTATTATTTCTCTCTCCTGCTGGATTTAGGCTTTATTTGCTGCTCTTTCTCCAGTTCTTTTAGGTGGAAGTTTAGGTCGTATACTTGAGACTTTTCTTGTTTCTTGAGAAAGGCCTGTATTGCTACATACTGCCCTCTTAGGACCGCCTTTGCTGCATCTCAAAGGTTCTGAACTGTCGTGTTTTCATTTTCATTTACTTCCATATGTTTTTAAAATTCTTTTTAATTTTCCTGGTTGACCCATTCATTCTTTAGTAGGTTGGTCTTTAACCTCCATGTATTTGTGGTTCTTCCAAATTTTTTCTTGTGGTTGACTTCAAGTTTTAAAGGACTGTGGTCTGAAAATATTCATGGTATAATCTCAATCTTTTTGTGTCAGTTGAGACCAGATTTGTGACCCAGTATGTGATCTATTCTGGTCAATGTTCCATATGCATTTGAGAAGACTGTGTATTCTGTTGCTTTAGGATGAAATGCTCCGAATATATCTGTGAAGTCCATCTTATCCAGTGTGTCATTCAAAGCCCTTGTTTCCTTGTTGATCTTCTGCTTAGATGATCTGTCCATTGCTGTGAAGTGTTAAAGTCCCCTACTATTATTGAATTATTATCAAAGAGTTTATTTAATTTTGTTATTAATTGGCTTTAAATTTGTTATTATATATTTGGCTGCTCCCAAGTTAGGAGCATAAATATTTACAATTGTTACATCTTCTTGTTGGATAGACCCCTTTATTATGATACAGTGTCCTTCTTCATCTCTTATTACAGTCTTTGGTTTAAACTCTAGTTCATCTGGTATAAGGATTGCTACTCCAGCTTTCTTTTGATGTTCATTGGCATGATAAATTGTTCTCCACCCCGTCACTTTCAATCTGGACGTGTCTTTAGGTCTAAAATGAGTCTCTTGTAAACAGCATATCTATGGGTCTTGTTTTTTTTTTTTTTTTATCCATTCTGATACCCTGTGTCTTTTGATTGGAGCATTTAGTCCATTTACATTCTGAGAAATTATTGAAAGATATGAATTTAGTGCCATTCTATTACCTGTAAAGTTTCTGTTGCTGTAGATTGTTTCTGGTCCTTTCTGGTCTCTGTTGCTTTGGGGCTCTCTCTTCACTCAAAGGATTCCCTTTAATAGTTCTTGCAGGGCTGGTTTAGCGTTCACAAATTGCTTTAGTTTTTGTCCTGGAAACTCTTTATCTCTCCTTCTATTCTGAATGACAGCCTTGCTGAATAATGTATTCTTGGCTGCATATTTCTCTCATTTAGCACTTTAAATATATCATGCCAGTTCTTTCTGGCCTGCCGGATCTCTGTGGACAGGTCGCTGCCAGCCTTATGTTTCTTCCCTTTAGGTAAAGGACCTCTTATCCGGGCTACTTTCAGAATTTTCTCTTTATCTTTGAGATTTGCAAGCTTCACTGTTGTATGTTGAGGTGTTGACCTATTTTCATTGATTTTGAGGGGCTCTTGGCCTCCTGGACTTTAATGCCTGTTTCCTTCCGCAGATTAGGAAAGTTCTCAGCTGTAATTTGTTCAAATAAACCTTCTGCCCCTCTCTCCCTCTCTTCATCTTCTGGGACCCCTATTATCTGGATATTATTTCACTTTATGGAATCATTGAGTACTCTAAGTCTCCCTTCAAGATTCAGTAGTTGTCTTTCAGTCTTCTTTTCGGCTTCCTTATTTTCTATCATTTTATTTTCTAAATCATTTGCTCTCTCTTCTACTTCATTTATCCTTATTTTAGAGCCTCCATTTGGGACTGCATCTTGGTAATAACATTTTTAATTTCAGGCTGACTAGATTTTAGTTCTTTAATTTTCACAGTTAGAGATACTTTAGAGTCTTCTATGCTTTTTTCTAGCCCAACTAGTATCTTTATAATCTTTGTGTTAAATTCTAATTCACACATTACTTATATCCATATTGATTAAATCTGTGGCAGTGAGTACTACCTCCTGTTCTTTCTTTTGAGGTGAATTTCTCCATCTCATCATTTTGTCCAGAAAAGAAAAGAAAGAGAAAAGACAATAATAACAACAACAGAAAAAAAAAGACAAAATAAGAAAAAAATCAACAAGAAACAAAACATAACAAAGCAAAATACTAGACCTCATCTGCTTGTTAAAAGAAACTAGATCCCAAAATAGGAAAAAAAAACATATGTATAAATATATATATATACATATATATATATATACACAAATAAAATAAAATATAATGAAAGGAAACCAAAAATTATATTTATACACACACACACATGCACACATGTGTATATATAAATTTAAAAGGAATAAAAAAAGAATTGAAAAAATAAGAAAATAGCTCAAAAAACAATACTGAAAGACTAAAGGATAAAAAGAAAAGAAAAAAAAAAAACACGAATGCTTGTACTGTTTTCCCCAAGAGCTGAAGCTTTACAGTTCTCTACGATCAGTGAACGTGGTGCTAGCTGGTTGTTCCTGATGGTCTTCTGGGGGCGGGCCTCTTGCACTGATTCTCAGGTGCCCTTGCCAGGGGACAGGGCTCAGTATAAGTGGCTCTGGATTCCACCACATGGCACTGTTTTGCTCCCTGAAGGCTTTCAGCACTGATGGGCAGGATGAAATGGCAGCACCCCACTCTCTAGCCACAGAGCTGAAAGTCTGTGCCCCCTGCTCTTCGGTGAGCCCTCACAGAAAAGCAGTCAGTCACTCTTGTCTCCCTGGCTTCTGTCTGAACTCTGTATTCACCCAGCCTGTGACAGAGTGTTTTTATCTCAGGCACATGACTGAGTTTCCTGAGCGGACTCCTACTGCACGGACCCATACTGTTTCTCCCGAGGGAGGGGGGGATCTCCCCAGCTTCTGCCTTTTGCTGGGCCCCTGCCAGGAGAGTGGTCGCCTGATCGTGCAGCAGTTCACAGTTTATGGCAACACAGAGCAGAAAGCCTGCACCTGGACTTGCTGTTTTCAGATGGCTTCCCCACCCCCCTGTGCCTGGGAACTCTGCCACACTCAAGCACCCCTGTCCTTCTTGTGACCCCAAAGATCCTGAGACCACACTGTCCCATCTGGGATTCCACCCTGCTTTGCCACCCAAGCACCTTTAAGCCAGAGACATACCCAACTGTAGGAGACTTCTAAAAGTTCTGATTTTGCTCTCCACTTTATAATACTTTGCAGTAGCCTCCTTAAGCAGGCTCCCTCCCCTCCACCATATCCTCTGATATACTGACCCAGATTCAAGTCTTTGCACCTCCTACTTTCCAAAAAGTGGTCCCTTTTGTATCTGTAGAATTGCAGCATTTCTTTTCACAAATCTCTAATTGATTTTGTAGGTGTTCAGAATGATTTGATAACTATCTAGCAGTATTCCAGAGACCAGACAAAATTAATGTCCCCTATTCCTCTGCCATTGTAACTGTTCTCTATTATTTTTTAATAATGAATCCTTTAGGAAGAGAGAAATATGGACTTATTAACTGGTGATATTCCTTTTAATCACAGAATTTAATAAAATTAGAACCATAAAAGAAGTAATTGGTATTTCTAAATTAAAAACAAAATATTTTTTAATAATTGCATTGTATCAGTCTTATCTGCACTTTATAAACTTAGTGATAGGATTTATATGATGTTCTTTCTGGGGAACATAAAAGACTCGAAAAACATTCAAATAGTATTTTTTTAATTTCTATCGAGTCAATCAAGACTATTTCTATTATAAAAGAAGAGTAGCAAACAATGTTATGTTTCTTTTAGTACCAGGAATTACAGTAAAGTTGTATATGATAATTTGTGACCCATCGCATTTGTAGCTTTACTTGTATGTTAGTATGTCAGTTTCTGGGGTTAGATCATAGAACACTTTTATACAAGGCTAAGGGGATTATAACTCATACTGTAGACAAAGGTGTTCCATTTCTATTCAGAATGAATAACATTGATGCTGCTCAGATGGTGCATTGTGTTCAAGGTAAAGATATCAATCTCTTCTGTGTTTTCTTTATCATAAAGAACTCCATGGTGCTCTCCTGAACAAAATGCCAATGTGTTGTTGTTGTTAATTGACTGTGGTCCTGATTTATACTATAGCAATATATGTGGTAAAAAATATTAGATTCATCCACATTTTTAACATAAGTTGCTTAGTACTCTAGGTTCTCATACCTCCCTATGATAGTTTGAGTTTTATTTTTTTAATATAACATAACTTAGGGATTTAAAAGGTCCTCCATCTCAGTTAATTTATTAGTTTTCCCATGAGTCAGACTGATTTTAAATTTTCTTAACCATATAAAAGTTAATATAATAACATAGATCACCCTGTATGACTTTAAGACAGTTAAACATTACAGATGTCTATGTTGTAATCAGAAGTCACCAATTAACTACTGTCTGCCATATTTTGTAGGATGTTTAATGCATATTTCTGTATAAAGACCCTGGGTTTTTTTTTTTCATTTGTAATTGGAAGAAAAATAAATTTGGAGTATGTTCAAATAGCATTGCCTGAAGAGGCTTTGGAAGCAGCAGGAAAACACTCTACCTAACCCCAATTAGTCTTGTTTTCCACATTCAGGGCAGTTCTGTTTTCAAACATAGCCACTAAACATGATGATAATGAAAATTAATACGGTTAGAAAGCAATTCGATAGCAAATGTTTATTGTTCGTAATTGTTGTTTCCTGTCATAACTTTCGTAAAACCTGTCAGCTCTGAAAAAAAGATTCAGGGAGTGTGTGAGCTGGGAAATAGGCAGGTGTAGCTGAATTATACAATAGATATGCTCCTGCAAAGTAATATGAAGTCATTTGTTTTAGCAGATTGAATTATATTTTTTGTTGGTCGTGAGTTTACTACTTCTCAGAATAAGAAAACCTGGTTATGGATCCAAATAATTTAATTCATATGTGAACCCTTTTATGAAGACTTTTCTTCCAGAAATTTTTTTTTGTGGATTTATCAAACCATACACATACACACACACACATACACAATGCTGAAGCCCCATCTCTATAGTCTTTCCTATCCCATTTCAATTATGAGAATTTTTTTCTGTTTCTTTTTTTTCTAAACTACCACAAAATGATCATTTTATCTGTATTTGTCTAGAATGTATTTGCTTATACTGTGAAAAGCTGGTCATGCCATACGGTGATACAAAGATGAATGAAACACAGATCTTTCCATCAGAGAATGAATAGTATAAAAGGATAGATGAGATAGGTTTTGTTAGACCCTCCCTTTTATATAGTCTTAATATGTCACGTTAGGCTCAGTACTTCTTGGTGACAGCAAATGTCAAGAAAGATGTTCAAGGGACCCCCCCACCCAAAGAAATTTACCACATCAGAAGAATAAACTCTACTAACTTCTAGCTTGAGATTTTCTTACATGAAGCTAGAATCTAAGCTTCATGACGGTGAGGTCTTCATCTGTTTTGCTCACTACTATATTCCTTGGTACCTGGCATATGGTATTCACTAAATATGTATTTGTTGAATTAATGAACACATCAGTGACTTCCAGTAGGACAGGTAAAAGTAATATAAAGAAACAGCATCTAAAAGCATGTTATGGTATAACTAACAGACATGCACTACCCAAGCAGTTGCCAAGTTATATGCTAAAGATTCTATTAATTTAAAATCCAAGTCCATCTCTTTGTAATCTTAATCATTTTTCTCTACACTGGATGCGTCCACATTTCTCATTCAAATTTCCTCCAGTGTAGAGCTAGCTACATTGCATTTTAACCTGATTGGAATGTGTTTTTTGTCCTTGTAATATATATTAAAAACTTGATTTGCATATATATTTTTTCTCCTTATTTTATATACATATATTTTATATACATATACATATATAAACATATATATAAATATATAAACATATATTTAACATATATATTACGTTAAAAAGCAGTGTACATGCAGTTCAGTATCTGATAAACATTGTTTTCCGTCTGGTGAAACTCGAACTTTGTAATGGGCTTTTCTAGTCATAAGCAAACTCATCTTCTTAATTCATATTTCCCCCAGTGTTTTCTTAGAATTAATTTATTAGGAATATTCTGTTTCTGCTAATTAAAGTTAATTTACCTCCCTCATCCAAAGTAACAGATTTACTATTTTATCAATGTTACCCAACATTTATGACAACAGCTGTAACTGAAAGTAAAAAACAATGCATGTACTAAAACATTTGTAGATATAGTATGACAGGGAGTTCAGATTTGGGGTACTTTTCAACGTGAGCCTTGAAATAAGAGAAGATTTATATAGCTAGGATTTGGAAGAAGGGAATTCCAGATAGAACAGTGTGAACACCAGCAGAGTCACAGAAGAAAGTGTGGTTCAACCTTACCAGTAGAGATGTGTGAGCAGATGAATTATTCTGTAATTAGGGAAGGATTTTGACCACAATTTTTAGATGATTACACCTAAGTAAAGTTGCCCCAACAGCAATGATCGCTAACAGACACTATAGGCAGAGAGACCAGTTAGAAAGAAGCTGTTGCCAATAGTTGAGTAGAAATGTATGAGAACTTAAATAAGGTCAGTGGTAACAGAAGGAGAGTTGCAAGATTTGATCTCATAAAGAGGTGACAGGAGCCAGCAACTTGTTTAAGAAGAGATGAGTGGATATTGATGCTGAATTTCTAAGCCTGGGGTAATAAGTGCTATGAGTAAGCAAATGGAGGAGGAGCCGGTAAAGACAAAACATAGATGAACTAGTTGACCCAGGTTGGAAACTATGTGCATTGTGGAATGGTTGAAAGAACAGTCTGCAAAGAAGCTATTGGGCAGGTGAGGAGATGGTCAAAGTGCAGCATAGTGTCATGAGAGACAAGGGGAATGTTTTAATAAAAGTATGTTTAAGTATTACAGAGTTTTCTAGGCATATGAGAACTAATGCAAGATTTGGTAAGTAGGCCTAAAAATAGATCTGTTAGAAAAAAACAGATCCAGTAAAATACAGAGCCAGGAAGATTAATTTCGAGAGATTAAAGATTGTGTGTAGAAAGCCAAGTAATGGTAAAAATATGTGATATTAAATATTTAAGTTACCATATAACTTAAATCAAGCAGTTTGCTAATACAGAAATTATATTTATATCTGACAGTACAAAGTTACAGACATAAACAGGATAAAAAAAAAAAAACTCCTTCACACATACCAAGACATAATGGTGTAAACAAAATGAGATGCCATATCTAAAAACAAGATTTAACTAGGAAAAATTCTTGATCTTAAAGACAGCATTTAAAGAAGAAAGAGGATTTTAGAGACATTATTTTGAGGAAATGTTTTTGTAGAAAGCTGTCTTGTTGGCCTCACCCCTCTCCTTCTCCCACCTATCACATCTGACAGTGTTTGGGGGTAGCTAAAACTAGATCACTTGGAAAGGAAGACCATGGACTGACAGTCATGCATTTATATCTGAAAAAGAAAGCCAAGGCAGCCTGTGTGTGTGTGTGTGTGTGTGTGTGTGTGTGTGTGTGTGTGTAGAGGCAGAGAGAGAAGACTAAAAACAAACTATACAAGAATGTTTCCCAGGGACTAGATACAGACCCCTGCAGGAAAGAAATTTTGTCTAGGGTCATTTTTATGTTCTACCCAGGTGGTTTTTCTAGTCAGGTGACCAAGACAGCCTTAACATTCCCCTCCGTTTGGCTAAACTTTAGACAGGCTTCTTCCTGACTCTAGGCTCAAGAACTCACTTTTCTAAACTTATACTTGTAAATTCTTTCTTTGCCCCCTTTGAGATGTAAATCTTAGTTTTACAACCCAGGAATATCTTTTTCAGGACCTAGAACCATCTCTTTGACATGTAAGCGTCAAAAAAGATAGTGGCCCTTTCTCCCGTTTTGTGGGAGGGTAGGAGCCAAACTTGAATGGGTGCCTTTGCTCAAGTTGTAAACTGCCTTCTGTTATGAAGATATGAAAAAGCTTATGTTTTTTAGTGGGAAGGCCAAACACAGGTCGTTTGTGATCCGCCACCTCAGCTCTTAAAACTTCTGCTACTCTTTGTTTCACTTTGCATTATACTCTTTGTTTTGTTAAGCAAAGACTGAATTCTGACCTCTCTCCTTTATTGCAGTTGCCCCGAGTGTCTTTGTCTGGTTAACTTTATCCAATGCAACTTTTACTTTGACACAGGCAAGTGGTTGTCAACAGCAGGAATCTGTGCTAAAGTGAAAAATCAATATGGGACCAAGTTAGAAGTGACAAGCCAAAGGCAGGCCGTCGCACAACTCCTGGGAATTGTAGTTGGCAAAGGATTTCTAAAGAATGCACAAATGCTCATGAGTCAGAGGGTTGCCAGATTTAAGAACTAAAAATATAAGACACTCAGTTAAATTTGAATTTTAAATAATTCTTCTAGCGTATTTCGTGAGATGTTTGGTACATACGTATACTAAAAAATTATTTGTTGTTGATCTGACATTGAAATTGAACTGAGTGTGTTGTATTTTATCTGACATTTCTAGCACAAGGGAAACAGTTTTAAAATCAGCTATTCCTAGAGAGCGAGAGCCTGCTTATAACAGCATCAATCGCCAGTTCTTACAGCTCTCCTTTACTGTGTACTTCTCTCTCCTTTCCACTCCCCCGCCTCCTCCACATTCAAAGCTGAAAGGGTCAGAAACAGCAGCTAGCATGAATGGGAGGTGGTAAGACAAGGAGAAGAATAGAAATCAGCTTCCTCCTGCCCCTCAAGGCGGATAGTAGGTGTCAGATGCCCTACAGGTCTTGGCTAGTGGAGGAGGGTAGGCGATGTCTTATCTCTGAAGGAAGATTTAAGTGTTGATAAATTTCTTAGACTGGATATTAGTTGCTAAATCATTATAATGGTAACTTAGAAAGAAGGTAAGACTCATAGGAACTGCCAAGTTTTCATCCAGAGGCAGAGAATATATCCCCCGTTGTGAAAGAGACAAAATAAAGTTGTATTTCCACATTCCATGTTATACTTACTCAGTGTACCAAGTCTAAAGATCTAAATATAGGTATATGACAATAAAATAAATACTTTCAAATTTTATATGCCTCAATATTTTGAGTTAACATTTGAAAGATTAATAAGTCTAAAAGGATAACTCTAAAAAATTAACTTTGCATATTATAGTAATACCACTTATAAAATATCTAAGTATTACTGGAAAGCACTAAATATTAACAAATATTGATAAAAGCTTCCTATGTGACAATTTTCTAATCTTTTTGTGTCACAAATTCTTTCTTTACTTTTTTATTGAGGTGTAATTACATAAAATAAAATTCATTGATTTTAAATATATATTTGATGTACGGCCATTCATTTCAGAACATTTTAAGAATCTGATGAAAATTATTATTTCACATATGCAGGGACACAGATTTTTTTGTTGTCCATCCATGAACAACAAATTAAAATTCTTGCTTTGAGTCTTTTCCTCTGGACTGGTGGCTTATTATTTGAGACAATGACTTTACAAATGTAATGTACTTCTATAGCTAAATTTCTTAATATTGATTCGGTCTAATGTTTATAATATCAGTGCTATCTTCTTAAATGAATGCTAATTATAAATGCTGTGTTCTTATCTTTTTCTTTTCTTTCTTTTTTTTTTTTTTTTTTTTTTTTTAGATTCAGGTTTATTTTTTCCATCTTTCAACGGGAATTCCTATCTAGAACTGCCTTTTCTTACAACCCTGGATGAATTGAAATTTGTCCAGAGAAGGAACATAACAGAACTATTACCATCTACTTAACTATAAAAACAAACACTTTGAATGGAACTATTCTCTACAGTAAGTATTAAATGTTTGACTTCCTATATGTCAGGTTTCTTTCTCAAATGTTAACCTATTGAAGCAATGAATTATTCATTTAAATATTGTGGGAAAACTTTTCTAGCTTAGCGCATGAATCATTACCAAAAGAAAATAGTTCTTTCTAGTTTTCTTTAAAAGTTTCTTTAATTTATGAGTCATTCAATGGAACATGACTTACAAGCAGGCTCTGAACCAGCAAGGAAGAATACAGCAAGCATATGAGTTTCATGGCATATGGCTATAGCAGTAAAGCATAAATGCTGCAAATGTTTCAGAGCATATTTTTGTAATATAAATCACTAAATATGAATTGAATTCAATACTTGGTAACTTGGAAGAAGGTATTCCAAAGCTGGGGTTCACTTGATAATTGGGAAAATTCCTATCACTGTTTTAGCATTATCCTAGCTGGCTTGAAAAAAAATAGTATTAACAGTATTTGTTTAAGGAAATGTCTCCATATCCAGGGTCCTCATTATGCAGTGTCCTCACAAGGATTCCTATAACCAGAATTTACACACTTTTTTCTTCTTTACCTAAACATCACTAAAGTAGATTACATGATGTATTCCAAATATGACAATTGTTTTATTTCTTTTGAAATGCATGTACAATAGTTTTAACAATTCCCTATATTGGAGGTATAATGTCTTCAGTACCTGAACAGATTATACACTCTAGGGCAACTCATTATTTTGAAAATTTTTTCTCCTCCACTTTGAAATATTTTGCAAATTTGATTCATCATTCTGTAACTTTGTAAAAAAAAAAATTTAAACCTTTGTATTATTTGGCTATGAGTAAAATGCTTTAAAGAAGCATTTTTTGAAAACTAAGTGCAGTTAGAAGTTTTGAACATTAGAACTGAAAATTTATGTTATATTTTAGAAAGAAACTAATGTCAGAACTAGACCAGGAGTGTAGTTCTATTTCTGTTTATTTCCCAGTAGTGTAAGCACCCATATTTAAATGATGGCTTTAGAGTATCTGATTTAATTATATTTAAAGAGAAAGAGAGAAGAAAAGGAAAATTTGTTTTATATACAAAACCTAAGCTGTGGTGGACGACCATGAAATTTGGAGGTAATAGTACATTACAGGGGAAGGGAAACGAAACAAAACAGAGAACAAAAGATACAAACATAATAATTTAAAGTCACAACGCAAAGTGATTTTCTGGCTTTGCAGTTTTTTACGTTATATAAGAACAAGAAGGTGTTTCCTTGTAGAAAGTATGTTTTCACCAACTAAAATCAGCTCATCACCAAAGAAGCAGCCAACCTCTGGGAATTCTAGTCCTCTGGGCTCATGCTTCAGGCTCATATCTATACTTCCACTCAATGTGCTCTTTTTGAAAGCCATAAAAATACATGCCAAGCATATCTATATCCTGTCCAGGTTGGTACTTAATTTAAACCAATAAACCCAAGCTGATGTTAGTGCCATAGGATTATTTTTGCGTTTTGCATCCAATGACCTACCGAAATAAATCAAACTAGAAGTTATTAGGAAAAGAAGCAGTTATCAGTTTCTGTCTTTGTCTTACATAATTGTTGTCCCAGCATTGGATACATCAAAGCTGTTCAATCAAGGGAGTTTCATAGCCTTTGAGTGGAGAAAATATTTTTGTCTGTAAAGCATTCGTTTTGTTCATTTGTAAAGTGGTAATTTAATCCTACACTGTTGAGAATACCTCAGCAGAATGTTTCATGGGGTTGTTGCTTTCAGTCCTTTTCGAATTTATCAACCTCATAAAAGCCTCACAACAGATGAACACAAAGATTTTTGTGATTCAGTTAAACACCCGTAGCTTAAAAGGTGTCCCATAACTTGACTTCAGGGCTAATTTCCTTTGAAATCAGTATATTACATATAGGAGCAATTAAGGATAGTGAGGAAATTAAAACAGATGTTTCGTTTTAGAGACTAGGGGTTGATTTTTGTCTGTTTTTTTTGTTTGTTTTTTAGTTTTGTCATTTTCATTCCCGGACATTTCAGTAAAAACTCAATTCCATTCTGCAAACATTTATCGAACACTTGTGTTTTATATCATCCAGTTTTAAAGAGAAAAAGGATAGAGAAATATCAGGTTGATAAGCCAATGTCAGCTTTGAATTATATTCCTAGTTCAAAACTGTAGATTTATCTTTTCTCAGTTTGCCTCACCAACTAATTGATGTTGAAAAGGAACAAAAGGAAGATAAAACTGGAATCCTTATGGGGTTACAGTAAAAATCCTTAGAAAGGATAGTTTAAAAAAGAACTCTCTGTGGGAGAGAGACAGCTCTGAGAACAGCAGTCAAGATGAAAAGAAAGCTTTTTGAATCTGCTACTGAACCAATTCAGAATTCTGGAACCCCGTCAAAGGAGCTACTAATAGGTCACGGGAGAAGGAATGAGACCACACAAAACTCTTGAGGTGCACTTTCAGAAAATGAGCTCTATTCGGCAAGCGCTATCAATCGGGAGGTTTCGTCATGGGATATATTATTATGCAGTTGAATCCATTCTGTGCTGCTTCTTTGAAAAGAAATAAGCATGCCCTTTGGAAGCATGTGATCTTTGAGAATTAGGAGCAGACATCTGACCAAGTTGCAGGAGGCAAATTACATGAGCAACTCCAGTGAGAGAACAAGATTCAGAAGCAGTCTTCATATTACTTAATATTTGTGTTTAAGAAAGAAAGTAAAAGAAGACTAGTCTTAGGTATTTATTCCAGGTAGAAATTGACAGAACAAGTAGGATCACTGGGGCCTCCTTTTTTGTGCGTTTAGGGAGGGCTAAAAGAAGAGATTTCTAATATTGCTAAAGAAAACAAATGAAATCTAAAGAATCATAACATCTGCCTTTCTCTATAAAATGATTCCCAGTAGAATACACAATATCTTCATTAGATACTTATTATGCCAAGGCCAATGAAATCCCACAGTATTTCCTGACAGCATATTAAAAAAATCTTCTTTTCTTAGAGAAAAAAGTGTGCTCAGTTTTAATCAATTTTACAATGTGCTCCATAAAATTCTTTGACTATCTTTGTCCCTCCTTAATATTTCCCAGTAGAGCTTACTCCAGGCAGATATGGGAAGGAGTGGAGTTGAAAGCATGGATGGATGAATTCATACATTGCCTTTATAAGATACAGAAAGATTGCTTTTCATTGTATCTTTTTTTTTTTTTAATGACAGGAAAGTCAAATTCAACAAATTGTAACTGAGTGCCTAGAAATTGCATCACACTCTGCTGGGCACTGTGAGCTGTATACAAAGATGAATAAGAAATTATCTGTACCCATTTCTCACCATTTAGAGGAGAGATAATATGTACATAATTCTATGAGAAAGCTGACTGTAACAGGCCTTATAATAGGAGTATAAATTAAGATCTGGGGCCGAGTAAAGAAATGCATTACACTAGAAATCTGTGCTTATGTCTCTTCACTAACTAGGGAACACCTCCTAATCTAGAATTGTGTTTTACATCTCTGTTCTGCCCACCTCCTGGGTACTTCACCAGTACCTTGCCTAGAGTTAGCTTTTTTAGAATTGTTTGTAAAGTTCTGTTGGTGAGTTACCCAACTTGGATGGTTATGATGAAAAAATTAATAGGTATTGACACCTTATTTTAGGAAATTTTTTGGTGAGTAAGCAAAAACAAAATGGTGCATATTTCAAGGGTTTACTCAAAATGTAGCTTAAAGCAAAGATAATTTTATCCTGGGTTTACTTTAACAACCAGGAATGGAACAGGGTTTGGCAATTTTTTCTGTAATGGCCAGGGAGTAAATATTTTTACAGATGACACAGGCTCTGTTGCAACTGTTCAACTCTGCCAGTGTTGCAGGAAAGCACCTAGACAACATGCGGCTGTGAATCAATGTAGCTGTGTTACAAAAACAAAACAAAACAAAAACCTTTACTCAGAAAACCAAACAATGGCAGAATTTGGTCCATGGGTCATAGTTTGCCAACCCTTAACCTAGAATTATATGATTTATTAAACTTCTCTTGAAAGAGAACAATTGTGTTAAGAGAAATTAAAACTATTTCTGTGATTGAAATTTATGCAGAAATAAATCAGAGATACACTGTGTTTCTGATGTACTTACATCAGGAAATGGACAGCAGACTTGCTTCTGGTGGACAGAGGTAGGAGCAAAAACAAACAAATGAGCCCATTCAAGGATTGAAATTGCTACCATGCCCATCTCAAGAACAGCATAATCCAGTTATTACAAAAATGACTGTGGAGCTGGACTACCTGGCCCTGCCATCTGGACAGGTTACCTAACATCTCTGTGCTTCCGTATCTGTAAAATGGAATCGTATTATTTCTGATAATACCAAAGACATGAAAAATTTGTTGTAAGGATGGAGAGAGCTTTAAGTCCACAATCAGTGGACTTAAAACTGTGTTTGGTGCATGGCAACATGAAGTAAGTGCTAAATATCTTCTTCGGAAAATGGTTTAATCCTTCCTCCCTCATAAATTGCCTGATAAGGAGTCTTGGAAATTAGATGCCCAGGATGTCGTATTCTTGTCTAATAGGTGTCATTAATATTGCATCCATTTGATGGACATAGCCACCCTGGGAAAGAGTATATAGACTATAAAAAAATCTTGGAATCAGAAATGAGACAGTAATGGGACAAACAGTAGATACAATTTTTGGTTTTCATTTTTATCCATTTCATCCAAATGAAGAGGATTCATTTCCTCTAAGAATCTTGTGTTATGAGTTGTATTTTCTTTTCTGGTTAAGCACAATTAGCAGCCTAGGCAAAATTAAAACAGGCTCTCAATAAATTTTAGAAACTGGCCCAGAAGCCGTTCTGCAGCAGCGTGTAATAAACCTGTGTTAATAATTCATCACGTGTGCCAGGCTGCTGCCCCAATGTATCATTCTCCTAGAACTTCTCCGTCTACCATCCCTTCACTGACCAGCTAGGTCACCCCAACTACATTCTCCAGGCTCTAACTACTAACCACTGTTACTGCCCATGTTGCCACTGGTGCTCTAAGTGCCTTCAAACCCTGAGCCACTGCCGCTAGGATTGCTACTGGTTTGCTGCTGCTGTGTACAAATGCAGACCTTTAAGGAGAGCCAGGAAAAAGGAGTTTTCAAGCTGCAGCAAAAACATGTGTGCTCAATAGAGAGCTCAGTGCAAGCTCAGAGAATAGTTTTTATTACATGCCTTGAAGGTGGCACCAGGGATGACGAGATCATCCGACTGTTGCCATAGGCAGTCCTGATGGAAATGTCAGTAAGTGACCAAAGGTAGCTGTGAGTTAACTCTGCAACACAGGGTAAATCAATTAACTGTTCTGTATTTAGTTTGACAACAAATAATGCAGACGCAATTTTTATTTTCAAGTTCACAAGGTTTGAAAAACATATATAAAAGTGTTTTGAAAAATACAAAGTACCTGGGGCTCCTGCGTGGTGCAGTTGGTTAAGCGTCTGACTCTTGGTTTCAGCTCAGGTCGTGATCTCAGGGTGGTGAGATTGAGCCCCACTTTGGCGTGGAGTCTGGCGTGGACTGTCTTCCTCTCCCTCCGCCCCTCCCCCCACCTCTCAAATAAATAACTCGCTCTTTTTTTAAAAAAGAAAAATATGAAGTACCATATAAAGGTGTGGTGTTTTGGGGATTTTTTTCAATGAGAAATGGTAGAAATCCATATCACTTTATGGAAATTTCCAAATTGGATCATCTATGTATCTGATTTGTTAAACATATTATCTGCAATCATCATCATTGGTCCTATAAGGAATGATGTTGAATTTTATTTTAATTCAAACTGATGACCAGTGAATCTCTCCTGAATGTTTGTTTATACATGATCTCAAATCAAACTGTCATTGATGTTTGGAACTATTCATTACAATAGTTCAAATAGAGAAAAAACCCATTTTTAATGGAAGTGGTACCATAATTACTCTATCTTCAGTATTTCAATGAAGTGATAAAATATGTATGCTTAGAAATTTTTAGATTTACAACCCAATAACCAAGCAAACCAAAATTATAAAAACTCGAGTAGGATATCATTCTTTCCCTCTCTCTGGCTTATTTCATTATTATTCTTTTAAGACTATATGCATATATACTGTACAACATATATATAAATATAGGCTATGTATAATTTGTAAATTTTAGACTCAAAATTATTAGGATTATCTCTCTAAAATGCCATGATATCTAGAAACTAGTGTTCACTAATTTTTAAATAATTATTACTGTTTATTATTCTAAGCAACATTTTCTATATATAATAAATCTTAAATCAGGAGATACAATCAGTGATTTCATTAGTATAAATAAAATTTGGGAATTATAGACTTTGTAAAGTTTCAAAATATTTTCTGGATAAATATTCAGAAAAACTCAAGACATAAATGATTCATTGAAAAAATTACTACACTGCCTAAAAGTAACTGTTCAAAAGGGTAGGTTCACACTTCTCTGCTAATGGATCATCAAACATCTTTTCAGTGAAACAACAGAATTATTTTCTTTCAATGGCTTAATATTGACATTTTCCTCAGCTTTCAAGTCCTGTCCAAAGGCAGCACAGATTGGATATTATGGGGGGAAAGACACTGCTTTTCACATTTGTGATACATCACAGAGAAGGAGATTCACATTTGCTTGATGTCTTTGGGTTCAGTGAGCAATGATGAACTAATTTTAATATGGCATATGGATTATACTCAGCCCATAAAGTTTAATATAAAAATATATATCTAATAGTAGCCATGTCTTACAATTTTCCTTAGTAGTTCTGTTTTGAAATTTTTATATTTGATTTTACTAATTGCCACTAATTTTCCATTTTTTATTATAATTGTGTTTGAAAATATGATATCTTTAGTACTTGTGAGATAATAGAAAATATATGCATTGGTGTCTGCCCCCACTTATGCCACAAAGCTCTTAAAACAAACCCTTGTAATTTCTTAAGTGATAAGAACACGAGGAGCATTTCTTGCTCTGATATTTGTCTTTGACCGTGTCCCTTGACATAGGGCTCCTAAAGCCCTAGTAGATTTGTAAGTGATAAAGGCAGTAGGAGCATATTCTATTCTAATAACAGGACTCTGTGTGGGCTCCTGGATGACTCCTTGGTGGGGGCCGGTCACCAGAAAGACCAAGCTATGACTAGATACTTGGAATTTTCAGTCCAAGCCCCCCACCCTCTAGAGAGGGGAAGGGGGCTGGAAATGGATTTAATAATTCCATGCTTACATGAGGAAGCCTCCACAAAACCCCAATAATACAGGGCTCAGAGCGCTCCCACGTGAGTCAACACATCCTCAACAGGAAGGTGATGCACTCCAACTCCACAGGGACAGAAACTTCTGCTCTTGGAACCTCCCAGACTTTACCCTATGTATCTCTTCATCTGGCTGTTCATCTATATTCTTTATCATATCCTTTAATAAACTGGTAAATGTGTTTCCCTGAGTGCTGTGAATAACTCTAGCAAATTAATCAAATCCAAGGGGGGGCTTCCTTGGAACCTCTGATCTATAGCCAGTTGGTCAGAAACACTGGTGTCTGAAGCTGGCGTCTGAAGTATGTGTTGCGGGGAAGAGGGCCAGCAGTCTTACAGGATAGAGGATCTTAACCTGTATGGTCTGACGCTGTCTCCAAGTAGTTAGTGTCCAAGCTGCATTAAAGTGTGGGACACCCAACTAGTGTCAGAGAGCAATTTTTGGTGTGGGGAAAAACCTCAACACATTTGGCAACCAGAAGTGAAGTGTTTGTGAGGAGTGAAGGAGGCTCACAGGAGAGAAAAACACAGTAGAGAAGTGGGTTTTTCCCTATATAGGAAAGTAGAACAGTACTAGTTGTGAAAACCAAACAATTTCTCCAGAGTGTTTATTCATAGCTTTTCTCTAAGTACAGAATATAGGTTTGTGATACAAAGTCAATTGATTCAAAAGTGAAAAAGTCAATCTATCAAATAATATGCCTTATTTTCCCTGAAGTGGATAATTTGCTATTGAATCATGCAAATACATCAGTAACCCAGCTCTTCCATTGCACTCCCCCCTCCCATGCTACCATCACGTTTCCAACAAAACCCTCTGAACTCCCTTAAAAGTATTATTATATAAAACAAGAAATTGCTTATTAATAGAATAAATCCAAATGATTAGTTTAAAACTGTTAATATATAGCAGACTGTAGGGAGAAACAAGCTTAATGGTTTATTTTTATTTTCATTCCCATTACCTCTATTAAAGCTGCTTTGTTGTGTACTGTATCAGAGGGTAGCTCTGGTTCATAATGGGATGTTGGTGTACTTCGAGAAGACTGTTCATCCCTGTCCTTGATTTTAGTGGCTGAGTTTCCTTTAAAAATAACTCATTCTTGCATTGTACTACATATATCTTGTGTATAATCAATCTCTGAAATTCAGGTTTTGAAGCTTTGAAAAACAGACCTTGTACATATGGCACAACAGCTGGACCTAAATGTTCAACTCTCTTCTATTCTACTCTGTATATTGTATTTTTAAATCTAATTTCAAAAATATGAGTCTGAAATGATAATATATTTAAGAAATATTAAGTAATAGAAACTTCTGAGTAAAAATGGGGGAAGGAACAGGATACCAGACTGTCCCTTTGTGCATAGCAAAACGAACCACCCTCCCGTCTCCCACAAGGATGGGGGAGGAGAACAGGCCAACAACTGGAGAAAAAACAGTCTTATGCCATTTTATGCTAAAACCTTCTATAAATCCAAGGAGAGAAAACACAAGATGCTGGTTCAGAGTGTGGTGTTTCTAAATGTGCTGTCATTGCCCCCAGCCTCCCCTCCTTAGTGAAAAGAGGAGTCAAAGATAATACTAAATTCTTAATTATAATCTCGAATTCAGAGAAAAGCAGCCTAAGAAATTGAATAGAAAGTCATGGGAAAAAATAAGGGAAAACACTAAGGAATAGAAGCCCAAAAACTGCTAATGGATTCAGGAGTGGCGGAATAGGTAAAGCTGCATCACCCACTGCCAGGCACTGGACTAATTTGGCGTATTGTACCAGCTGAAGCCCTTAGAAGTGTGATAAAAGCCTAGATGGGTTGAGTGGGCTCTAGAAAGGGACATTTAGGAGGATCTCAAAAGAGTGATTTTCAACCATGTTCATTATGCCCTTTGCTACTTGTACTTTGTTATTAAATCTTTAATGCTGTTGTTCTGTCCAGTTTGTTTTCTTCCACAATATTGATTTAATCTAACTATTTTGTATTACATTTCACTTTGTGTTTCTCTTACTGAATTTATATTCTTAATAAGTTCTAGAGCATAAAAAACTCATGGAAAATCATTTTTATTTCTTAGATTTTGTATGTCCCACTCCTATCTGATTTTCAGTTGTGTTTTGAATCCTTTCCTGTCTTCCTTCCTTCCTATGGGCATCTCTGTCCAGTCCAAGACTGCTATGTTGCTTAACACCAGGGGACCCCCTTTACATTGTATTCTATGTAATTTTTTCTCCTTGGAGTTGGTTTTGGTTTTATTTGCTATAATATAATAACTCATTTCTCCTAATACACCTCAATTTCAAAAACTAAAATTAGCCTATTTTCCTTTGTTAAAGGATAATTTTCAAAAAGATACATAAAATGAACAAATGCCAAAATTTTATTTAACCTATTAATTAATGAGGGAACTAGTGAGATACCACAACCAATTCAAAGGAGAAGTCAAGAAACAGAGACATATGTATATAAGATAAAGGAATTTCGAAGCAGATTTACAAATAGATGAAAGCAAGTCTACCTGCAGGGTAATAATCAATTGCATTTCACCAGACACAGTTAGTTTGCATTGCCATAGATAAGAATAATTTGAATTCTTACTAGTTTTCACCAACTTACAGGTTACAAAATAGCTCAAAGATAAAGGTGAGGAGAACCTGAATGGGTAGCTAGATTTTTTTTTTCCTAATTTTTTTTCTTTTAAGAGAGCGAGCCAGTGGAGGGCAGGGGCACTATAGGAGAGGGAGAAAGAGAATCTTAAGCAGCCTCCATGCCTGGCATGGAGCCCCATGCAGGGCTCAATCTCACGACCCTGAGGTTATGACCCAACCCTAAATTAAGAGTCAGTGGCTTAACTGACTGAGCCACCCTGGCACCCCTAATGATGGCCATTTTCGAGGGTTCTAATTTGAGCTTGGTTTAGTATAATTTGCTGGTATTTTTTTATTAAAGTATTGTCTTAAATACATATATTCACAAGAATCAATAAAAGAAGAAAGTAGGAAATAGAGATATTCAAAAATATTAAAAATATATATTTCACAAATATCTGAGAATTCAGTGAATACATAACAAGTAATTATTTAGTAAATACATAACAAGAATCATTTATTTTGATGATTTGGGATCAACTGGAAGCTAAAAGAGGAAAAAATGAAAATTGACCCCTGACTTATTCTTGACCCTACCAGATAATCCAGGATAATTTCATCTCAAAATCTTTAATCACACCTGCAAAGTGCCTTTTGCCAAATAAGGTTAACATCCACAGGTTCCAACAATTAGAATATGGACTGTCTTTGATGGCCATTATCCAACCTACCACAAACTCCTCCTTCATATCATGTACAAAAATTGATTCTAGGTACAGTATAGATATTAAATAAAGCTTACAAAAGGTAATATAAAGAAACAACTTTATGACTTTAAGGCAAGCAAAATATCTGAAAGGTTACATAGAAATCACTAATTGCAACCATGAAGGAAACAATAAATAGACCTACGCTAAAATTAAGACCATATGTTCAACAAAACTCACCCTTAAGCAATTGGCAAGACAGTCCACAGAATTGGAGTAAGTATTTTCAGTAAATATGGTTAACAAAGAGCTTATATGCTATACACACACACACAGACATATGTATATAGATCTGGATATTAAATATATACATAGATTTACCTCTAACCAGTCAAGAGAAAGCAAACAACCAAATAGAAATGTACGAAATATGAACTGACACTTCACAAAAGAAGATATCAAACTATCCACTAAACATGACAATATGCTCAACTTCACTAGTATGAGGAAAATAAAAATTGAAGCTACAATAAAATAAACACAGAGTAGTTGAAATCTGCAAGGCAGCCATACCAAATGACGGTAGGACTGGGTCATCTGGAACTCTTCCTGCTGGTAAGGAGTTAAATCAAAATGCTATTTTGGAAAACTGGCAGTAGCTATTCAGTTAATCATATTCAACAATTCAGCTCTTGGTTATATACACAACAGAAATGCATGTGCTTCATTCAGCACAAAAGACACATACAAGATTATCATTAGCAGCATTATTCATAATAACCAAAAACTGGGGTGGGAGGAGGATGTTCATCTATAGAAGAAAGAATAACTGGATTGTAAGTATTCATTCAATCAAATATTATAAAGCAATGAAAATGAATGGATTTTAGCATAGGTGCTATCTCTTAAACATAATATTGAGCAAAAGTAAATAAACACAACAGAATATATACAATATGATCCCAGTAATATGAAGTTTTAAATCGAGCAAAATTAATTCTACCTGTTAAACATCAGGTTTGTGGTTAGGAGGGAAGAAAGGAGTGATTGATAAGACTTTTGACAGTGCAGATAACGTTCTTTTTCTTAAGTTAGTGGTATTTGGGTGAGTGGGTTCACTTTGTAATAATTCACTGAGCTGTACGTTTAATATTTGTGCGATTTTTTGTGTGAGTTATACTTCAATTAAAAATGTTAACTATTTGCTTACAAGACAGATGTCTTAAGTTTATTATTAAATGAAAGGAGAAAGATGAATAAAGCTACTTAACACATTATTTCCTTTTTAAAAATAAAACTAAGGCTATATAAATATTCATATGTGTACAGATATATGGTAGAAAAGAATATCTCAAGTGAGATGAAAGAATGAGCTGGAGATGGGGCACCTGGGTGGCTCAGTCGTTAAGCGTCTGCCTTCGGCTCAGGGCGTGATCCCAGCGTTCTGGGATCGAGCCCCACATCAGGCCCCTCCGCTGGGAGCCTGCTTCTTCCTCTCCCACTCCCCCTGCTTGTGTTACTTCTCTCGCTGGCTGTCTCTATCTCTGTCAAATAAATAAATTTAAAAAAATCTTTAAAAAAAAAAAAAGAATGAGCTGGAGAAAGGGGAGTGTTTATTTTTTTTCTTTATATATTTCTTTATCATTTTAATTTTTATGAAAGACACATTAAAATTAAAATACAAATAATTAACTAATAATAAACCAAGTTATGTAATACTCAACAGGTGCCAGACACTTTTCATTTATTTTTTTATTTAATTATCACAGTAGTTCTAGTAATTACTTGCTCTCCTCATCCCATTATAATGTATGAGGAAACTGAGGCTCAGAATAAGATCATCTTCCTATTAAGAAACACAGTCAGAAAGTTAATCTCATGTCAATTCAATGCAGTTAATGCCATGCCATAGTGTATAATTCTAATATTATTACATTGAATAATTTAATAATACTCCTACCATCTCACCAGATCATTACTCCTTGAGGACAGAGATTGTGTTTGTTGAAAGAATAATTATTGAATAAAATATAAATCTAATCACTAATTTAATGTAATGTTTGTTTTTAAAGGTAGTGAGAAGAATATTGGGCAACACTTTCTTCATTTGTTTCTCGTGGAAGGAAGGCCCACAGTTAAATATGGATGTGGAAGTTCTCAAAAGAACTTGACTCTTTCTGCTAATTATAGCATTAACACGAATGTGTTCATTCCTGTCATAGTACGGTAAGTCCTGCATAGTAGTTCTTTGAATTATAGTGCTGAGCCTTTTTAAATGTTATTTGTATGTTTAATGACTACCCACATAGGAAAAGAAAGACAGAAAGGTCCATCTGAAAAGCTGTTTTGCCGATCAATTTTTTCAGTCTGATGGAGTAAAGTACAGAATAAACTAAGGTATAATTTGATACCACCCAATGGCAATCAAATTATATACAAATTGAATCAATTTCTTTGAAAATACCATGGAGCAAATAAATAGGTTGAAGAGTTGTGTGGTTCAGTTGAAATTAAGATCTAGCTAGTCAGTTAAGTGTGGGACTCTTGATCTCAGCTCAGGTCATGATCTCAGCTCAGGTCATGATCTCAGGGTGGTGAGATAGAGCTTCAGGTCAGGCGACTGAGCCCAGCGTGAGGCTCTGCGCTTAGCAGGGAATCTGCTTAAGATTTTCTCTCCCCTTCTCCCTCTGCCTCTCCCCTCCTCTCTCCCCCTTTCTAAGGAAGGGAGGAAGGAACAAGGGAAGGGAAGGGAGCAAGGGAGGGAGGAAGGGAGGGAGAAAAGGAGAAAAGGGAAGGAAGGAAGCAAATTAAGATAAAGTTCAGTTGTTCAACAAAATATCTTCTGAGTGAAAATAGCTGTTCAGAATGGGGGGTGGGGGGTAGCGTTGACTCTGCACAGAAAAAAAGAGAATCCAGTAGGGGAAAAAATTGAATATTGAATGAAAATGTCTTTCTAGGACATAAGAAATTTTGGAAGGCAGTCTTGAAATTAATTCATACTTCAGAATTAGGAAATCTCAGAAGAGAGAAATGGTTAAATATCATGGTCACATCCCAAGGGCATTACTTAACAAAATTTACATATAGCAGCCAAGAATTTAAAATTCTTCATCAGTATAGCAATCTAGTGATAATGGTCTCTAAAGTTACTCTGTGTCAGTTAAAAATAACATTTTGTGTCTGAGTTTATATGTTAGATGACAATTGGATACGTTAGTCTGATTAGCAGGAATCTTGGCTAACCTGTGAAGGTTATATAAATCAAATAAGCTTTCCCAGGGTCTGCATCAATCTGCAAATAAAATCATGGAAATTGACACCAATCTGAAAATGGAAACTCTAGGCAGGGACAGTATCTTGCTCATTTTTAATGCAGTTTGTAGGGCATCTGAAAGAAAGATGCTCAGTAAATGTTTGAACGAATGAAGAAATGAGAGTGTCTTGGCTGGGCCTTTCAGTTGGTTATGACGAGAAGGCAAGGAAATTACCCTAAGGTAATGAAATTATTATTCATAAATTAGGCAAACCCTTTTGGAACAGAGTTGTGTAAAGCAAAACACATTTTCAGAGCAATGGACCTAACTCTTAATTTAATCATCTCTCTTTTTGCTCACAAAAAAAGAACCAGATGAGAAGGTGAATAACTTAGAAACCAATTTAAAAGCCATTTTGATTGATAACATCATCATTTTATACAATGTAATCATTTCATACTAACAGTGGCATATTTGATCATATATGAAGTAATTTCTGTTTTGGTCAAACTTTCTTAAAGGGATGATTTCATTTTTTGCCTTTAAATAATGAATACCTAAGTAGACAGTCCTCAAACCACACAGAGCCTTAGGTAGACTGAGGTTGAAACCCCTCCTTTAAAAAAATACTGATGCTTCTAAGTAAAACTAAAAACCAAGGGCTTTCCAAATATTTCAATTAATTTTATTCAAAACTTAGAAAATGAGAGATATCTCTACTGACACAAAAATGCAAATCTGCTTTGTCTTATAGGCAGCATCCTACAAGACCTTAAGGTGACAATAGGTTACATTAAAGGTTGACCTAGGACTGTCTTATATTTGTATATTATATGTTATATAAATTATTTAAGTTTATGTAATAACTATGAATAACAAGTATATACTAGGCAATTCTTCAATAAGTTTTACTGTGAAAATATAAAAAGAGGTAAGGTGGTAACCAGACAGAGGGGAGAGGTCAAGAGGGAGAAAATGTAAGATGAGAGATTTGAGCACGTTTAATTGTGGATTGGACTTATTAGCTGAGTGGAAGGTGTTACTACATAGAAAAATAATGAACAATTGAGAACACAAAGTCCCTTAGAAGTTTAGAGTGATGAGATACAGCCCACATGAGAGAAGACTCCTGCCAGAGGGGAGGGAAAATGGGAAAGACGCACATACTGAGACTTCTGATTTCTATATTTGTGTATGTTCCTTGATCTATGACTGCCTTTTGCTTGATCCCTATCTGTCCAGTTGTTTATGTCATCTCTCTCTGTCTTGCCTGCTCCACTCTTACTTCTCCATCTTTAACTGGGCACAAGTTAGAATTAAAAGGGTCTTTTTGCACAGCTCTTTCTAGCTATCCTAATTCTCTCTAATGGGTCACTTGTTATTGCAAACTCAGAACAAGTTTGTCCCTAGAAAGCATGTGAATTAAGGTCCTTTTTAATTATATGAATGTTGTTGGAATTTCTTCTATATTTAAGGGTCTCTGACAATAAAATACTATAGCATGATTGATAAGAACTTATTTTCAAAAATTAGTGGAATGAGCTCTAAGGTAAACATGTAAAAATGACTTTGATTTTTATTTTGTTATTAGCCACTGAGAATAAACATGAGAGTATTTCCTCCTACTAAATTTGCATTGTACCTGCAGATAGATGGCAGAAGTAGAACGAACTTGAATAAGCCACCTGTAGTGATTGAGGTCAATTCAGTATCAAGATAGAAGTTCTTCTTAAATGAAGTGGAACAGAGATCACAGCTCTACAGATAGATTGTAATTCATACTCATGCACAGTTTGTCTTTCATTTCAACAAATTTTGAAAGGGATCACATAGAGAGGGTCTTAGTTTTCACAAGGGTTATTCTCCTTTAGGGAAGTTCAGAAAAAAATGTCTTACCATATATATACTTCTTAAAGTTTCTGAAGTTTAAATTTTTCTGCCACCTTTTGTGTCTCTCCTATACAAAAGCTGACTTTTTATTCAGCATTTTGTTCTGTAAAGAAGTCCTGTGTCGTTTCCTCTAGGTAATTTACTGTGTTATTATCTGCATGTTTTAAATCCACACGGCCTATTCTACCTTCCTTAGCTTTCTCAAAGACTTATCCAGAGGTGTAATGATATCCATGGATATCTAAGGCACACTCCAGTATCTACTGATTCATTTTTGTTAACAAACTCTTAGGGTAGCCAAAGCCAAGTGGATTTTGACCAAGAATTGCATGGGTGTCAGAACTACACATCCCAATCAGCAACTTTTGAGTAGCTGGTCAGTGTAAAGGAATGCATGCATGTTTTAAGATCAATTGAACAGAGGCTGAAAAAGCTTCTAATAGTTGGGCAGTGAGAACCTTAGAACTTGCTCAAATGCAAACATCAGATAAAACCAGTGCAACCATTTTGACACATCGCCTTGTTAGATATTTGGTCCAGAAAACAAAATAAACTGATAAAAACTGCTGTTGAGTTTTGTCAGTGGACTGATTTTTACCTCCTGTTTGATCTTACTAATTTCTCTGATGTAAAAACCTCATATAGGTAGAGGTATATGTATATGTGTGTGCTTGTGTGCTGAGTACATATCTGTTTAAGCTACTTTTTATTTCTTAACTAGCACATTTCCCACAATTGTTTAAGAAAGTAGAATATAAATTTATATAATGCAAAGCTAACACTAACCTTAAAAATGGGAAATAAAAAGAATTCTGAGTAGGATTGCTTTCGACTATATCAAATGAAGAGGTTTAGTGGTAAATAATTTATGAAAAATAAGAAAGGAACAAATGACAACTTCTTATAATACCAACATGTATCGTCAAAGGCCTTTCAAACAACTCTGCACAAAATCGGCTTCCAGTGCTTTGCCATTTTCCCCATATAAATTCTTTATATTACAACTTGTTGCCCAGCTGCTGTTAACCTAGAACTTCATACAGAGAATGATCGGGAGACTACCGAAGTTTATGTAAGGAGAAAGAATACCCATAATGTATTATCAGCTCTAATTCAGAGTAACTCAAAATGTCTTTTATGTCTCTGATTTTCTAAAATATGAAAGTTTTTCACACATTCCCGATAGCTAATATTATGTAAGCTATGGATTGCATGCCTTTAGTCTTAGTGCCCAGAAACTATGTAATAGCAAGAACCTTCACTTCTTGAAACAGATGGTGACTTTTGAACTGTGCTAAATCTATAAGATATTAGATTTATTCATAAAACGTTGCCATGTCAATATGGAAAGTTTGGCAAGCTTTTCATCTTAAAAAGGTCAAACTTCATCACTTCAATATTAATTTCTGTATCTTTTCCATCAACACTTCCATCTGGTATTTCTTAGAGGAAATGTAGGAAAACTGTAGCTAAATAGGGGAATTTAGCATAATACTTTGTAATTACATTGACTTGTACCTAAATACGTATATCTAAACATCGCTCTTTTCCTTTATCCATACATTACATACTAATCATACATATAATGTCCAGTAGTAGCTGGCTAGTAAATTATAGTTTATTTGTATTGAATTGGGACTAGCCACTATAAAAATAAAATTTCTTTCATTAAATAAGATTAAGAGAATCTTTTAGAAGTCTGTGGGTCTAGGAGTTGGTGATTTTAGTACTGTTTAGGATTATTGGGTAGAGTCTTCTACTAGCATGTATGGTTGTGTCTAAAATTTGCATATATCTTGAGAAACAAGGAAGTGTCAGGTTGGTGTTCAGTGAGGCAGAAATAGAATGGAGCTTTCTAAACAAAGACATCGTAATCGGAATGTGAAGCTGAGTCTACACAACATGTTCACTGGATAATATGCCAGTTATGGACTCAACCAACCAGTGATATAAAAAAAAAAATTCAAGTGATTGACTCTGTAATCACATGCTTGCTCCTCTTAATTGTGCAATTCAGTTGAAGTCATCCAAATGGAATGGCTGTTAACAAAGTTACAAAGTGAAGATTCAGGTCCATAACTCCTCATCTTCTAGTGTGCTGAGATGCCAAGACAGCCAGAGAACTGATTGACCCTCAAGGCTTCAGAGTAACCACAAAGACTCTACTGAAGAGAACGGGATACAGCAGTTGACAAGTACATCTGTAACATAAGAAATAAACTGGATTTTGAAGAAAGATTAGAAATTTACCGGAGGGACAGCAGATGGAAGAGGATAAGCAATGACGTCATGGCATAGAATAACATCATGGCTCATGTGGGAAATTGTATGGAGATTGGGTACAATGAAAACATAATGTTTGAGGTGAAAGGATATTTAGCTTTTCAGCAGATCATCAAACGTTGTGATTTCTAATGCAGAGATTCACTCACAAACTAAAATAAAAGCCAAGAAATTCTTTTGAGAATTAGCAATATATGCTGAAGAAAGCTTCACATTTTATTCATTCTTTATTGTTAATGGTAGATTTCTACAACTGTCAAGATGTTGAGGAAGTTGGAACTACTCATGTATGATGGCAGAGTATAAAGCAAAATGAACTTCAATCCCTAAAAGCCTTTTCCCTCTGGAATTCTAAAATGCATGTACACTATCATGTTTAAGACAAGTTTATATAAGAAAGCAGGAAGCAAATGAAAACTTAGGGGCAAACTGAATATATGGGAATTAGGTCAGAAAAGCAATAATTGATAAAGTCAGAGAACACTCTGCCACACAGGGCAGTTAAAGGGATTTAACACGTTAAAAAATAAGATTCATGAGAAAATCTCAAGGGATTATTTATTAAGTAAAGACGTGGTGAATTAGCAATACAGATTTAAATCCCATGTATTTTCCAACCTGCTTCTGTAGGACCCACAGCTCTCCCTAATTAGAATCCATCATCATGGTTAGAGGATATTTAATTACTGTTTTAAAAAGCTACCAAGAAAGATATTTTATGTGCAAGTTCTTTATGCCTTTTTCTTAGAGGTAGGCTTCAATCCTTGACAACATTTTTATCTTAATTAACTTCTGTAGAACAGAATGGACTCAAAATATAGACAATCTTACTTATTTTAAAAATGGCCAGCCACCTAACTTTCTAAATGAAGCTAAAAGAAGCTATGGAAGCTTCTTCCTCAACAAATTGATCTTGACTTCATCAATATACTGAATAAAAAGAAGGTATATATTGAGATAAATTGTTTTACAATTTAACATCTGTGAGCTCTGTTCTACCTAACACAGATTCATTTAAGAATAGTTTAAGACTTTTCAAAAGATATACTAAATTTTTAAAATTGAAAGCTGGTTTCATAGACAGGTACTGGTAGTAAGCCAAAGTATTTGAACTCAATAAATAGAGAACAAAGACTTTTAATATTTCTTCAGGTGATTTATTCTAATGCCACCATAAGAGACAGTAAATTCCTGTTTTATAGTAGTTCATGTAGAATTCTGTCCTGGTCCCTCCTGCTTTTCAACTTATAATAGTTGGCTTAATTCTAATTTCTAGTAATATTTGAACCCTAATTCTGACTTCAAAGACAATGTTACAAAGATAAAAAGGAAAGTCCAGGACAAAGCCCTGTAGCAAATACCATAAAAAGTCACATAGGAGCTTACTAGACACCTCAATAAAGCTCCCATCATTTGGGGGGCAGAAATTTCCAGTCCTGTGTGATGGACTGGGATAAACTCAACCATGCCCTGAGAATCTCTTCCCATCTCCCAAATGGATAAAATAGCAAAGAAGCCTTCTCCTGCTTGCATTGTACTAGCAATGACACTCATTTCTGCCCATAGGGTGCAGTAGCAGAGACTGTTCTGAAAGAAAATTCTAGCTGCTCTAGTATATAAGCCTCAGAGGAAATGATGTAAACACAATCCCAGCTTGGCATAGTCTCTGTGGAGAATTTGTGGAACAAGAGAAAGCAAAGATTTAGATTGTTTGCACAGAAATCACCAATGAGCAGGGCACCTGGGTGGCTCAGTCACTTAAGCTGTCTTTTTTTATTATTATAATATTTTTTATTATATTATGTTAGTCACCACACAGTACATCCCTAGTTTTTGATGTAAAGTTCCATGATTCATTTCTTGCGTATAACACCCAGTGCACCATGCAATACGTGCCCTCCTTAATACCCATCAACAGCCTATCCCATTCCCCCATCCCCCTCTCCTCTGAAGCCCTCAGTTAGTTTCCCAACGTCCATAGTCTCTCATGGTTCATTCCTTCTTCTGTTTACTCCCACTTTCTTCTTCCCTTTCTTCCCCTACCGATCTTCCTACTTCTTATGTTCCATAGATGAGAGAAACCATATGATAATTTTCTTTCTCTGCTGGACTTACTTCACTTAGCATTATCTCCTCCAGTCCCGTCCATGTTGCTGCAAATGTTGGGTAATCGTTCTTTCTGATGGCTGAGTACTATTCCATTGTATATACAGACCACATCTTCTTAATCCAGTCATCTGTTGAAGGGCATCTCAGCTCCTTCCACAATTTAACTATTGTGGACAATGCTGCTATGAACTTTGGGGTGCATATGGCCCTTCTCTTCACTACGTCTGTACCTTTGGGGTAAATACCCAGTAGTGCAATTGCTGGATCATAGTGTAGCTCTATTTTTAACTTTTTAAGGGACCTCCACACTGTTTTCCAAAGTGGCTGTACCAACTTGCATTCCCACCAGCAGTGTAAGAGGGATCCCCTTTCTCCACATCCTCTCCAAAATTTGTTGTTTCCTGCCTTGGCAATTTTTGCCATTCTAACTGGCATAAGGTGGTATCTCAGTGTGGTTTGGATTTGAATTTCCCTGATGGCTAATGATGTTGAACATTTTTTCATGTGTCTGTTAGCCATTTGTATGTCTTCATTGGAAAAGTGTCTGTTCATATCTTCTGCCCATTTTTTTATTTGATTATTTGTTTCTTGTGTATTGAGTTTGAGAAGTTCTTTGTAGATCTTGGATACCAGTCTTTTATCTGTAGTGTCATTTGCAAATATCTTCTCCCATTCTGTGGGCTGCCTCTTAGTTTTTTTGACTGTTTCCTTGGCTGTGCAGAAGCTTTTTATCTTGATTAAGTCCCACAAGTTAATTTCGGCTCAGGTCATGATCTCAGGGTCCTGGGGTCAAGCCCTGTGTTGGGCTCTGTGCTCTCGGGGGAGTCTGCTTGAGGATACTGTCTCACCCTCTCCCTCTATCCCTGCCCCCAAAATAAATAAATAAATCTTTATTTTTTTTTTTAATTACCAATGAGCAAGGCTGATCCTTGGACACACATGTGCAAGCAGGCCTGAGGATTCCTCAAAATATTTGGAGATGGAGATTCTATAAAGGACTGTAATTCCTGCAGTTATGTCTCAGCCACTGAGACTTAATAACTAGTATCTGAGGTCAGGTTTTTGGAAATAGACAGTAGAGATTTGCATGCAGGAAGCTTATTAGGGAGTGCTCTTGGGAATAGCTTCCATAAGTCAGTGAGAGAAGCAGCAATGAGAAGAGGTAGAAGTTGAACTGCAGAGCAGCTGCAGCAGAGGCTTCAGCTGACCCTAAGGGAAGCTCTGGAGTAGGGATGTTCATAGTGTCCCAAATTGGGTCAAGGGGACCTGGGCCATTTTCCCATCGCCAGGAGACTCAAGGCAGCATACCACAGCATCCACTACAGCTGGTGAGGCTCATGGCTACATCATCACTTAAAGTCTAAGACTCTTCGGTTTAACTTACACATAAGCAAACCAATGTTGTTTTTAGATGAACTAGACACATATCACAACACCCCTTTAACTCCCACCATACTAACTAGAGGGCTAAGTTCCCCATGTTAATGACCTAGTTCTATTCAGTCTTGTCAGGAATCATCTAAAGAAGCAGTGACTCTTAGGAAGAGCAGCTCAATACTAATCACATCAAAACCCCAAATGCCAATTTTGTAGATGTGTATCAGCATGGACATAGATAGCCACAAATAATGCTATTCTGTGATTTATCATTAAACCGTAGACCACTGTCCAAGTAGGGTATACCTAGATTTAGAGCAAAAGGGTAGATCTTTATATGTTCATTATGATTCACAATGAAAGCACAGGACACCTAAAGGGCACCTGGAAACAGGGAAGTAAGGAAGCAAAGCATTCTCTGTATAACTACAAAGAAATCTTTTACCTGTCTGCTCCTTTCTTTGAAACATAAAGATAATCACACTGATTTTCTTTTTGCTATACAGGCTCCTATAGGTGTCATCTATGTGAAAGTTCTTTAGAAAGCATCAAGTGTCCCTCAAATAAATAGTATTATTGTTATAGTTTATCATCCATATAAGTCTACTTCTATTGCTGCCCTAGGACCAGAAAAATCGCTCACTACTTTTTTATTTTATTTTATACTATCTCACTAAAAACACCTCATAAAAACTTTAGTGAACTTTTTTCTGCAGGTATTTCTCCTTCCAATTAAGTAAACTTACTTCCTCATGGTTTTGTTCTCTAAGCATTCAGTTATTTTAGGCACTATTTTCTGGATGTCCTCCAAAGTTTTCCGCAGCCCTATCAGTTGAATTTTATGTGCTGACTCCTTTTTTTTTAATGGACAGAAAGATCAAAGGCATCACATATATTTCTTCTCCCTGTGGAATTTTCCTCTAGATTACTAGCAGCCTGTTTTCTAATCTATAAGCAGGTCTCAAATATCACGTGTATCAGTTTACATTTATTAAATTTCCATCATGGATATTCTTCAAAGAATATATTTGAGGGAGATACAGTATACTTAGTGAAAGTAAAAATCTCCATTATTTCACTTTTCTTCCAACATTTCTCTTTTACATTCATGGTTTAGACACTGTCCATTTGTCTGTTTCTTGGAAAGATGCCAGACAAAGGCTGTTCAGAGAGCTATATGATCACACAGCATATATTCCAATGTGTCTTTAAAATCTGTTAAAGAAGTTTTGGGGACAACAAATATACATTTTGTGTGAAGTTGGAGATGTTCCCAGTGGCTTATTCTAAAAGTTACTGCCTTTCCAATAGGCAGTGGGGTGATTAATCCACCACCCTTTGGTGAAAACGCTTTTGAAATTCTTTGCTTGTTAAGTTCGTCTCCTTTTGTAGTTTCATAGATGGGAAAATGATAAGCTTGGACCAGGAGCAGGCTTTGTTTGGTATATGGTATAAGACGCAGATGAGTAGGATCAGGAAGTGAGCACAAAAAAGGCTGTACTACAAAAAGCAGATTTGTTACCATGTCAGCAGAAGAGAAGTCTATCCAGATAATTGTGACATATCTGGTAACTTTTGGGTGGATCCAACAAACAAGACTATATTTACAAAGATGTACTAGACACTTCACCTGCATAATAATCTCAATCTAGTTCATTTATCTATGCTCATTAACAGCTGTATAATTATAGTACTTAACTCTGCACCTACACAACAGGCACTATGATAAATACTTTTACACAATCTCATTAAATTTCACAATATCTTTAAGGGGTAGTTACTTTCATAATACTCATTTAAGAGATGAGTAAACTGGGGCTTAAAGCAATTAACTAATTTATTTAAGGTCCTGTAACTGAAGAAGGGTTTCCACCTAGACAGTTTTATTCTAGATCTCTTCCATTTAACCACCATACTATACAGCTCATTGTCGTTCAGATTTTCCTACCTAAATTAATACTCCTAAAAGGAGATAATATCAAATCAAAACACCTACAAGGAATCCCTCCCTCATCATCTATCTTTCAAGCACAGATTATGTGGTTTATAATCAAGGTCTTCTTCCCTATACATCTTTATCCTCCTCTGTAACCCAACATGGACTGTCCCATTCCACTAAATCCATGGTCCCAAACACAGTTCTACCTTTTCCCACTACCACATTTATTTTAGCTAATGCTACAGTTTCTCCCCTGAAATGCTCTCTCTATTCATTTCTCCTAACCATATACTACCCTTCCTGTAAGCCTGCCTCCTCTAGAAGCTAGCCTAGACTGATCCTCTTCCTTACTCTCAACTCCTAGCATGCTCTTGTGATACTCTTTGATACTCTTGCGATACTCTGTACTGGCCTTTCAAATGGATGGTTACCTCATCTCCAAAACCAAACAAACATGTAAAGCTTGAGTATGGGACAAGTAGAAGAAAAAAAAACTAGATAGACTTCATCATGGAAATCTTACTAGTGGAGATCAGTTAAGTAGATGAAGGGCATGGAAACTTAGCTTCTTAGATTATTTAGGCAGCAGATTTGGCATAAGCAAATACACAAATGATAAATGTTCATATAAGAAATTAGAAAATCAATTTAAGCCTAATGAGAACTCCAGAAGTTGTGTTGGAAAATAAAAAGGAGTGGCATTACTAGAGGGCCTTCAAGATTAGATGGAAAAGTTACTGATTCTCATTTTTTTCTTTAAAAAATGTTTAAACGATGATATTAATAATAAAATAACTACCACTAAATAAGCTCTTACTACTTTGCACCCAACT